>NC_056525.1:90251523-90382916 GCF_019175285.1 Sceloporus undulatus
GAATCCCTGGATTTTAAAGTGTATTTCCAGAAGAAGGCCATACCAAATCATTTCTCGCACTTGAAACAGTTGAGCAGTTTTCACAGAATAAACTCTTTCTTTTAAAAAAAACTTGGCCCTTATCACACGGAGGGTTTTGCGGTTCTGATCTGAAGCCAATGTGTTCCAACCTTGTGAATTCATGTTAAAACGTGATGTATATCTCACGTGATTGCTTCTATGGGGGGTTGTTCTGAGGTTGAGGATCCACAGTCAATCCAAGAGACTCCTGATTTTTGTGAATTCGGTAACAAGCAAATTCACAAAATTGTTTTCAAGCTCACTTCAATTCAACGCGAATTGGTCTGGTGTGGAATGCAACTTTGCTTCCGTCCTGGTACCACCCACCAAACTCCAAGGTCCCACATTTCCCATGATGCTGGCACTGGCAATTTGCCCCATTTGGCTTCCAGTGCTCCTTCAAGAACGGGGGGCACGTTTGGATGTAGTTGAAGCGGATGAAAGGAATGAAAACAGGAGCGGGGGGTAGATATTGGGAGAACAGAGGGCAATTGGAGGCTGGGGGGACAACAAATCCAACCCAGAATTCCATATCTCGAGCAAGGACCACACCAACTCCAATCCCAGAATTCCATAGCACTCAGCCAGGACAGCTAAAGTGGAGTCAAACCAGATTATTTTCCCCAGTGCGGATCAACCTACAGAAGCACGTACAAGGGAAGGAGAGTGGATTGGATTCAGGGCGGGGTGTTATGCTGGCCACTGAGGCCCCGATACACTGGGGAAAGGGGCGGGTACAGCCTGCCCCAAATGGGCGGTCTGTAACCCGCCTTAATCTCTTTCCCATTTCGTACTCACTTAGTGAAGGTATAGCAACATTTGATTGTGGACATTAATCTCTATGTAGGTTGGCAAAGATTACCAATGGCTTGACAGTGACAAAACAGTGAGTTACTGTAGACTATTTAAGAAGATGGGTTGACCTGCAACACCGGAAGCCAAACAGCCTCATCTTTAAAAGTGTGCAAACCTCTGCTGAGAAGGAAATTAAAAGGATGAATGCACTTTGCGTCCCAATGACAAAGTAATAAACTTCACTTCAAAGCTATTGTTTCTGCCCTAAATCAAAACAGTTCAAAAACAGAATTTCAACTGGAAAAACAAATAATTTCTCCTGATACATACTGAAGTCATGGAAACAAAACAACAGCCATGAAAAACACCATGTTGAAATTAAAATAACACACTGAAGCCTGTATTCAACAAGAGGATTATATTTGTTTTAAGAGATAGATTAGAGGGAAAACATTTCTGCGGAGCTATTACATAAATCAGATTTTGGTTCTTGGCTTATTCATTCTAAATGCCTAAGTCTATAGGGCACTGGGTGACAGATTTTGTATCCACAGTAAAAAGGATCTTTGTAGGATGGCCCAAGTTCTTGCCCTAAGCAAGGTCTGTCCAACTATTATATCTCAAAAAGACTTGAAGGAAACAGTATGACCCATAGGCATTGATTGACAATATAAAAGTCCATAAAGCTGTGGCTTCCAATACATTTTGAAAGGGCCTCTGGCTTTAAAAATACCAATGTTGTGTCTGACATGAAACTGATGGTTAACAGGCCTATTGTTTCCCAAGTGTGGGCTCAGTAATGGGATCCATAGCTAGCATGGCCAATGGTTGAGGGTTCTTTAGCTTCTAGTCTGGGACCTGAATTTAGGAATCCTGCTTAGAGTATTATGTCAGATTCTGAACTCAAAGATTTGTATTAAAACTGCTGATTAGGAAGGAAGCTTGCTGGACACACTTTCTTAGTCTATTGCTTACTCTTGAGAGATTAAAAAAACAAAACAGAAACACAATCAGTAGTGGTGAGCAGACTTATTTTCAGGCTTTTGCATGGGTACTTTTAAATACTAGAACCCCAAAGTCCCCCAACTGAATCAGGTGCAAAATAACAGGTGGATGTGGATGCAGAGTCAGGTACAAAACTGATTCAAGAGATAGTTTCAGTGATCAAGAACAATATCACATAAGCCATGACTTATGACAACCTTCACATTAAAGAAAACTGACTTAATAGATATGAGGAACAATAGAAAGAAGTAATAAAATATCAGAACTATGTCTAGCTCCCCCTGGCTTATGAATCTCACATTCCATGTCCCTATAATATGTTTGGATATTATTTGTTGTGTAAAATGTGTGTGCTGCTTATTTCCCATCTTTTTCTGTTCTTCTGTGATCTTGATCAACTCTCTATTTGTGATTTGCCACTGTAGCTACTCTTTTGCTCTCTGTGTTCTAATCTTGCTTTATTTTCATTTTTGGTAGTTTGATCATGCCCTCTATTCTGTCCCTTTAGCTCTCTGTATTCTTTCTTGTTTTTCCTGAGATTGTCATATCCTGCGATTTTCTTGGTGAAAAGATTGGATGACAATGTTAATACTGTACTGTAATGATGAGAGGATTTGTTTGAGAACAAATGGTAGAAGGTTGAGAAACTGTGGTCTTAGGATACAGATATACTTTCTATTATATAAAGAGACTGAATAGTTAAGAATGTAATGTGGAAAGCAAAGTTGTTATTAGACACTTATATTAAGTATGCTGAAATGGAAATATGATGCGGTTAGATTTGTAACTCATACATCATTATAAATATATAGGCTCACATTTTTTCTGTTTTGTTTTGCTTGTTTGTTTTTTCTTCTATTGTTTCCTTTGTTCTTCCCCTTGTTCTGTTTTTTCTCTCTCTTCCTTTCTTTATTTTGTATTTTTAATGTATGAAAATTCAATAAAAAATATTATCATTCTAAAGGCCAGCCATTGATGATATTAATGAGCAGTTTGAAGTAAAAAATGCTGGTTAAGGAGGAGGTAGATCAGCATCTAACCATTCTCCAGTTTGAATACACAGGGAAAACCATTTTCTGGATCTGCCTGGGAAAGCAGCCAGTAATGCTGATAGCAGCACTAAACAAGAGAATCTGCTCATGGAGGCTGGTGCAGTTTTAAGGAAAAGCAAAGTCAATTTCAAACAAAATAGGATTAAAGCAAACTTCCATCGTACAAACCAAGAGTCCAGTCAGAGAATAGTCAAGCAGTCTGAGGTCTAGGGTTCCAACGAGGCAGATTAACAAGGCAGTCCAAGGGTTCCAGATAGTCAAGATGAGAAAGCAGTCCGAGCATCAAGGGTTCAGGCCAAACAGGGAGTCAGAGACAACCATGCTTTTGCCAACAAATTTGAGACAGTCTCTGTCAATTGACCTGGCATCCTGCACCTGTTTATATTACTAGCTTGCATGAGCTCAGCTGTTGCTGATGGTTCAGCGTTTTTCATAAAGCCTCCTTGAATGCCGGAGTCACACCCTTAAAGCTCTTCGCTGGTCGAACATAGGTATACCGCTTATCAGTACACTTAAACACTCCCTAAGCAGTTTACAAAGTGTAAGCTAATTGCCCCCAACAATCTGGGTACTCATTTTAGTGATCTCCTCGGAAGGATACAAGGCTGAGACGAGATTGAGCCCTTGGCTGGTATTGAACTCGTAACCTTGTGGTTTGTGAGTGAGTGCCTTTTCATCCTCTTCTGTGCCTGAAAGCTCTGCTGCTGGGAGGCCTGGTTGCTGAGCCTCTAGACTCTGCTTGAGCTGGCAGGGCAGAGCTAGGGCCCGGCTCAGCTTCAGTCTCAATCTCAGACTGGGACTCTAACTCAGCCCCCTCATCCTCTGCGTCCTCAGCCATGCTGGTCACAGCAGGATATTCTAGGACAGGGGTTCCCAACCTGGGGGTTGCGACCCCTTCTCGGGGGTCACCAGGTTGGGAATCCTCCCTGCCTCCCCCTCCCCTTCTCCTCGTGGATGCCGGCGCTGGCGCAGGCACCGCACGGGGAAAAGGGGAAGGGGCGGGGCTCTCTCCTTTCCCTTCTCCCTGCGAGTGCCGGCGCTGGCACAGACACCTGCGGGTAGGAAGGGACAGGGGGCCACCTCCTCCTCCTCCCTCCCTTCTCGCGGGTGCAGGTACCCACGGGGAGAAAGGGATGGGGGGCGTCTCCTTTTCCTCCCTTCCTTCCCACGGGTGCAGACACCCGCGGGGAGAAAGGGATGGGGGGCGTTTTGGAGCTTCTTTTTCGGTCCGTGCGGGAGCCGCGCGGTGTGGCTGCTGTGGCTCCCGCATGGAGCAAACGGCGGCAGTGGCAGACCGCCGCAAAGCGGCGGTCTGTAACCCACCAAAGTTCCCATTATGTTTACTCCAATCGAATCTCTCTGTGACAATTTAACCCTGTTGATGTTCACATTACCATTTGTATCAATTTAAAATGAAGCCTCCATTTTGATAGTTCTTGGATTTTTTTTTAATGTCAATCAAATGATGTGCATGTACGTCACACTGTTTGGGTGATTTTTTCCAGTCTAGTTCAACATTAAACTGCATTCCCATGTTGAAATAGTATAAAGGAATTGTAAAGTGTGCAAACTGCAATAATGACTACTGGTGTGTAAACTGATGCCATGCTCTTCACCACCTCACAGGATGGCAATGGCAAGCCCCTCTGAAGAAGCCTTGCCACAAAACCCTGTGATAGCTTCAGTTTGGAGAGATTCTTCCCCTTGGTCAGCCTCAGAGGATGGCAATGGCAAGCCCCTCTGAAGAAACTCTGCAAAGGAAACCCCGTGATAGGGTGGCTCTAGGGTCACCATAAGTTGGAAACAAGAGCAAACAACACATAGTGCAGTGGCAAAACCCTCAAACCCCCTGTGGCAACCATGCGAAAGCAACAGTGCAGATAAGGCGTCAATTTTTTAAATTAAAAATCCACCATTTTATCATGTTCTGACCCTCATCACATAAGCCCTCCTTCGGAATGGGATCAATATTGCGTTCTCCTTCAAAAAACCAGTTCTTTTTTAAAAACACACTGGAACTCCTGTGTCCAAAAGAACTGGTTTAAGTGGGCTTTGCACCCTCCCAATTGCACCGGGTGTAATTGGGGTGAGTATGAATACTCCCCCCCCCTTTAACCAGCTCTCTATACTGGGTTAAAACATAGTATGAATGAGGCCCAGGTCTCCAAATCCACACAGATTCTAGGTTGTTGTTTTTTTCCAACACCCTTTTGCAAAGAACAGCTTCTAGCTGTTTTTCTTCATCTTATTTTCTTGTTGGCATTAACAAAAAAGTATGGCGTATTCTCTGTTTAATGTACAAATAGGACTCTGTCTCCTGAAATAAACTGAGAGAAAAACCTTTTGACTCCAGATCCTGATCCATGCCAGATTTTATAAAATATGTTATGTCTTCTTGCATCCTCATCCTTCCTCTGATTTTCTATAATCCTAACTATAACCCAGCACTGAACACTGTTTCATACAAATTATCAGCACATCACTACCCTGGACTGAGGAACACAGCCTTGGTGACCTATGACTGGCTTTGAATGACAAATCAAAAGTCAGCATTTCAGTAATCAGCTGGGCTTTTTTGTTTGTTACTGCTGTGCTGCAGCAAGGAGAGGAAAGGGAGAATGAAAGAATCTGAAAATAAAGGTAAGAAAAAACTATTACTAGAAACAGGTACAGTGTTGCAAAAAATGATGCCTAATTAAGATATGGGCTACTAATTAGTATATTATAGTCTATTCTGCTGAGTAACCATTTTAAAATTGCATCTTCACATCCTGCATCTTGGATGCTTTAAAAATTAATGCAATTATGTAATATGCTGAGGGACAGACTTTGCATGAAATTTATCTGTTATGCCAAAACCTTTCACATTTGTTGTTTGATATGCTACTGAGAATGCCAAATTCAGTAATTTATAGCTGCCATCATTATTGTACATGTTATTGTACAAATGGGAAAATTATCTCTTTCCTCTCTTATTGTGGCTTTCTTCAGATTCCAATACATATTTAATATTTCATGTGGTGTTATCTGATTATAATAAAATCAGCAAGGAATAATGAGATAGTTTCAGGCTAAAATTTTAGCAGCATGGGATCTAGAGCAGATAAACAGACCTCTGCTTCTTTTTGAAAGAAAAAAAATCAGTATCAAAATACCCAGTCTTTCAGGTTATATGCATGAAACTGACTTTTATAACTGCAGCAGGGTGATATTTCAAGATCACATAACATTTACTGTTTGGGAAAACACACTAATAAATCCCAAACACATATCATCTTAGATTTATTTTAAAATTATTTCTGCTTTGATATCTGAAATACCAAAACCAAAGGAGTAAAAGTGTTAGTGATGCAATGATATGACATTACCAATGTTATAGGTAGGTTATCCAAGATCTTATAATGAAGCTTTGGCCTTTTCTGCTGTTTTTCAGATGTATACTTTTATATACAGATCTTGGCTATTTCTTAATGTTGCAAAATAAATAAATAAATAAATAAATAAATAAAATGACATGCACAGTGTAGATTCAGATGCCAAATTTGGGTTGAGACCTCCATCTTCTAATCCTCCTTTGCGGGGAGGGAACTAGGTATCACAGTTGCAGCTTCATTTTTGTGGTAAAAGCTCTTTCTGTCTGTTCATGTAATTCAGATGCTGCTACCAACAACAGCTTGAAGAGGCAATGCAGGGATGTGCTAAATTTAGCCAGCTGTGACAGCGTCTGTTTCCCTCTGATCCAAGAAATGCTTGTGGCTGGTATATATGCAGCATTTACAAATCTCTTTAACCTTTAAGGTGGAGCCATGTTTCGCCCTTGAAACTCTTGTTTTTTGTTTCTACTGCATGCCAATGGTAGTATAAGCACTCTTGTTTAATTGCTGACTGAACTAATCTGTTCCACATAAGGCTTTTTCCCAGCTGAAGACTAATCCTCAGAGGAGAAAGAAAGCCTAGGCCGCAAGCCTAGATATTGTGCTGTGTGATTCCATCCCACTCACTGTTACAACACACACACACACACACTTTTTCTGAACAGTGCTGCTGTGGCGTTCCTGGCACATTAAAATACATATACTCCCCCCTTCATAAACAAAATTCTTACCTTAAGGTCTAGCGTATAACTCATTTAAAAAAACAACAATATTTATCTTTTGGATTTAGCAGCTATATATCAGCACCTTAAACTATCTTACCTATGCCACATGAACCCTATAGAGAAAGCAGCATAAATCTACAGCTGCTTCTCTATTTTTAGCATTAGAGTTCCTGTAGCCAGCATAATATTACATCAACAGTAGCCAATAAGTAGTCCAAGGGACACTTTGTCTAGTGAGAAGGTTCCAATAGTCCCCCTTTTTCCATGACTGTACAGGTTTCATTTACAGGTAAGGAATATGTATTTGAAGGTAGCTCCACAAAATAATAATGCCTCGTTATTGTTGTTTTTGTTGTTGTAGTCGTGTGCCTTCAAGTAATTTCCAACTTATGGCGATTCTAAGATGAACCTTATCATGGGGGTTTCTTGGCAAGATTTGTTCAGAGATTTGTCATTGCTTTCTTCTGAAGTTCAGAACATGTGTCTAGCCCAAGGTCACCCAATGGATTTCATGGCCAAGTGGGAAATCGAACCCTGGTCCCCAGAGTCATAATCCAACATTCAAACCCTTATGCATCCTTTCACATATCAAAAATGGTATGTCAAGGAGATAACTGGTTTTGAATCTTTCTATCTAAAAAAATAATTATATATGCACAGGGAGAGTGGTTTCTTTGTCATTCTCATGGGAGGTATTCAAACATATATTTCTCCACCTGGTGTGGTAAAGTCCAGGAAATCATAACAGGGACTTTTTTACACAGTACAGTTTTTCCACTGTGATTCTACTTTAAGTTCTGTGTCTACATATTGTGGAATCATGAGGTTTGTAGTCTGATGAGACACTAGCTGATTTTCTAATTCTCTGGTTGATCATTCTAAATGTGCCTCTGAAAAGGCATTTAGATACTGAAAAGTCCAAGACGCCATATGATGTTGTCATGGTATATAAAGTGGAATCATTGTGCTCTAACTGTATTCTGCAGTTGAAAGGGCTGCTGCATTCTGCTGAATGTACCTTTTAGCCTATATTGTTTGAGGGTGCAAAGAAACTGTTCCTGATTATGTCAGCTTGTTTAATATCTATATGGGGAGATCACTCTTCTCTCATCCCTAGCTTAACATATGACTCATATGACTAGTAGGAAAGGGCCACTTTTCCTTGGTATATGACTCACTTGCTTTAACCATCTGGACTCATTATATAAACTTGTTTTTTTCTTTTAAAGATGCCTCTGGCATGGCTCACTTTTTGTTGTTCCACTTTGTTTGGGACAGACACTGTGATATGGATAATATACTGGTATGTTACAAATGACAGATGCTTCTAATTCAACTGCAGAATTAATGCAGCTTGACACACTTTTAACTGTCATTGCTCCATCCTTTAGAATCCTGGGATTTGTAGTTTATTGTGGCACCAGAGCTCTCAGACAGAGAAAGCTAAAGCTGTTACAAAACTACAAATCCCAGATTTTGATAGCATTGAGTCATGGCAATTAAGCAGTGTAATACTGCATTAATTCTGCCATGTAGATGCAGCCTCTGACTGTGATTCTATATTTATTAGCAGTGCAGGAGATTTTTCTTTCTTTCTTTCTCTTTTCTTTTTTGTGTCTCACAGCTTCCAAGAGTACTCCAGCCGCCATGGGCCATCCTGGCTGGCTCGTTCTGATAGCTGTAGACTAAAAATATAAGTTTCTCAACCACTACTTATTAGGGGATAAGCCCCATTAAACATAATTTAATAGATTTATCTCTGAGTTTAATTGATTTATCTGTCATAGTTTAATAGATTTATCTCCCAATGCTTGAAACCAGATTAGTTTACCTTCCAGTTGCACATTACTCTCTTATTCTTTAGTAGAGCCAAGAATAGATACTATTGCCACCCTAAAATAATAACAAATTGCATATATAATCATTATCAGTGACATTACATGTAAAATCAATGTACATTCGGCCCTCTGTATGCACATATTCAACCATCTATGGCTTTAAAATATTCCAAAATTAAAATAAGATAATTATCCAAAAAGGCAAACTTTGATTTTGCCATTTTATATAAGAGACACCATTTTACTACATCATTGTATAATAGGAATTGCGCATCCATGAATTTTAGTATCCATTGTACGTGTGTGTCCTGGAAGCATGTCCCAATGGAAACCAAAGACCAAATTTAATATTAGATGTTGTTTAATATTATAAATCTTTTGAATTTGAAGACTTCCACTCTGCAACACAGATTCTTCTCTGTTACATTAATTATCAGAAGACTTTGAGGGGTGATGACAAACCCCCTTTTTGAGTGTTGATGGAGTGACCACCAGGTGATTTATTTTTGACAGAGAGACTGCAGATCCTTTAACTGTCTTGATCTGACAGGGACAGTCCTTAATAATCCTCTGTCTTCCCACTTTTTCAGCTGCTTTCCAACTGTTTCACTTTCTCTTTCCTCCCCCCATTTTCTCTTTTGTCATCGGCTTACTTCCCTTGTTGCAAACTGAGTTCAAACTGCAAAAGTACTTTGTTTTTGTTGTCATGATTGTGTAACTTCAAATCATTTCCAACCTATGTTGACCCTAAGGCAGACATATCATGGGCTTTTCTTGGCATGTTTCTTCATAGGGGGGTTGCTATTGCCATCCTCTGAGGCTGAGAGAGTATATCACCCACTGGGTTTATGTGGCCAAGCTGGGATTCAAACCATGGTCTCCAACATCTAGACCACTAAACCACACTAGCTCTCATACTTTGTACAAAGCATTTTCCACTAAATTAACTCAGGCTGACAGAGTGAAGAGGAGGGAATCTTGCCCTTTTCTGTAGACTCAAATAAAACAAAACTGTTCTAATCCTCTCCTAGCTTGTGTGTTCTTCCTCATTAATAGCTTTTGCCATTATGATCATGTTCTCATGATCCTTGGCAATATTTTCATCTATGAAATATTAGAAGGTATGAACTGACCTCTTCAGCTTTTCAACATATTGCAGCGTGAAACTCACAATTTCAAACCTGACTTGATTTTAGATTTGGTTCACTTAATGGGAACACAATAATACTACAGGAATTCCAGGACAGACTACATATTTCCTTAGCTCTTTACTGGTTATATGTACCAGCCTTACTTCCTAGGCCCTTCCCAGGCCCTTCCCATTAGGATCATAGGATCATAAAACCATAGAGCTGGAAGAGTCTACAAAGGACATCCAGCCCAACCCCCTACCAGGCAAGAATACACAATCAAAGCACCCCCAACAGATGGCCATCCAGCCTCTGTTTAAAAACTTCCAAAGATGGAGATTCCACTGCACTCTGAGGCAATATATTCTACTGCTGAATAGCTCTTTCTGTCAGGTGGAATGTCTTTTCCTGTAGTTTGAATCCATTGCTCCATATCCTAGCCTCTGAAGCAGCAGAAAACAAGCTTGCCCCATCCTCAATTTGACATTCTTTCACATATTTAAACATGGCTTTCATGTTACCTCTTAGTCTTTTTTTCTCTGGGCTAAACTTGCCTAGCTCCCTAAGCCACCCCTTCAAGGGCATGGCTTCCAGACTCTTCACTATTTTGGTCACCCTCCTCTGGGCATGCTCCAGCTTGTCCACATCCTACTTGAATTATGGCACCCAGAAATGGACACAGTATTCCAGGTGAGGTCTGACCAAAGCAGAACAGAATGATATTATTACTTCCTTCATGAACTCCCATCTCTTTTAGTATTTCTGACCATGGGATCACACCCAGTATTTCCCTAAGATTAATGAAATCAGCTTTCTTAAAGTGTAGAATATGTGCCCAACTTCTCCTACTGAGGGGAGCAGATGTAATGGTTTGTGAGCTTGATAGGATTCGAGAGGTATGTTGTCTCCTTGGGGCAAAAATCTTTGATGTAAGAAAGAGGCTGACAAGACTCATCAAACCTTCTGACCATTACCCCTTCCTTTTGGTCCATGCGAACCGTAGCAAGGTATAACCTTCAGGATATTACAGGGGATTACGAAGCTCTGGGTAGGAAGATGAAGGACTTTGATATCAGCACAGGTTGCCATTCTGTCTCTCCTCCCAGCTGAAGGGCATTACCTGCCACCTGATTCTTTATCTAAAAATCAAGGGTACCAGATTTTAAACCTGGGTCTTTCCCCAAAAGGTGCTGTGCCAGTGAGCTTTGGTCTTATCACAAATTTGTTTTCTGCCTGGCTTATCCTGCATTAGTGGCATGACAACTATAGCTCTATGAGCTCACCTCAGGGCTGGCTGAAGATATTTTGAGGCAAATGAGGGGATGAAATATATACATAAAGAATGCAGAACTGCATTTCCTGGTCCTAATCTTGATAGTCAGCCATTCATCCACGCCTTTGCATGGAGTTTACAGTGGAGTGTATACAGCATTATAGACTTTGCTTGTGACCTTCACTGTAAAGAAAGTCAGATGAACACATGGAAATGAAGGTGGGGCCTGTGGCTTCATTCCCAACTCCCCTTCCCCACATTAATTCTCTAAAAATGCACTGTAATCTAGCCAAGGCTATTGATATGCAGACCCCATATGCCCAGCTGTAATTCCTAATACATTAACAACAGAATGCCTTTAAAATGTGGAATTACTCTAAAAGTAACCAACTAGAATATAGCAGGTTCATGGAATCACAGAATCATAAAGTTGGAAGGGGCGCATGGGCCATCAAATCCACCCTCCCACACCTCTCAATGTAGGATCTCCAGCTAAAACATCCCCAGCAATTATAATAATAATAAAATAAAAACTTTATTTATATACCGCCTTTCCTATAGATCAAAGCGGGGGGAAGTTCCTAATCTAAACAGAATCGGGAGGGCATGCTACTAAAAAAAGGTGAGTTTTTTATGCCTTCTTAAAGGCTACTAATGTGGGACAGAGTCGGATCTTTTCTGGGAGAGAGTTCCAGAGGGTAGGGGCTGTTGTCATATAAGCCCTCCAGTGAGTTGTTGCTAGTTTTACCCTGGGGCAGTCAAGTAAAAATTTCCCCGTTGTTCTGAGGGTGCAGGGCGGATTATGTAGGGAGAGGCACTCCCTCAAGTAACTCGAGCCCAAGCCACATAGGGCTTTATAGGTAATGACCAAGACTTTGTATTGCGCCTGGAAGCTAATAGGCAGCCAGTGAAGAGATTTTAGTATAGGTGTTATAGGGTCCGATCTCGGGGTACCTGTAATTAATCTGGCTGCAGCATTCTGAACTAGTTGTAGCTTCTGAACCTGGTACAAAGGTAGCCCCATGTAGAGCGCGTTGCAGAAATCCAAGCGAGAGGTTACCAGTGCATGTACTATAGTTTCAAGGTCCTTTCTGTCCAGACAGGGACACATTTGGCATATCAGCCGAAGCTGATACCAAGCACTCCTGGCCATCGCATCTACATGAGATGACAATTGTAGAGATGAGTCCAGGAGTACTCCCAAACTGCGAACTTTATCCTTTAGGGGAATCTTAATCCCATCAAGGATAGCATGGCAAATTTCCCTGTCTGGACTTGGGGTACCTATCACAAGTACCTCTGTTTTCTCTGGATTCAGCTTGAGTTTGTTTTCCCTCATCCAGCCCATTACTGACCCCAGGTAGGCATCCAGAGGGGAGATGCCATCCTTAGTCACTGTATCAGTCGGAGACATGGAGAGATAGATCTGGGTGTCATCAGCGTACTGATAACACCGTGCTCCATGCTTCCGGATAATCTCTCCCAGCGGCTTCATGTAAATGTTGAATAGCGTGGGGGATAGAATGGCACCCTGAGGAACGCCAGATGTCATCTCTCTTTTACAAGAGCAACTATTCCCCAGTCTCACTGACTGGAACCTTCCTGAGAGGTTGTCTAGCCTCTTTTTAAGCTGTCTAGATGAGACCCAACCACCCCTCTAGGCAATTGGTTCCATTGCTTAATCACTCCTATTATCAAGAGGTTCTTTCCAATGTTTAATTGAAATCTACTCTCCTGTAATTTATAACTGTTAGACCTGATCCTGTCCTCTGGGGCAGGAAAGAACAAACGTACACCCACCACTCTGTGACAGCCTTTGAGGTACAGTGGTACCTCGGGATACGAAATACCCAGGTTACGAAATTTTCGAGATACGAAAAAATCCCATTGGAAATCATTGTTCCGGGTTACGAATTAAAGAATGCAACTTTATCACTCTTCAGTCTTGTCTTCTCCAAAATGGACATATCTATATGTTTTGTTCTCCATACCCTATTATCATTCTTGTTGCCTGTCTCTGAACCCATTTCAACATGTCTGTCTCCCTCTTAAAAATTAGGCACCCAGAACTGAACACAGGACTCCAGATGAGGTCTAACCAATGCAAAATATAGTGGGACTATTATTTCCCTTGACTTAGAAACTATGGTTCAATTGTTGTTGTTAGCTGCCCTCGAGTCACTTCTGACTCATGGCGACCCCATGGATGAGACCTCTGGGAGAGACCTACTTCAACCACAAAAATCTAGGCTTTCGACTACCTCCCAGAGGGCATTTTCCATCGTCGCCCTCAGACTGTGGAACAGCCTGCCGGATGAGATCCGTCTACTTACATCCTTAGACAGCTTTAAAAAGGCTGTTAAGACGGATCTCTTCCGGCAGGCCTTCCCAGAATAGAGAACCCGGCCTTAGAAGAATGTCTGGGAAAGATACTGCTGCTCCCACTGATTGCGGGCGTGATGTTGCTGACTTTTTGGTCAGTTTTTAACTTGTATGTTTGCGTATTTTTTGTTTTGTGCCTTTTTAAATACTGTAGTGGATTTAATACTTTTTTAAGCAGGGGAGGGTATTAGGGATTTTACATGTTCTGTATTTTACCTTTGTTAGCCGCCCCGATTGTTCTCAGAGGGGCGGGATACAAATAAATTTTATTATTATTATTATTATTATTATTATAAGAATCCCTATCCTTCACTGCCCTGCCAGATCCTGCAAGCCCCTGCCCACAGTCCCCCTGACTGAGTCTATCCATCTGGTTTCTGGTCTTCCTCTTTTTCTTCCACCTCCACCTTTCCTAGCATTATTGTTTTTTTCTAGTGATCTGTGCCTTCTCATTATGTGTCCAAAGTATGATAGTCTCAACTTGATCATCTTTGCTTTCAAGGAGAGCCCTGGTCTGATCTGTTCAAGAACCCATTTGTTTGTCTTCTTGGCTGTCCATGGTATCCTAAGTACTCTTCTCCAGCACCACATTTCAAGTGAGTTGATTTTCTTTCTGTCTACTTCCTTCACTATCCACCTTTCACATCCATACATGGTAAATGGGAATACAATGGCCTGAACGATTCTGACTTCTCAGTTGTATGTCTTTGCTCTTCAGTATCTTTTCCCGTTCTTTCATAGCTGCCCTTCCCATTCCTAGTCTTCTTCTTATTTCTTGACTGCAGTCTCCATTCTGGTCAATGTTTGATCCTAGATATGGGAATTCTTTAACTATTTCAACTTCCTCATTATCTAGATTGAATTTGTGTATTTCTTCTGTGGTCATTATTTTTGTTTTCTTTATGTTCAGCATCAGACCTGCCTTTGCACTTCCATCTTTGATCTTCCTTATTAACTGTTCCAATTCCTGACTGTCTTCTGCTAATACAGTGGGCCCTTCTCTTACATGGGGGATATGTTCTGGACCCCCCCCCCCCCCCCATGTAAGGGGAATTCTGTCTATGCTCAAGCCCCATTAAAGATATGGCGTGCTCGTCATTACCTCTTCTGGGGTATGCTGAGCCTTCTTCTGGTGCAGCTTTCAGCATATGCGGAAAGCCACATAAATTGCATCCACGTATGCGGGCGCACTGTATTATGGTGTTGTCTGAATATCTTAGGTTGTTAATGTTGCTTCTTCCACTCCTCCTTTTTCTGATTAATTCTGCTTTTCTTATGATGTTTTCAGCTAAGGTGATAGGATGCAGCCTTGCCTGGCCCCTTTGCCTATTGGGAACCACTCTGTTTCTCCGAATTCTGTTCTGACAGTGGCCTCTTGTCCTTGGTACAGATTCCTCGTCAAGACTATCAGATGTAGTGGCACACCCATGTCTTTGAGTGCATTCCATAGCTTTTCATGACCTATACAATCAAATGCTTTGTTGTAGTCTATAAAACACATGCTGATTCTTTTTTGGATTTTTTTGGTGCAATCCATTAGCCATTGCAAGTTTGCAATGTGGTCCTTAGTGCCCCTTCCTTTTCTGAATCCTGCTTGCTCTTGCTCTATTAGTGGAGGCTTAAATATTATTTTTATTCTTTGATGCAGCATCACACTGCTGTGTCATTCAATTCATGATCAACAATAATCTCAAGGTCTTTTCCATATGTAGTACTGCCAAGCCACGTATCCCCTATCCTATATCTGTCCATTTGTTTTTTGTGGCCTAAATGTAGAATTTTTCATTTGTCTTTGATGAATTTAATTTTATTAATTTCTACCCAATTTATCAAGGTTCTTTTGAATTCTATTTCTCTCTTCCTATATATTAGCTACCCCTCCCAGTTTTGTATCACCACTTTCAAGGCAAGGTGGGTTCTTCTGCTAGGCAAAATAGGGCTCCCTGAGGCAGCAGATGCTGGAGGAGAAGCAATGAAGTGTTGGAGGACAGAGGTATAGAATCATAGAATCATAGAGTTGGAAGAGTCCATTCAGGAAATCCAAATCAAAGCATCTCCAACGGATGGCCATCCAGCCTCTGTTTGAAGACCTCTAAGGAAGGAGACTCCACTACACTCCGAAGGAGTTTGTTCCACTGTCAAACAGCCCTTATTGTCAGGAAGTTCCTCCTAATGTTGAGGTGGAATCTCTTTTCCTTCCCCCCTTGCACCCCCAATGCTATGATGTTGTTCTCAGATGTGGTATATGGCATTACCCCCTTGTAAGTGTTGAAACAAAACCTAGTTATTGCTTTGGTCAACTTCTGCATTTAAACTACAGAAGGGATACATTATCTTTCATCTCAGGCAGAAAAATGTTTTGAGACAGTCCTGCTTTCATGTACCTTCTAGATAATACAAACTGTGTTTTTTAGCCCAGGGAAAAAGCCCTCATCATTTCAATGTCTGTTTTGCTAACTGTACAATATTTAAAGTTCATTAAATACATTGTTACTCATGGGGCACTTCTCAAAAGTCTCTAGGCAAATTTCAGTTAAGTTAGTTTTAACTTTTGAGGGCAAAATGTTTAAATTAGTACAATCTATACCATAAAATATTAAAATCAGTGTAGAGTTTTAAAATGGCTTCATGAAGAATTCAGGAAGGCCGGGAAGTGGCTGTCTTCCAGGTAAGGTAAGAGTGATGGAAGGCAGGAACCAACCTGAGAAGACCAAGTAGGCCAGCAGGAGGGAGGGTAAAATGGAGGGGCTGCACACAGAACCTTGAGCACCAAATTAACCTTGTGCTTAGGCATGGACTAGAAGATGATTTGGAAATCTTTAGCCATGTTCAAATCTCTTCCTCTTCCTCCTCCTCCCCCTCTTCTGCTCCCATCTACTATTAGCACCATAAACATATAAAGTGTTGGTCCTCTGTATCCATGGAGTCAACCATCCATGGCTTGAAACTGTTTTAAATATATATACATTCCAAAAAGGAGACCTTGATTTTGTCATTTTATATAAGGGACACCATTTTATTTTGCCACAATATTAAATGGGACATCAGCATTTTGGCATCCACCGGGGTCCTGGAACCAACCCAGCAGATACCAAGGGCCCACTGTATTATTACTATTGCTATACGTAAGTATAGCAATAGTTTTCTATACCAATGGGCAAGGTAGAAAATCATGCTAACTCTCCCCCTTCCATCACTACTCTACTCTCTCTCTTCATGTAGAGGACACCCTTCTGAAGAAGAAAGTTTCTAAGATTCAAAACAACATGAAGGTACCCACAGATAGAAGAGACTCCACTTTTCAGAAAGTTATCTTTCACATGTATAAAGTAATCAAAGTGGCAATGGAGAGACTAGGGCTAGGGCTAAGATGTGTATATTCTTCACATGTTTATTGTACCTCCTTTAAATAATAGGTAGATAGTCAATAAAATCCCATGTGTGTGGGGTGATATAATTCACTAGATGATAGTTTGGAGCACTTTGATGTAATTTTTTTTACTTATTTCTACCTTTATTGCCTTTTTGTTAAAGCTAAGGGGAAAAAAAGAAAGTTCAATATAATGCTTCCAATAGGATGGAAACAGTGCTGTCATGTTTATGTCATACATGGTGGCAAAAACCAGGAAAGGAACAGATTTTCACTTCTAATTTGAGATTTGAAGTAGATGTACAAATGTACCTGTGCTATTCTCAACAGACAAAATGCACATCTCATTTGTGTCCAAATACATATTGAAAAAGCAATTAAAAACAGCCTTAAGAGAACAGGATATACAGGAGTTCTAATTCAAAGGGAGGGCTGTGGTACAGTAGCATAGGAAGTGGTGTTTGGTAGCCAGTACTAACTCAGGCCGTGTCCACACAGAGGAAAAGAAACATTCCTACCTCGTTCCCGCTGATCTGTTTAGATAATGCCAAAACGGGTGGATCATGGGTCCAATGCATACTCCAGAGTGATTATCTGGAGTAAAAAGAGTCCCTGTTTCCCCTGAATCAGGCCAAAAATTCAGGAGAATCCCTTGGATGTGCAGACTGTGCACTGGTGCAGAGATGGGGGAGGAGTGTCAGCAGACAAGGTCAAGACCATTAACCCAGAGAAATCCTCCCAAGAAGCTGGGGTTTCATGTCAGTGCAGACACAATGTCAGTGGAATGACTTACCAGCAAATAAATTATTAGACATACCAGTGCATTAGAAGCAGTAATTGGTCATTGTTGCCATTGTAGAACTGTGGAAGAGGTGGAATACAAATTTAATTGGCATATAGTTTTGTGTATTTGTGGATTGCAACCATCTTGCAATTTTAACTTTCCCTTGTTTTAGGCATATGACGAGAAATACCAGCTTTTTTACCTGGAATTTTAAAATGATTTAAGTACTACTACTAAATAGGAAGGCATATTTCTCATAGGCATATGAAGCATGTGCAGATGTTCCTCTTGCTAAAATGCTTACAAAGATATGTCAGTTTCTGTATGGCAATAGGGAGCAATTGAGCATTCAGTTTACTGCCTGTTTTGTGAGCCCCAAACCATGCCCAGACTACCAGCCCATGGCTACTGCCAGGAGAGGGGGATTGATATAAAACAATAAAAAGCAAACTTCTGGAAGCCTCTAGGATTCTCCTCTAAACTACAATGCATTGTCTTGCTTTGCAGAAAAAGTGCTTTTTCATGTCTTCTGTTTCAATGGCTCATGAACTTCAATCATTTGTTGTTTAATTTTTTCACCCCACAGTTTTAGAGGGCATATAACTTTCAGTGCATCTCTAAAAGCTTAATTAGTCCACCTCTGCTCTAAGGAGATTTATTCCACCAAAGATTATATATAATAATTGCCATTAAGATATGACTTTATTATACTTGTAGTACACAAGAAGATAAACATCTAAAGCAGCCATTGCTGGCCAAACACTGCAAGGAATACTTTCCCTGTCATTGGGCCTGAACAGACAATCCAAAATAAAGCTGGTTTGGGCCACTTTGGAAGTGTGCTGTTTAAATGCTGCATGCATCCTAAGAGGCCGGAAGCCATGCCAAAGCCACGCTCCAGTCCTAAGGACTGGAGCACAGCTTTGGCGCAGCTTCTGGCCTCTTAAGATGTAAGTGTCATTTTAAACAGCATACCTCCAAAGTGACCCAAAGAGCTTGTTCCCACTAGGGGAAACCCCGCGTTCTGAATCGATTTCATTAGGCAGCGTGCCCATTAGGATTCGGTTTAAATCTAGAACAGTTCTAGACCAACCCGGAATCGTTCCCACTAGAAATCGAATCCAGAAGCGGGTTAAAATTTAAATCCGTGTTTTCCTCATTTAACGCGTGTTAAAAAAACACTAGGGTCCTACCTAGTGTTTTTCCCTTGATTTGAGTTAGGAACCGAAGTATTTAGATGAGAACGATAGCATTTGAATCGGGCTAGAAGGATGGGAGGAGCTGACTGCGATGGGGGCTGTCCTTGGGGGAGTTGCCCTTTCTGTCCCCATTTTTGCTTCCCTCACCCCTTTGTTCGCTGTGGTCTTTCAATAAGAGATAAGGATTATTTTTATTTTTTATTTTAATGGTTTACAGGCGCTTAATCTCTTCAGCGCTTTAAGCGCCTGAAGTCCCGGCTGCTCCAGCGCCTGCATCTGCAAAGGACTACAAGGCTTCTCCCGGTGGATTGCAACCTCCCCTCTGTGTGGGGAGAGCCCATTTCTAACGGAGGAGAGGCCGGAAGGGAAGGCTCCTCTCAAAGAGGCATTCCCTGCCCGCTTGGGCTCTGATCTCGCCCAGGCAGGGAAGGGAAGCCTCCTCGCGAGGAGGCATCTGATCTCGCCCAGGCAGGGAAGGGAAGGCTCCTCGCGAGGAGGCATCTGATCTCGCCCAGGCAGGGAAGGGCTCTGATCAATGGGGGGGGGGATAGAGCCTTTCTCCCTCTCTTTCTCAAACGGAATCTGCCTTCTCCTCCAACCCTAGAAAGAGAATCTTTGGGAAGAGTGCTCCCTCCCTGTTTTTCCAGCAGCCTCCTTCATTGATCTCTGTGGGCTCTCTGAAGGGATTCTGCCTGGCTGTCTTAGGAGACATGAAGCAGGGATGCTGCCCTGGAAAACCTATCCCATAGTTCCTCTGGAGAGAGCTTTGGTTTCCTACTAAATTCGCATTGCCAGCAGCCTCCTTCATTGATCTCTGTGGGCTCTCTGAAGGGATTCTGCCTGGCTGTCATTAGGAGACATGAAGCGGGGATGCTGCCCTGGAAAACCTATCCCATAGTTCCTCTGGAGAGAGCTTGGGTTTCCTACTAAATTCGGAGGGAAAATGTATATAAGGCAGACAGCGCTTATGACGTTTGATCGTTTAAGCGCCTTGATTGGTCCATTAAAAAAAAAACCGCCAAAAATAAATCGAATCAGAAACGGTCACAGAGATGGAAACGATGTCACAGATAAATCGATTCCGATTAATGCGGGTTACCGTTACGTCATTATGACGTAGTATTGATTGACAACTCCAAATAAGGTATGGAGGAGAAGAATCGCTTTATTTAAACACCGATTTCATGCCAAGTGAGAACGCTTACTGAACGCTTGCAGGTAAAAAATCCGAATTAAACAAGCAGATGGGAACGATGAATAAAGCGATTCTGAAAGCGGGATAACAACTGTGTTATTTTAATTCGATTTTATTAAAAACGTTTTATTTTAATTCGTATCAAATCCTAAGTGGGAACAAGCTCAAAGAAGCTTTATTTTGCCCTGTCTGTTTGGGCCCATTGTCTGAATTTAGAATCTAGCAGTGCTTCAAAGTAAGACCACTGATTTCAGAAGCTGCAGTCTTATGTAGTGGAGTGACATCCTTTGGCTCTCTCAATGCAATTCCCATCATTCCCTAGCTAGCATAACTAATATGAGGGGAGTATGCAGGTCGAATATAATCTGCAAAATCATAAATTGCACAACCCTGTTATATACATGTACCTGGAAATTAGCCCAGTGGTCAAAGTTATTGGACAATGTAGGACTGACTTTTCAGTAAGTGTGTATTGGATTTGGCTGTGAGGCTGAAACTGTTCACACTTATTTTGGCCTAAGTACTGATAAAACCAATGGCACTTACCTCTGATAAACTTGCATTAAACCAAGCTCCACATGACAGCAGACTGAATTGAACTGTTTTGTGTTGAATCAGATAATTTTCAAATATACATATCTTTTAAAAGGACAAGGATTTGTAGCTTTTTGATAAGCCATGCAATGTTATGGTTCCAGCCAAATTATGCTATGCAGACTTTCCCTGAGGTGTACCCCTAGTTTTTCTGTTGATGACTATTATATTATTTTACTTTATTATTACATTTTCATGTGCCATACTTACTGTATCCACAGAGTTGCTCATTCTGTCAGAATGTAGCTGATAAATATACAAATTACTAAATTAAAGGCTCTTCTTTTAGATGTAGGCCTAATAGGCAGGTTCTAATCAATAGAAGAGTTATTTTAAAAAAGATTGTGTGTTAGTTCCTTTCTTTCAATTTATAGTCAATGATAGTTAAAAATGACACAATAGCACATTTGTTTTGTTAGGTACTTTCAAGTCACTTCTGACCTATGGTGATCCTATTATTGAATTTTCTTGGTAAGATTTACTAGGCAGAGACTTGCTGTTGCCTTTCTCCTAAGCTGAGAAAACTTGCTCAAGGTCACCCAATGGGTTCCCATGGCTGAGCAGGGATTTGAACCCTGCTCTTCCTGAATTCTAGTCCAACATCAAACCACAGGGATATGTTCCACATCACTGACATCTGATAGCTGAAGTTTTCCCTTTTATAGCATACTAGCAACATAGTTCTAGGGAAGGAACCAATCTCAGCATAGCATCAGAGTTGGAAACAACCAGTTTACAAGTAGTACCATTATTTGTAGCATGTTACTTGGAGGGCAGGGGCTAAGGAGGATGGAATCAAGTTAAGTTTTAAAAGTAATATGGTACTGTTTGCTACTTTTTGGAGAAGCAAGTAATGATTTCTAATTACTTTCAAAATTTACCTTTTAAGAAGCTGTATTGGCCTAGGAGAGGCCTTTTTAAAACCAAGTTGATTGAGGTTCTCAACTGCCTAGTTTAGAAAAACTTCTTCTGGTTTAATGATAGGTTTAAGAATATATTACCCCCCCCCCCCCCCCGATCCTGAAACAATTCCCACTAAAGAGATAGTATAGGGGCTATTTCAAATTTTAACACTTCAAAAAAAAAAGTTTTAAAATCTTCATACTGATGACAGCAATATGCAAATAACACCCAGTTCTAATTCTAAGGAGACTGTTTCCTGTGCTGAGTCAGTGCTGTTATCAATAATGAACTTGATGAGAATGAAGAAACTTAAACAATGGTGCTTCTGCTCAGTCTAAAGACAAATCAGGGAATCGGATTCCACATGTACTGAATGGAAATACACTCCACCCCCCCCTCATAGGATAATGGGTTAGGAGGTGAATTTCTGGACTCAGGCCCTGAGCCCAAATGTCAGTGGTGGTCAGGAGTACACACTTCAAACTAGTGTACCAGTGGTGCCACTTACTGGAGATGTCTGATCTGGCATGGTAACACATGCTTTGGCTACTTCCCATTTGAATTTCCATCACATACAATGAGGCAGCGGTTTGAGTGCTGAATTGGGAGACCAAGAGACCTGGATTTGAAACCCCACTCAGCCATGGAAAACTGCTGAGTGACCTTGAGCAAATTCATACCTTCTCAATCACACTTCCTCAGCAATGGCAAAGTGCCTTTGAATAAATCTTGCCACAGTTTATTTGGGCTGCCACTGGAAAGTGTTTGGAAACTTCAGTGGGTCCAAATTGCTGCATGCTCATTGTTAACTGATTCTGGCTACAGAGTACATATAATTCCTTCCTTAAACAATTTCACTGGCTCCTAGTCTGATCCAAGCACAGTTCAAAATGTTGTCCATGATATATAAAGCCTTATACAGCATGGGTCTTGGTTATTTGAAGGACTATATTTTCTGATATAAACCTACCCTAAAAGGTATGTTTGGTGAGTAAGAGAAAACCTTTTTCATGGATGCTCCTAGAATGGAAATCTTTTCCACGGGAGCGTAAATTGAACCCCTCTTGGTCTTCTTCTGCTGACTTATTTAAAAATTTGGCCCTGGTAGTTGTAGAATAGCCTTTTAATGCGGAATTCTGTACTCCCCCCCTTTGTATTCTTTAAATGCTTTTAAAAGGTTTTTAATTTCTCGTGTTTTAAATATGATAGTTTATTTGTGTTTTAATTGTCTTAAATATTATGATTTCTTTGAGATGCATTCAGTTTTAATCTGTGTTGTAAGTCTCCTTGGATGCTGGAGAAAAGAAGAATATAAATAAAATGGAGATAAATAAACTTGAGGGGGAATTGAAAGACATAGCTATGGCGGGTTATAGACCGCCATTTCGGACGTCCTCAGGACATCCCATTTTAAAAAAGGGGCGTCTCTTCTAGACGCCCCTTTCCCTATCACGGACTCAGTCCGTGACAAATGGTGGCGGCCGTTCCACATGGCCGCCGCCATGTTTACGTCTTGGACACATAGCATCCAGACGGGTCATAGCGGTTATGACGTCGTGGGTGCGCCATGGGCGCCTCGCGACGTCATAACGGCGCCACAGGAAGAAGCTCCATTTTGGAGCTTCTTTTTTGCTCTGCGAGGGAGTTGCGCGGTTTGTATGCTGCGATTACCTCGCGGAGCAAAGAGCAGCGCCAGGAGACTGCCGCAAAGCGGCGGTTTGTAACGCCTCCCCGTTAGTCTGGAAAATCAATATGCAAAGGGATCTCGTAGCACCCTTGAGATTAACTAAAAGTATGAAACTGGTAGCATGAGCTTTCCTAGAGTTGAACCTACTTCCTCAGGTGCATGTTTGGAGATGCACTCCAAAGGCATCTGAGGAAGTAGGCCCAAGTCTATGGACTTTTTCACATGGTTGGCAAGCATCATTAAAATGTGATTAAGTCATGGTAATAGCACGGTCAGGGGGAAGATTATCACACCCCCATGTGCTTCTCCCATTCATGTCCTGTTCGTAAACTGTAATTGATGCGTTATTGAGTAATAATGTGTCCATTACAGTTTATGCATGGGACACAAATGGGAGAAGTACGCGGGGGTGTGAAAATCTTCTCCTCAATCACACTATTAGCATGATTTAATCATGTTTTAATGATGGTTGCCTCCTCTGTGTGAAGAGCCCTATGAAAGCTCATGCTACCAGCTTCTTGTGTTTAGTTAGTCTCAGAGGTGCTACAAAATCAGTTCATTTCTCCAAACCCTGGAAGTCACCTATCCCTGAGATATGTTTTCTTTGCTATTTACTTAATGGTCCATTGTACCAAGTTGTAAAGAAAAGATATCTTGTTAATACAGTAGAGTCTCGATTATCCAACCTTCGATTATCCAACATTCTGGATTATCCAACGTCGCTGCTCAGTGATTTCTTTACATTTTCAGAGGACTGAACTGTTTATACAGTACATATTGTACATCACAATGTTGATCAGTGATTTCTTTACATTTTTAGAGGACTGTTTATACATTACAATGTTATTCCTATAACATTACTGCAACGTTACTTTTACTGTTACTGCAAAAAAACTTCAATACGTTTGCAATTCATAGTGATTTCAAGGCTTTTCTTGGACCCTCTGGATTATCCAACATTTTCAGCTATCCAACTATCAGCCTGCCCGTTTATGTTGGATAATCAAGACTCTACTGTATCTTGAAAGAAAGCAGAACATGGTCCACTAGATAACTTGCTTGTTATAAGTAACATGTGGCTGACTTTAATTACAGTGATAAATTTAGATATAAGATGTCTCTGGTTTTGAAGCTTGAGTCCAACAATATTGTGCTGTGATGCTCCTTTCAGGCATAAATGTTTTGTGTAATGTTGGCTCAATCATGTTCTTGCTAAGAATGATATATTTGATGTTACGTGCATCATGTATCACTCTTATTATAGCAACTTCTCATGATAACTTGTCAAGAAAGGGATCTCTATTCTCTAGATTATTTTCCTTCATATTAGAAAAAACGTTGAATATTTTATAGCGAGTCTGTGGGGATTATCTTTGGCAAGAAAGGAGAAATAGATATGCTTGATCTAGGCAGTCTGGACAGCTTAATTTACTTTTTCACATTGTTATCTGTCGCTTTTTATCTCAACCAATTTAGTACAACTTCTGCAAGGTTTAATTTTTTTAGCTGTTCAAGTGTTCCTTCTAGACAGCTCATTTTTCTGTCTCATTCTTCATTTTGTATCTGGTGATCTTCAAGGAAAAAAACAATGGGCTGCATACCCTGCAAGCTGCACTGGATATACCTTTCACCATGGTTATTCATTTGGTTTGGCTATGACAAATTCAGTCTACTCAATAAACCACAAACCACTTGTGATCCATTCATGCAAACATCATGCCTCATTGAAAGCTCAGGAAGTAAATCCCATGATACAGTAGGACAGGGCAAATATTTCACATCCTACAATAAAACTACCAAAGGGAATTGCCTGCAAAGATGCCTTGGCATAATATCAAGGATTCTGTCATGCACCAGATGGCAGCTTCCCACCAGATTTGCCCAACTGTGTGGCATAAATAGCTTTGGGCCTCTTGTGAGAAGCAAATGGATACTGTCTCACAATTCCTATTCCTAACCCTATGCAGAATAAGTGTGTGAATATTTATGCTCCATGTGCATTGCCAACAGTAAATTAAAAATAAGCAAAAGCTACGAGTATACTGCAAAATTAATGCAGTTTGACCTCATTTTACCTCCCATGATTCAATATTATGGAATTCTGGGGATCGTAGTTTTGCGAGATATTTAGCCTTCTCTGTGAGAGCTCTGGTGCCACAACAAACTACAAATCCCAGGATTCCATAGGTTGGAACCATGACAGTCAAAGCAGTGTCAGATGGCTTTAATTCTGCAATGTGACAGCAGCCAAAGAGAAGTTTTGTTCAAAAGAAAAGAACATACCTAGTTCTTAGAATTCAGTTGTCCAAAATAAATTTAAAATTACTGTGGCCCTTGGAAGTGAGGATACAACAGAATACCCTCTAAAATTTCAGAGACAAAATCTGGGACACAAGTGGCCAAGCAACCTTAGAGCATGATCAAGATCCATGGAGATATCCATGGGGAGAAACATACAAGCTAGGAGATCCTGTAGCAGTTTAATTTTGCCTTGAGTCTACAGGGAAGCGCAAGATTCCTCCCCTTCTTCTCCACTCTCTCCACTGAATTAACTGAGTATTCATCACTTTTGCACCTTGAACTCAGTTTGCAGCAACTGAAGTAAATTTAGGATGAAGGGCCAAAGTGGAAGTAAGAGAGAGAAACTGACCTTTAAAAATAGCTGAAAAAAATGGGACCATAGAGAATTAATTGGGACTGTCCCTGCCAGATCGTGCCACTTGGATAGTAAGCCAGAGTAGGGCTAAAAATGCAAATGACACCTGAAGGTGACTGTGGTCTGTGTTCACACATTAGGTAGTAGAAAGAATTGTGCTATTAGCTTGGAAACACCATGCTACATTGTATGTCCTTCACACGCTTAACAATTACTTTAGTAGTTATACACAAACCATGAAAAGGGAATGTAGGAAAAACATGCTTCATATCTATGACAGATTTATCTCCTTGCTTCTTTTTGTAATCTATGGAAAAGAGACAAATTGAGATCACTTTCCAGGACAACATTTTGACATGATTTTGCCTCTGAAAACCACAAGAGCAGAAACATTGGATAGGAAAAGAGTCAGAATTCCACACTACCATTTGCAGTCTAATCAAGGCTGGGGAACATTGAACTTTCCAAATATTCTTGGACTGCAGCTTCCACCATTAGCTCCACTGACAATGGATTATGGGAATTGCATGCCAACAATATCTAGGGGATTACCGTTTGCTCATCCCTACTCTAAACGTAGGGTAGGAGCTTTTGAAGAGTTCCCTTTAAAAGCATTACTGTACACCAGTGGGGTCACAAAGTTTGGTGTCATCCAGTGCAGTAACTCATGATGTTATCCCCCACTGACTTCCTCCCATACCACACCATACAGAATCCTGCTACTAGTTGTGACATAAACAACTAGCTAAATTAAAATTATACATTTAAATTACAATATCATATGCCCAGCCTAAATGCATGTACATATCCATAGTTCCATGTGGTTGAAGTGAAAATTTGGTAAAGTGTGATATTTTTAAAGAAAATTTTAAAAAACGTTAAATTTAAAATTTAAAAACTAGGGCCTTACCTTTCTCCTCCCATTAAGCCTCACCCTACTCACACCATCTCTTCAGCATTTTAAAGGGACATAGGCAAATGCCAGAGCCCGTTTCTGCCCAAAGGTAAATGTTTGAGGAGCAGTGGTGTCACCTCACCTTCAGGTGTCTGCTGGTGCAGTCCACACAATCTGCACCCCCTAGTGATACCACTGCTGTATATCCACATATTGTATTTCTTAAAAATAGGGGTTACAGTTTTGAAGGGCATGCATAGGTATGAAACCATCTGGACATGCAAAAGGCAAACATATTTTTTCCAACTGAGATTTCTTTTTGACAGCTGCCCCCACAGATCCCCTGAGTTGACATATTTGGCATTAGTTCTATTAAAAGGGAAACTGCACAAACAGCATTCTTTCATTCTCTGCCTTTCCTTTAAGGAATTTTCATACTGAATCCCAGATTTATTTGTTAATCACATTACAGGTATACCTAAGTTAACAGGTAGATACATCCCTGGGTACTACTTTAGCAGAAAATTTGGTTCCAGAGGTAAAAATAACATGGAAGGGCCCTTGAATCACACAAAAAAGTAGTAGGCCAATGTATTTTAACAAACTTTTTTAAAAACGAAACACTCAGGTCAGGGAAGTGTTGCATATTTTTTAAAAAAAATGTTCCAGCTAGTCAGAACACAAGGAAGAAAAGTGGCATTGGGCAGGCATAAGAAGACTTTGTAACAAGGAGCTTCTTTGTCAGAGGCTTTGTTAACTGAGGAGTTTATCACACGGGAGGAATTTCTCTTAATTTCAAATGAAAAGAAAGTGGGGCCAGAACGCATTCACGTGAATTCGCTAAGTCAGCGAATTTACGTGAATTCGAATTGCATTCAAACTGACTTCCCATTGCCCAAAAATAGCTTGCCATTGTCTGAAATTGCATGTGATCACCTCTCATGCAATAACGTGAAAGCCCATGATTGCATTTGGACTGATTTCCCATTGCTTGAAATTGCGTGTGGTAGTCTATCACGCAATAACATTAAACCCCATGATTGCATTCGGATTGCCATTGGATTATACTTCCAATTTCCCTTGTCAAACACCTCAGATATGTCTGTAAGAGATTCTACCAAGAACTGCTTGGTCGGTTGTGTGTAAGTACTTCATAGTACCCACCCATCGCAAATACCCTTTATACGTCTTGCTCTTCCCATCATAATTCCACACCAGAATCTGATTTTATTGCTTTTAATGTTAGTAGTCTGACTCCTGACAGATTTCCCTGCTTTTAATAACTATTTCTGCTTATTTTATTTTCTGATCACTTAACTCACCTGTCAAAAGTCTGTTATATGTTGGATTAAAACTAATTTGGCCACCATTTAAAAACTATCCTTTCATCACTGACCATCAGTGCATAGTGCATAGATGACTCATTTTTACTAATGATAAAGGTGCCCCCCTTAGGTATACATCTAAGATACATAGTGTATAGAGTGACACATTACAGACCAGTTCCCTTTACCCTGTCCAATGGGTTGGTCTTTAATGTGTCACTCCACACACTATGTCTCTTAGATGTATACCTAAAAGGCGGGGCCACCTTTATCATTAGTAAAAGTGAGTTATCTATCTTAGGTACAGATAAGTCAGCAACATCATATATCCTAAGATTTGAGGGCCAAGACCTGAGACTGGGAAGCAAAGCCCTAAGACCAGGGGGTCAGGTACTTGTGATGCTAGAGGCAAGCCCTTTGGAGGGTCTTTGTGATGTTACAGAGGCAATGAAGGATTGGGAGATGGCTGGAACTGCTTCTAGGTCAGGTGGTTGTGGAAACAGGCTTGAAAGCAAACCATGCAATGCTGGGGTTGTGAAAGCCCAGCATGTGAGCTGCATGCAGATCCTGAGGCCATTTGTGTAAATCCCAGTGAACCCCACTATTTCCCATATTAGTGTAGCCATGTTTTGGGCCTTATCCAGGCTGATATAGATAAAATAAAAAAGAAAACATTTTTCCCAACAAGAAGTCACTTGGTAGTTGACTTTGATGTCTCTTTCTGTTGGAAAAAAAAGAGACTCACCTGCGTCCCAGTTCTGCTCTATGTGTCAAAATTGTTGGCCAAATTTGTAAGAAGTGTTAGGGGTCATTTGGGGGCAATTTTATGTTTAAAAAAATATATTGACTTTCCTTTTCCTAACATAAATGTATTCCAAATTTGGGTAAAACCCAGTGAACTAGGTAATAGGGAGACCCCCCCCCCAAAAAAAAAGGGGGAGGAGGAATGCTTTTCAGTTGTCAGTCATGCTGCAAAATACCCATTACCACATCATTCCTGCCAGTCCTCACATTCCATGCAGCTTTCCTTATATCACAGGCCCTCTGCTGCTCCCTATGCTCACTGTCAGCCCTTGGTGATTTTTCCCTTAAAGCTTTCACATGTCCTGCCATCAAACCAGGTGTTACCTATCCTATATCTATGCATTTCATTTTTACTGCCCAAGTGTAGCACCTTCCATTTCTCCCTGTTGAACTTCATTTTTTAAATTTTGGTCCATCTGTTAAGGACATTTTGTATTCTGATTTAGGAGCAACCCCTCCTAAATTGGTATCATCTCCAAATTTGATAAGCATGCCCTCTATTCCATCATCTAAGTCACTGATAAAGATGTTGGCTAGCACTGGGACCATGCAGAGGAGGCCAAAGACATCAGTTGGTGAAGCAGTGTTTGAATTTCTCTTTTAAAAAATCTCTAAAACATGTTTTTATTGTTATACTGACAAACAAAATGACAAAGAAATTATTCCTTTTCACATTGCTCAGCGTAGCTACCCCACACAGATCGGTAGATTGCACTGTACTAGGAGAATCACAGCACCCAGTCTTGACCATTTTAATCTGATGTTCATGTGAGATGCTCATCATGGCCATTCAACATTTCAGTAGTGGGTCAGATAGAACTATAACACAAGTAAACAGTCCTGTAAGACAAGCAAACGATTCATTCTCCAAAGTTGGCAGCAAAATCAGCTGATGTAATCCTGGGAGATGCATGTCTATGTTGATTCAGGAACTCTGACAATGCAAATCCATCACAGTAGATTCAGACAATAGAATTGACACAATTAGTATTAATCGTATATTTAGAAGTGCAACTTTCCAATACTATGTCTGTCTATTCAGTGTTTCTCTGGCCATAGTAAGGATGAATACTTAACATTGTAATCCTGTGAATTATCTACTCAGTAATAAGTCCTGCTCCCTTTAATGGGGTTTACTTCTGGGCAACTAGGTAAAATATTGTAATCTAAGAAAATCTAGTTTCTATCAAGGCACTACACTGGTTCCTTATCATATCTTATAAATACATATATTCATTTTGTTAATGCCTAATGGTTGGTTATAATAGGATAAAGTAGGAATGTCTCTGGAAATAGGTTATTACCTAGAATATTATTTTGTTGTTCTTTTAAATTTATATGACAATTGTAACAGTGGCAATGGCAAACTCTCTCTGAAGAAACCTGCTATGACTCCATGATAAGGTCACCATAAGTCAGAAAAAACTTGAAGGCAAATGAAACACAAACATACATACCAGTTTAATATTTTTGAGTTGATATTCCTGTAGTTAGCAATATTGGGATTGTGATCATACTGATTTTCTCCTGGCAAAGGGTGACACTTTTAAAAATGTACATTTCTGTTACATAATGCAATTCTTTAATTTGGGAATCCAGAATCCTTTTATGATATCTTGGAAGCCATTGTATAACCCAGTCACTATCTTGATTAGGAAGGCTAGATGCAATGCCTGATAACATTCCCTCCACAGTTTAACTATTAAAGCTGCCCGTTTCTCTTTTACATGTAGCAACATAGTGATCCTCTGGTTACATTAATATTCTGATCCTATGTAGTCAGAACCATAGTTAAATGTGCTTTAAATCACTGATGTTCTCCTGCCTAAGTATTCATCAGCTTGGAATGCAAGGGTGCACTTACAGTGTATGCACATTTACTTGAAAATAAACCTAACTGAATTCTGTGCAACTTGCTTCTAAGTAAAGAATTTGCCACTAGTTGCTCTGACCCATGACTGAAGTATATTTAAACTTCAACAAATATACAGTCTCAAGAATTGTCACTCAGGAGTAAGCCTTACTGAGTTCAATTGAGCTTACTTTCAGGTAAATGTATATAGGATAGCAGTAGAAACTAGTAATTGTATAAGTGATTTGTCAAGTACAGTGTATTTGCCTCCCTATTTTTCTCTACTCAAAAATATCTAGAGAATTGCTAATTATATTTTATTTCTATGAAAGTCAGATCGGGCTGACCCTTAAAGTAATCTATCACTAATCTCCATACATAATGGGGCTTGACTTAATGCTTTAAGGATCAGAATTGGCAGCTTGCTGTCAGTAAGCCTCTGTGCTATAAATCATATGCTCTGGCAGGTGTTTTACCTGTTTTTATGAATATCTGTCATACTTTTCTGGAAAGCATGAATTAACATTAAATATTTTTAGATATTTTCAAAGAATATTTTTGTGTATTTTGCTTTAAATGAGTTTACCATAAAACAGGAAATGTTTAATGAGCCAAATGTTTCATTTAAAAAAAAAAATCAAAATCCCCTCAAATACTTCTTAAATCTTATCTGCGTTAAAGACACTGCAGTGGATTCTGTTCTAAGAGAAATGAAGATATAATCAGATCTTGGTTTATGCTCCATCTTGCTTTTGACTTAAAACCTTTAATCTAGCATTGTATCTTTCTTTTAAAAATATTTTTATTGATTATTAACATAATTATACACATACAATATCATACATATTGTATTACAATAAATTTCTTTCTTCATTTTTTTCATCTAGCATTATATCTTTCACAAGCTGTTATTATTGTCTGAGGTGATAAAGCCATCAGAAGGTGATCTTGTTATATCAAGAATATGTTGCTTGTTGACATCATTGTCGCTGTGAGCAAGTATTTACAATACAAGAAATAAACTGTTGTAAAGCAGTGTTTGGTATAGAAAGATAATACAAGCTCTTGTAAAACATTTTAAGGCCAAGATTGAATAGTGTCATTGTGCTTGCTAGGGCTCTTGGGAATCACGGTCCAACAGTATTAGAACCAGTACTTGGCTGTGTATATGAACCAGTACTTGTGACATGTTATCTTCACGCTCTGCATTTGATCCTGGCCATATTTCTCACTTCCCTAAAGCAAATGACAGTTTCTATCTTTCCATTAAGTTACCATTTAATTATGGTTTTGTCTAATATACAAAGACTTTACAGTTTCTGCCCTCATGTATGACTTAGTTTGATTAGTGTTATTAAAGCCAATGGGATTTCTCTAGATCAGGACTGGCCCTCCAGATGTTGTTAAATTGCAAAGCTTTGCATCCATTTGCAACAAAGAGATGATGGAACAATTAATTACATTGGCTAATGTTAATGGGAGCTTTAATCTAACATCTGGAGATGCTAAACCTTGTTGTAAAGGGTGAGGAAGTTGGCTATCTTAGTTCTAGCAAAGGAATGGGCAATATGTGGCTCTGGAGTCACATGCAGCACTCAAGGTTTTGTGGCTGATATTTTATTGGCCAAAGAAAGAAGGCAAATTACTGTGGCCTCCAGGTGCCACAATTTACTTTTAAATAGGTTTCAAAGGTACCATTTAGCATTTAAAAATACAAATTTTTGAGGCTCAGAAGTGGATTTCCAGCCACTTTTGTGCTTTTTTGAATTTTTTCAGTAGTCCTTGCCATTCTGTCCTGAACCGGCTGCAGTTGCCTGCTCCAAACTCCAGAGCAAATAACTTTGGGTGCATAATCTAAATTGTAAAAGGTACTGTGCTATGGGTCAGAGTTGGAAATCATGCAGAAGTAAAAGAAAAGGGAGATAGGAACAATACCAGAACCATGAATGCAACAGTACAATGACTAGTGTGCAAGGATAAAGAGAACTACTATAATGATTAACAGAAGACAACAGCAAAAAAGAAAGAATGACAGACCTCTTCCACAAGATCTGGGAACTCAAAGGGAAGTTCAAAACGAGGGCCAAGATGCTCTATGACAAGGAAAGAAACATACTGCAAGATAAAAAAGAAATGAAAGATGTTGGATGCAATATACAGAAGACTTATATAAAAAAGATGAAAAAAATAGTGAAACGTGGAATCAAGAACCACATGAAGATGAAAGTGGAAGCTGCAATAAGAGAAACTGGTAAAAATCAATCATCAGAAAAAATGATATTCCAGTTGAACTGCTACAAGCCACACAAACATAATCAGTTGCAGAGTTAACTTATATATGTCAACAAATAGGGAAAACAAAACAGGGGCCAATAGACTGGGGAAAAAAATCAGTATACATCCTCACCCACAAAAAGGAGACACGAAAGACTGCAGTAACTATGGCTGCATCTGGACTGTAGAAATAATCCAGTTTGACAGCATTTTAACTTCCATGGCTCAATGCTGTGGAATTTTGGATTAGAATAGAATGAGGGAGAAGGAACATCAACCATCTAAGATAGCGGATGACACCTTACTACTAGCAGAAACATCACACTTGGAAAAATTACTAAGGAAGGTCAAAGAAAAAAGTGTAAAAGCCTGTTTAACACTGAACATATAAAAACAAAACAAAACAAAACCACCCCCCCCCCCCCCAAATAATGACTATGGAGGATCTACATAAATTCAGCTTAGACAATGAAGAAATTGAAATAGTTAAAGAGTTCCCATACCCTGAATCAAACATTGTTCAGAATGGAGATTACAATCAAGAAATCAGAAGAAGACTAGAAATGGGAAGGGCAGCTATGAAAGAACAAGACAAGATCCTAAAGTGTAAAGATATACAATTGATACTAAAGTCAGAATCACCCACGCCATTGTATCTTCCATCACTATATATAGCGTGAGAGCTGGACAGTGAAAAAAGCTGATAAGAAAATCAAGTTTTTTCAGATGTGGTGCTGGGAAAGAGTGCTAGGGATACCATGGACACCCAAAAAGACAAACAAATGGGGGCAGGCCTGAAGTCTCCCTGAAAACCAAAATGATCAAATTTAGGCTGTTCTATTTCAGCCACATCATGAGAAGGCATGTATCATTAGAAAAGACAATAATGCTAGTAAAGGTAAAGGGTAGTAGAAAGAGAGTAAGACTGTATGCCAGATGGTTAAACTCAGTCAGGGAGGTCATGGGTCCGAACGTTCAGGACTTGAGCAAAGCAGTGGACGATAGGCGGTCTTGGAGATGTCTCATCCACAAACAAAACCTTTCATAACAAGTCCTTAGGGAGACATTTAGCCAACCTAATCAAGAGGAAAGGACAGATTTGTATGGTGAAACAATTAAGAGTGATACAGGAATTTTTTTTGAAACAAAATTATATTTTGACATATGGATCAACTTGACTCTTTCCACTAGTTATATGTATTAGAAAGCCATGTTTATCTAGGGTATCTGAGTAATTAATAATAGATAGTCTAATGGGTTTTCTCCATTAACTATCTTTTTAAAGCTTTCTAATTAAGCATACTATTAAGATGTCAATTAAATGATGGGAAAGTGTATGAACCAGTTTGTCAGCTGGTCAGAGCTGATGGTGGTAGATAGTAATCGGTGATATCACTTTTAAAAAATCATTTTCCTTATCCCTGATGTGGTTAAACAAGATTTGGCTGTCCCTTGCCTAATAAATTCAAAGTCTTGGGGGCATTTATAAGGTTAATTATAAATGAATATAAAAAAAGCCCCAAGCTCAACTTTGTGCCAATTTTAATTAATTATAAGTGAGAATAATGTCCAGAAGCTCCAATTCCAGATACGAGGTGGTGGGACATGGCATTCTGATAAAGGCACATTGCTCATGCTTAAAGGCCACCCCTTATTGCATTGGAGTTGAAAATGAATTGTGAAACTGATTTAGGCATAGATTAAGCTTCCTCTCTGGTTTGCTACTCTCCCGCCATCTACATTTTCTCCCTAAGCTTTGGATATCATAGATCTTTATTGACATTACAATTTATTGGGTTCATTAGCACTTTAGGAATAATAAAGCATGTATAAGCAGCTAGTAGTATAATCATCTTTACATATATTCATACTGTTTTCCTTCTTTGGGAACTCTTTTACTGACAATATTGTAAGGGTTTGGGTAAGAGAAGAGAAGAGAAGAGAAGAGGCTTACTTAACAGCTGATAGCAAGCTACTGAATTAGGTTTTGTTGGGGAGATTCTTGTTTGTTTGTGCATGAGGGATGCCTTTAACAAGACAAACAAACAAACTAAAAGGTTTCTGAGGGAGCAAAACCATCTCTGTACCTGAAGATGATGTAATCTAGATATTCATGAAATGGAACCAAAAACAGACTGCAGTTTCCAAATGAGATTAAGGCTGTTGCCACACCGAAGAATTAATGCAGTTTGACACTGCATTAACTTTATGACTTCATCCTATGGAACCCTGAGAAGTGTAAGGCTAAATAATAATAATAATAATAGTAATAATAATAGTAATAATAATAATAATAATAATAATAATTTTATTTTTATCCCGTTGTCCATCAGGATCAAGGTGTCTTACAATAACAATAATTTCATATAATACAAAAATAATCCCATTACCCCCTCCCTCCCTTAAACAAAACATAATGATCCCTACATAACCATAATAAATAACATTTAAAACATTAAAATCATTAAAATAAACAGAGATAGAAAGACGGGCTTATAGTCCATTTTGGCAGGTAAACAAGTTTGTTACTCAGGGAAGGCCTGTCGGAAGAGATCTGACAGCCTTTTTAAAGCTGTCAAGACTGGCGATATGACAGATCTCCTCCGACAGGCCATTCCATAATCTGGGAGCAGCAGATATAAAGGCCCTTTGGGTAACCAAAGCCAACCTGATCTTTGTAGGTGGCAGAGGACCTAAGTGTGCGGGGTGGATTATATGGAAGAAGGCAATCCCACAAGCAGATTGGACCCAGGCCATGAAGGGCTTTAAAGGTCCTTGCTAACACCTTGTACTGCGCCCAGAAACTAGTGGGCAGCCAGTGGAGAGATTTTAAAGTAGGTGTTATGTGGTCACCTCTAGTTTTTTTCAGTGACTAATCTGGCTGCCATATTTTGAACTAATTGAAGTTTCCGGACTAGGCACAAGGGTAGCCCCATGTAGAGAGCATTGCAGAAATCAAGTCATGAGGTTACCAGTGCATGTACCACCATTTTCAGGTCCCCTGGTTCCAGGAAGGGATGCAGGGAGATAGGAACAAAAGTATCCTAAAGTATCTCACAAAGCTACAAACCCAAGAATTAACTGAGCCAAGGCAGTAAAAGCAGTGCCAAAATGCATTAATTCTATAGTGTAGATGTAACCTGAGAGAGATGAGTTTCTGTGCTGTATACGTCAATTGTATTTTGCACTGCCTGTCTGGAAATTTGTAATGGAAGCTGTTGAATGTTGTTGTCTATTGGAGTGTTTAAACATGGTTGCCTCCATATATGCTCAAGTAGTATATCTGTAAATAAATTCAGATATTTTAAAATGCTGTTCCATCAGCCCACAGTGTTCACTTTCTATAATAAACTGAATTTGGGTAAGCAGTGCATCCCAGAACATCTTACTGCTTAGAGGCCCAGAAGCTATAATATATAATACGTAATACAAAGGAATTCTAGAGATTTAATTTACAGAAGTCTAAATAGGATCCCCAAAAAAGCAGCCACTCATTAGGAACCTTAGTAGTGAAGGCTGGTCCTGTCAGTACAGAAAGTGAAAAAGCAATTTAAGGCAGCTGATTTTGTATGTCATGAAAGGGCAACAAATCATTAGCTATTTAATCTGTTACTGTATTTTTGCTTCCAGGGAGAGGTGCTTGTGGGATTTTTGTTATAAAATCCCAAATAATTTAGCTGGCCTTGGATGCCATAAAATGAGTGACCAATGAGTGAATGAGTTCACAGCTTCACTTTGGCACTAATAGATACACATTTTAAATTATTTCAGTGAGCTATACATGTAGATTGAATAGCTAATTGTAATACTATCTCAATAGACTGTTGTGTTTCTCTTGCATGAATTTGCCTATAGCATGTGGATGCAGCCTCAACTAATGCTGAGCAATGTACATTCCTTGTAGCTGCCATGTAGTAGAAAGCTTGGCCCATATTCATTGACCATCATGAACTGTTGGGTTTATTGATATGATTATGTTGACTGGCATCATGAAGAAACTTACACATATGCACATATGACTGTTATTGTCTTTGCTCCAAACTAACAAGAATAACAACACTATTTTGTGTGGTGATATGCATGATACCACACTTCCAGTTCAATATCTCATGATGAGTATGGATGCAAAATTTTAAAGTAAAACCTCCAAATGTAGTGGAGTAGCAATTGAAAAATAGGATTTCAACAGTTGTGTCTTATTCAATGATTCTGTTAAACTATCCAGTGTGAATCCATTTTCTGTATGCTATACCTTGGCTGACTAATTTGTGGATTATCTTTTACCTTGAAAAATGCCTCAAAAAGATGAAATGGGAGTCTAAGGTATTTACCCCAAGGTCCCTAATTTTCAGTGTCATTCTCTGCAGCTCTGTGCACTTCCCTAAGGCAAAATAACCCAACCTCTAAGTTAATGTTTCCCAGACAATAGAAGCTAAACAGTTTCAGGCAGGGGACATTGTATATTATGAGTGATTGGGGAAGACCTTGTGAAAAAGATCTTGAGCGGAGGGTGAGAGACACCTCTTGGGGAGATGGGATGGAAAGTGCATATATGTCTGAGGGGGAAAACTTGGCAAAACTTTCCTTTGGGTAGAGTGCTAGAGCAATAGTTGTTAGGATGGGTTCTTTCTAGGGGCTGGAGAGTGTAAGGTAGAGTCATTGTGGTGTAGTGATTTGAGAGTTGGACTACAATCATGGAGGCCAGGATTCGAATCCCCACTTAGTCATGGAAACTGATGGAGTGACCTTGGAAGATCACACTCTCTCAGCCTCAGAGGATGGCAATGGCACAACCCCCCCTGAAGAAACTTGCCAAGAAAACCCCATGATAGGGTTGCTATAAATCAGAAATGACTTGAAGGCACGCAACAAGAACAAGACTGTAAAACGCCACGAGGGTGGGTGTGTGGGCAGCGGGGGGCCCCTTCCTGTGCCACAGGCACCTGTTTGCCCCACTTGGACTCTGCAATGTGGACGCCTAAAGGCTTTTGATCTTGGAAGTTCAGTTGGATTGTTTTCCTCTTGCTCCACCCCCCAGGGATGGAGGAGGATCAAGTCTCTGTCTGAGTTGTTGTTGTGTGCCTTCAAGTTGCATCCAACTTATGGCGACCCTAAGGTGACCTATCATAGGGTTTTCTTGGCAAGTTTCTTCAGAGGGGCTTTACTTTCCTTTGAGACTGAGAGAGTGTGGCTTGTCTAAGGTTACCCATTGGGTTTCATAGCTGACCCAGAATTCGAATGGTGCTCTCCATAGCCCTAGTCCAACTCTCAAACCACTGCACCATGCTGGCTTCTCTCTGCCTGGGGAGGGAGGTTGGGAATTGTTTCTTGCTTCCCTCCTGGCCTCCTGTATAAATATTTGAAGGGATGTCATACTGAAAATGGAGCAAGCTTGTCTTCTGCTGCGACTAGAATACAGAGCAATGGATTCAAAGTACAGGACAGAGATTCCACCTGAACATTAGGAAGAACGTCCTGATGGCAAGAGCTGTTTGACAGTGGAATATGCCTCCTTGGAGTGTGGTGTAGTCTCCTCCATTGGAGGTTTTTAAGCAGAGGCTGGATGGCCATGTGTCAGGACTGCTTTGATAGTGTAGTCCTGCATGGTAGAGGGTTGGACCTTATGGCTGGTATGATCTCTTCCAACTCATAAAATCACAGAGTTGGAAGAGACCCTGACCTGAGGGCCATCCAGTCCAACCCTGGCATGCGGAAATTCTCCATCAAAGCACTCTCAGCAGATGGCCATCCAACTTCTGTTTAAAAACCTGCAAAGAAGGGCACTGCACTTTAAAAGGCAGTGTGGTGAACAGCCCTAACTGTCAAGACGTTCCTCCTAATGTTGAGCTGGAATCTCTCTTCCTACAGTTTGCATCCACCTCAACATTAGGAGGAACTTTCTGACAGTAAGGGATGTCCGACAGTGGAACGCACTTCCTTGGAGTATGGTGACGTCTCCCTCCTTGGAAGTCGTTAGAGAGGCTGGATGGCCATCTGTCGGGGATGCTTTGACTGAGAGTTCCTGCATGGCAGGGGATTGGTCTGGATAGCCCTTGTGGTGTATTCCAACTCTATGATTCTTTACTCTCTGGAGCAGCAGAAAACAAGCTTACTCCATCCTCAGCATGACACTCCTTCCAATGCTTAAGCAGGGCTTCTTCCATGTCACCCCTGACCCCTTCTCTGAGCCTCCCACAGAAGAGGGACCTTGGGGGTGGTGGTGGGTGGGTTACAGAAGGTGGGCAGGGTCTGCTCCCAGGCTCCTCCGGCCCTTGCTTCCGGCCCTTGCCTCCTCTTCCCCCCTTGTCTGATGCAGGAGGCGAGGCGGTGCCTGAGCAAGGCTGCTCCAATCCCTTCCAAGCCGGGAGAGGAGGAGGAGGAGGAGAAAGAAAGAGAGAGAGAGAGAGGGAGGGAGAGGAGGCCCACACCCAGCCCAGCAGCCAGGCCCTTGTGGGGCTCCAGCCCCCTCCTCTCTCTCTCTCTCTCTGGGTGTGTGGTTGCATTGCACTCCTCCTCCTCCTCCTCTTCCCTCTCGGTGGAGCCTTCCTCCCTTGAGCCTCTCCATGAGCCTCCTGGGGAGCTACCGGAAAAAGACCAACAATGATGGCTATGAATCTTTGCAGCTGGTGGACAGCAACGGTGACTTCTCCAGCAGCCGGGCAGCAGCAGCAGCAGCAGGAGGAGGAAGCACCAGCAGCCTCTGCAGCCTCAGCAAGCAAGGCGGGATCCCGGGGCTGGCGGCCAAAGCCCGGAGCCCAGTGCGCCAGCAGCAGCAGCAGCAGCCCCCCCGCCCCAGCCCCAGCCGCTCGGCTGCAGCCCCAGCACCATGGACAGCTCAGGTAGGGAGACGCCTGCCTCGCCTTGGCCCGGGAGGGAGGGAGGGAGGGAGGGATGGGGAGGGAGAGCCCCTTCCTCTGGCAGCTCCCTTTGGGAGGCCTGGGCGGCAGGCCTTGCTCTTGGCAGGGCTTGGACCTGGCCTCTTCAGGCCCAGAGAGAGGAAACCCGAGAGGGCCCCCTGTTGCAAATTTAAAGAGCTTTCTGATGAGTGGAAAGAGAGCCCAGCTCTGTCACCGAGGAGGAAGGGAGGCTCTGCTGCTGGGGCCCAGGCTTTGTTCCAGGGCTGGGAAGGACAAGGAGCACCCTGGCTCTCTGGCCCATGGGCTTTCTTGCAAAGTACCCCTGGACCGGTGCTGTTGTTTCCACTACACTTGGCCCCCCACAGCCACAGATTTGGGATCCCATGCTGTACGGCTCTTGAGCAAATGTCTGAGAGAAAGCATTGGGAGCCTGGCTCTCCCCCCCCCCCCCAAAAAGGACTGTTTGCCTTAGAAGGGGCCTAAGTGACATTAAAAAGAGATACTTCCAAGGCTTGGAAATAAACATGCTGATATATCACTCAGTGATATATGATAATCCTGTGGTATATGTAGTCTCACTGAGACTACAAATAATGTTCCCTGCATTAAGGACGAGATCTTTCCACTCCCCCACCACACTAGGTGTGTGTGTGTGTGTGGTTTTCCCTATCAATATCAAAATCAATTGACAATGCAATCCTGTATGGGCTTCATTTAATCCAATAGGCCTTGCATCCAGGTAAGAAAATATATCACTAAAATGTGGTTTGTGACTTATGGCGACCCTAAGGGGGAACCTGTCATGGGGTTTTCTTGGCAAGGTTTGCTCAGAGCTTGGCCGCCTGGCCTTCCTCTGTGGCTGAGAGCATGTGGCTTGCCCAAGGTCATCCTGTGGGTTTACATGACCATCCAAGCCTGGTCTCCAGGGTCACAGTCCAACATTCAAACCACTAGCCCTCTAAACTTGGGGAAGTCCTGGGGTGATGCATGTGTGAGAGAGAGAGCTCACCCTCACCCTCCTCCAGATCTGGTCCATGGACTGTCAATGTTGCCTGTAATGAGCATGCTTTGGAGTTTTTGGAAAGGCATGCATCACCTCAAAGGGAAAACAGATCAAATGCAGAAAATATGGATCATCCTGACCAATGCTTTTTGCCATTGTAATTGAGGGATGCTGAACAATGGTTGACTTATTTGTACAAACAGTCATCCATGGCTTGCTACTCTTGGCCAAAGGAGTTCTTTTGTTATCTGCGAAAGCTAACAGGCCCCCTGGTAAACAGTCCATCTGCTAGAGACTGGGTGAGGTTAGCCCCTTAGAAGGGATTAGGAATCATTAATTTGCCTGAAGCGAGAGATTTCTTTTTCCTCATAGCAAGAAAAGGGAGCAATATATATGCAATTTTATTAGGCTGTTGTGCCCTCCCCTCCACATGCCAATGGGTATTCGGATAGATAGAACCGGTGGAATTAGATTGCCATGCTGCATGAATAGGTTTTTTTCCCTCTGTTAAATCTCCCAATTGGATGGCCAGATGGTTCGCAGGATTGGTAATAAGAAGCTATTCACTTCAGGGGTCCTGCTTCAGATTGGCCTGGATTGCTAAAAGTAGTTATTGATGGATTATCTTTTTTATGCACTTCAGTTGGAAGTGGGTGTGTTCCTTTGAAAGACCTTTTCTTGGCAAAGCCATGGACACCAGCAATACTTGCAAAGAATGTTACCCACAACTTTGCATCCTTTCTGATGTTGGCCTCCTTTTCCCTCCAGAGTGCATCTTTCTGATGTATAAGCACTTTCCATAAAGTGATGTGCTGCCACTTTGCTTCTTTTTTAAAAAAAAATCCTCATATCAAGTGCAGAAGTGAATCCCAAGGCGCAACTGTCAGATTGAGTGTTTGATAGTCTACTAGTGCTCAGTTGGTTTTTCTTTGATGTAATATAAATGCTTTAAGAAAAAGAGAGTTGCTCATCAGAAGCTTGTGAGGTGGCTTGAGAGTGTATGCTTGGGAATTTTAGCTACATTATAAAATATGACAGTAAAACACAATCTAAATTCTACACAATAAAGTGTGCAACCATAGCTAGGATATAGTAAGCCCTTGGTATCTGCTGGGGTTGGTTCTATCACCCCCACGGATACCAAAATCCACGGATGTGCAAGCCCCACTATATACAATGGCATAATAAAATGGTGTCCCTTATGTAAAATGGCAAATTCAAGATTTGCCCTTTAGCTATTTTTTGGAAAAATATTTTCAAACCATGGATGACTGAATCCATGGATGCAGAATCTGTGACTATGGCGGGCCAAATGTAATGGAAAGGGATTTATTAAAGTTGTAGTTCAAAAATCACCTGGAGGGTCACAGCTGGCCACCTCTGGGATAGGGACTGTAGCCGGAAGTACCTTATCCGAGAAGTGGACAACTCTGACCTTCCAGATGATTTTTGAACTTCAGCTTTAATAAATCCCTTTCCACTGCAGTTGGCCCTCCATAGCCACAGATTCTGCATCCATGGATTCCACTATTGTACGGCTCCTAAGCAAATGTCTGGGACAAAGCATTGGGAGCCTGACTTTTTTCAACAGGAGGGTTTGCCTGTGAGGTGTCATAAATGACAATAAGGAGAGATACTTCAAAGGCTTGGAAATAAATATGCTGAAGTATATCACTGAGACTACAAATAAAGTTCCCTGCATTAAGGATGAGATCTTTCCACTCCCCCACCACACTATTTTTTGTGGTTTTCCCTATCAATATCAAAATTGATTGACAATGCAGTTCTGTATGTGTTTCATTTAATTCAACAGGCCTTACATCCAGGTAAGGGAATATATCACTAAAATGTAGATTTCTGGAAAGCAGAATATATATATATATATATATATATATATATATATATATATATATATATATATATATATAATTTTCAGATGTATGTCTCCATTTTAGCTTGGTGTAAAAAATGCTTCTTCAAATCTTTAAATCCTGCAATTATTTGTTATATTTATATCCTCATTTATTTGCAACAAGTTCTCCTTCCTCCCCAGTTTATCTTCACAATAACCCCATGAGGTGGATCAGGATGAGACTGTGTCATCTAGCTTGTTTCATGGCTCATTAGACAGTTCATCATGGATCTTTCAAACCCAGTCCAATACTCTGAACACTACAAATACACACATACAAACACATACCACACTTGCAAAGAATATAAGAATATAATGTTTCGGTGGCTGACTTGACTAAGAATAGTCATGAGAAAATTGGACAAAAACAGATGTATCTGAAGGTTTCTGAGCTGTGTTTTGAATGTAAGATAACTTCTGGGAATTTTAAAATGGAAATGCACACATGTTAATAACATGAGCCCAGAATGAATATAGGATACAAAAAAAGCACCACAATAACCATTATATTAGATTTAAAATCATGGAATCATAGAATTATAGAGTTGGAAAAGAGCACAAGGGCCATCCAGCCTGACCTCCTGCCATGCAGGAACTCACATTCAAAGCATCCCCGACAGGTGGCCATCCAGCCTTTCTTTAAAGACCTCCAAAGAAGGAGACTCCACCACACTCCAAGGAAGTGTGTTCCACTGTTGAACAGGTCCTACTGTCAGGAAGTTCCCCTAATGTTGAGGTCGTATCTCTTTTCTTGTAGCTTGCACCTGTTGTTCCATGTCCTATTCTCTGGAGTAGCAGAAAACAAGCTTGCTTCATCCTCAATATGACATCCTTTCAAATACTTAAACAGGGCTATCATATCACCTCTGAACTTTCTCTTCCCCAAGCTAAACATACCCAGCTCTCTAAGCTGGTCCTTGTAGGGCATGGTTTCCAGACCCTTCACCATGTTAGCTGTCCTCATTTGGACAACATTCAACATCCAGCTCGTCAACATCTTTGTTGAATTGTGGTGCTCAGAACTGGACACAGTATTCCAGGTGAGGCTTGACCAACCAGAATAGAGTGGAACTATTTGCTTCACTTGATCTAGACACTATACATCTATTGATGCAACATAGAATCACATTGGCCTTTTTAGCTGCCACATCACACTGTTGACTCATGTTCAACTTGTGGTCTACTAGGACTTCTAGATCCCTTTTGCATGTTGTTTTGTTAAGCCAGGTGTCCTCCATCCTATATCTATGCATTTCCTTTTCCCACTTTAAGTGCAGTATGTTACATTTCTCTGTGTTGAAATTCATTTTGTTAGCTTTGGCCCGCTTTCTAACCTATTAAGGTCATACTGAATTTTGATCCTGTCCTCTGGGGTATTGGCTATTCCTCCTAATTTGGTGTCATCTGCAAATTTGATAAGCATGTCCCCTATTCTTTCATCTAAGTCATTGATGAAGATGCTGAATAGCACTGGGACCAGGACAGAACCCTGTGGCACCCCACTGGCCACTTCTCTCCAGGATAAAGAGGAGCCATCACTGAGTACCTTTTGGGTTCAGTTGGTCAGTCAATTACAAATCTACTTAACAGTTGCAATGTCTAGTCCACATGCTATTAGCTTGTTTTCAAGAATCTAATGGGAGACCTTGTCAAAGGCCTTACTGAAATCAAGATATACTATACTCATAGTATTCCCTTCATCTACCAAGCTGATAATCTTATCACAAATAGAGATCAGATTTGTTTTTCTGATTTTGGAATTGCCTTCTAAATGTTCACAGAATCTCTGTTTAATGATCTGCTCTAGAATCTTTCCTGGTATTGATGTTACACTAACTGGACGATAATTGTTGGGATCCCCCCCCCCCCCCCCCCTTTTTGAAGATGCTTGCCCTTCTCCAGTCTGGTGGGACTTCTCCTGTCCTCCAGGAGTTCTCAAAGATTATTGCCAGTGGCTCAGATATTAGATTTGCCAGTTCTTTTAATACCCTTGGATGTAGTTCACCTGGTCCCGGAGACTTACATTCATTTAGATTAACCAGATATTTCTGTACTACCTCTTTAGTTATTCTGTACTGCATTGCCCCTATTGTGTCCTCTGTTCCATTTTTCTCAGAGCGAGCACCCTTTTCCCTTTCTGAGAAGACTGAGGCAAAGAAGATGTTGATTAATTCTGCCTTTTCTCTATCCTCTGTTAGCATTTCTTCATCTTTTCCAGACAGTGGCCCTACCATTTCCTTCTTCTTCTTTTTGCTACAGACATAACCAAAAATGCCTATTTTATTGTTCTTAACCTCTCTAGCAAGCCTGACTTCATTCTGCGCTTTAGCTTTTCTGACTTTAGCCCTACCCTTGAATTCCTCTTAGGTGATTTCCCCCTTTTCCAATTTCTTATACATGTCCCAATTAAAACTTGCTATTTAAGACTTGATATTCTAAGAATCTGGAGCAAGTATAAAAACAGGTTATACCCAAAAACACCAACTTAGATTCAAAACACACTGTAGATATAATCCAGTTAAATTAGATATAATCCAGTTAACTGCCAGGACAGTTAAATTGGTCTTAAACTCAATTATTTCTGCAGTTTATTTTGGACCATGGACTTCAGAACAGAAGGCATTCTTTAGGATAGACAAAAATGAGAAAGAAAGCTGGTTGACATATCAAGACTTATTGATATGTGAAATTCAACAAAGTGGATTCAAAACAAAAGAAGATCTTATGTTAGAGCACATTAATTTTTAGTGGTAGTATCACAGGCAGTTATTTGAAAGTTTTAAAACTGACAAAGAACAATATCGTTTTGATTTTAGGAAAATGGAATTAGAGCTCCAGATATATGTGAAACAGGACCACTTGATTGGTAGAGCCTATATGTTGTTATTAAGAATAGAGTTAGAAGAGGAACAGGTGAAAGCATATATTCCAATACTGAATTGGAACGGTGGAAAAGGATGTGACACAGAGGAATAAAATTCACATTATCCATCAACTTTAGAGAAAACTGTTACCAGATTAGTTACCTAACACCAAGAAAATTAGCAAAGATTTATGAAGGTGTGAATAATAAATGCTGGAAGTGTGAAAGGAATGAAAATTTTAAAACTGTAAAAAAGCAAAACAATATGGGAGATGAATTCATGAAATGATTAGGATAAAAGTGAGTTTCAAACCTAAAATTTATTACTGGAATTAACAGAAGGGAAATGAAAAGACAGCAAATAAAAATATTACAGTATATGATAACAACAGTGAGACTTGTGTACACCCAAAAATGGAAGACTAAGAAAAGTACCTTCAATAGAAGAATGGATATTGAAAAGTTTTAATTAGTTGAGATGGATAAATTAACCATTAATCTATTGATAAATTTATCAATAGATAACATTCTGAAAGATTGGAAGTCCTTATACAATTTATGTGGGAGAAAAATCATGAGGTGATATTCACAGGTATGGAAAACTAATGATTTTCAAAGTAAAACACTGAAGCTAGTTGTATTTTGACATGCTTTAAGTGAAAGGTAAATTTAATATATGAGAGATGCCCATAAGGGGAATCTCAAATTTCCTGCTTGAGTATAAAAACTCACTGGGTGACCTTGCGCAAAATCACACTTTCTCAACCTCAGAAGATGCAATGGCAAACCTCTGCTGAATAAACTTGCCAAGAAAACTGCATGATTGGTTTGCCTTAGGATTGCCATAAGTCAGAAACATGTGTTATATGTTATGTGATACAAAGTGTAAAAAATTTTCTTTTTTAAAATTTTCTTACAGTATTGTAATTAACGTCAATATGTGTGTTTATTGTCTGATATGCATAATTGATAATGCATGTATGTAAAACTACAATAAAAAAGGTTTGAATTTCCCCCCAAATGACTAGATACATAAACTTTTTTTTAAAAAAATAAATATTAGGCTTTATGTGCAGAAGATGCTAAGTTTTGGTTTTTGATGTGCCTCTGAGAAGAGGCAATTCCAAATTATCCCTGAGAGAACTTTTATGCACTGGATATATTGCTGAGTTAGCATGGAAGGCATGCTGGAAATATCTTTAATACTTACTTGCCTCAATCCATTTAGAAATTTCAGTGCTGAATCTAAATAAGAGTGCCTCTTGAGCACACAAGTTTTACTAGTACAGTATAGATTTTAAACCACTGCATTAGGCAGCCCTATTATATATATGTATAACCCCCCCCCCCCCACACACACACAGAGTTTCAGGAATGTGCTTATAAAATGTGACATGATTACTTCTAAGAGGACTTGTCATCCAAGTAAAATGCACTAAATTAAAATGGAGCACTTCAAAATCAAATGGTGCATATTTTAATTTGATGGGAAAAGAACAGAAAAATCCCTATAGTATGGCAAAATCATATATTGCCTTTACCCCAAATGCAGACCTGAGAAAGATGGAAGTAATTGATTGACAGGGCTACAATGATTTTGCTAGAGTTAATGAACTGGCTACTATTTTTAACTTTTGTTAAGGTTCTAAGAGAACATAAAGAAGGCAAGCCAAATTCATTGCTGATTGTTTTGTGTCTCACAAGGCACAGATATAACTATGAATCCGATCCATATGGTGGTGGTCCCTTTATGGTCCCTTCATGGTGGTCCATGAATTCCACCCATACTCTGTCTCTTTGCAAAGGACGTAGCTGTGTTAAGCCTGTTGCAGCAAAACAACCCAGAATGCTGTGACACCTTAAATATTTAACACATTTTTAGAGCATGAGCTTTCATGGACTATATTCCTCCTTCATCAGATGCATGGGTTTTTTTTTTCTTCAGAACTCCAGGCTGGAATTCTGGTTGGAGATGGGATTGTAGACACTAAGATCAGAGAAACCTATATATAAGTCCACCTCCAGTTATGTGTAATGTATGTATACCTGAAATTCTGAATAAAATGCCATGCATTGGATGAAGTAGTCTATAGTCCATGAAAGCTCATATTATAATATATTATAATACATGTGTTAGTCTTTAACCATAGTAGGCAAGGGGAATGAGATACAATTTTTGTTCCAGCATCTTTAAGGTAGGGCGTGACACTGCCTTTTTACCTGAAAATTGGCCAGCAGGTAAACCTGGAAATGATTGGAAGTCTACTTCTTTGCATCCCCTGGTGTTTTTTTTTCCTGTTTTTGTTTTTGGTACTTGTTGATACTCTACACTAGTGCTACGATTTGTGTGATGGTGGTGAGGAAAGAAGACAAAATACACTAGATTCCAGCAACCTATTTTTCCAGTGCCTTGTTTCTTTCATGGACACTGTGCTCGTGGCCTCTTCCCTCCTGCTTAGACTTGTGTAAGTGGCCTAATAGGATTTTGGACATTATGAGTAGCCAGTAATTCTTACTTCATTCATTGCTTTTTTTAAAAAAAATAAAAACTTGGTTGTCCCTTAGACATCACTCAGTGATCTTTACCATTGTGTGTAATTTTTTGACCTGCAATTCCCTCCTCTCCCTAACAATCCAGCTGAGATAGGTGGTGAAAAGGGAAAGAGCTGCTGGGGCCAGAAGTACTCTGTAAAGCCACTGCTCTCTGTAGTTTTCATTGTTTAGCCCTATTGGTGTTACTGAGAAAAAAACAACAATTTTGCTTGCTATGAGAGCTTTCCCTCACGAGAACTTTCCATATTCTAGGAGCTATCTTGTTCTCTCTGTCACACACAAACCTAACCCCACACAACTCTAGGTCAAATACAGAAAGGGCAAGATGGAATTCTACCGTGAATGAGAAGTACCTCTGGAGACCAGCTCTATAACAATCCACCAGATCCCTTGGCTGGCTCATTATTACTCTGCTACCTTGAATTTATTTTATGTGTGTTGCATTAATGATATATTTCAAAGTAATCATACAGAGTGTGCAATGTTTGCTTGAACAGAGAAGGCAAGTGTAGGGAATAATCTAAAGCTGTTTCAAGTTGCTAGGCTTATTCCAAGAAAGCTTGTATGCTGCTTGCATATTGCTGCATTCATTATGCATTTTCTACTTCCCATCTGTTCATACTAAATAACAAAAACAATGTTATGATAGTCATGAAGATGATAGTAATGAACGTAGGAGCAGTAATAATAATTAACTCTGTTTTTGTATGTCAAGATTTATGTTGCAAATTAGTATGAATCCCAAGCATGTTCGTATGTAATAAATACAACCAGTTAAGGAGCGTTTCCAGGTTATTTATGTTATTCTCTCATTCAAGCATTTCTAATTCTAGTAAAGTTACAGAAATCTGATGAGAATGTCTTCACTTTTATGAACTTTTATGAACATAAAACACTTTTATGAACATGACAATTTCTATTGTCATGTTAGAAATGTGTATTGTGAGTTACCCTATAAACATTAAGGGAACGGCACACAGAGTTCTCTACAGAGAAAGCTCCCAGCAGCAGGAGGGGCTACAGCCTACAGGGGAATTTGCAAAAGTTGCCTCCACCATTTTATATCAGAAGGATTCCTCATCTGGGTAAATAGCCTTCCATGTTGTAAGAAAGAGGTCCTTCCCTTTGGGGGCAGCAAAATCTGCTTCCAGAAAGTTATATAAAGCAGAGCTGAACAACATTTATGCCATGTCTTGGTTAACAAAGCCTAAATATCCTAAAGGCACCAAAGTCTGATCTTGGAAGATAAGCAAGTTCATCCCTGAACACTACTGGGTTGGGAGACCATCATCCTCCTTTCAGAGGAAGGAACTGGCAAAATCATCTCTGAATATTCCTTACTTAAGAAAAAAAATCCTATGAAATTCATGGGGTCCCCATAAATCAACAGGTCACTTGAAGGCCCATACATACATGACAGATCTAATATTTAATATATGTTCAATTATTATTTAATTTTATGAATAAGGCATACATTTCCAGACACTAATTTATTATTGCTAGTAATAGATTTTCTACAGATTTTGCTGGAAAATGCAATTAAAAATCCAATTCATTGTAAAAACTGGACAAATTTGTATATGTCTAAGGCTACATAGTGCTTTTCTCCAGCAGTATTTCTGTCATTCTGAATATTTCTACTGTTTCCAGTAAAGTAGTATGAGTGCACATGAACAATTTTCTTTTTGCCCATATTTTTTGTTCTGTGTGTGGAAGACGGAATGTCAGTTCATTACTACTTGATAAGGCCTCGATATTTTGGAGGGTAAGAAAGTACAGCCCACAGTATGTGGCTGCAAGCTCTTCTTTTCAGTTCACCTTCAATATGCCTAGTTTTTAATTTTTAAAACAATACACAATGTTTCTTTCTGCCAGCAGCTGAAGACATTTTTATACAGACAGATATTTGGTGGGTAGAATTTATTTGAGTAATGTAGTGTCCTGTTTTAATGTTTCTTTATCTTTACTGTTTTAAACGCTGCTGTTTTTCTTTATTTTTATTTTTTAACTTTTCTAATCAATGTCTTTTTAATATATTGTAACCCACCTTGAATCCCATTGTGGAAGAAAGGCAGGATATACATCCTGGAAATAAATAAATAAAAATAATAATTATACCAAAATTTCATAACAAGCTGCTAAATGAATTATGTTCCATTGGTAAATGAATTAAACACACTATAGTCAGTGGGATATCAATAACTGATAGTTCATTATATTCTAATATGAAAAGTCAGTATAATGCTAATGAAAATCAATTTAAGTACACTTAAGGTTTATTTATATTGAAATTCAATAAATAACAGTAGGATTTTATTTCTTAAAAATGAGTGGGAAGTTTAGTTAATTTGTTGTTATTGTTGTTGTTTGTCTTGTCATTTATGACTTATGGTGACCCTAATTCAAGCCTATCATGGGGTTTTCTTGGCAAGTTTCTTCAGAGGGCTTTGCCTTTGCCATACTCTGAGGTTAAGAGAGTTTGACTTGCCGAAGGTCACCCACTGAGCTTCCATGGCTGAGCCATGATTAGAACCCTGTCTCTAAAGTTATAGTCTATCACTCAGACCACTACACAATTCAGGCTCTCCCTTATTTAATTTAATTGTATTCAATTAATTAGGTTTTTTATTTGTAGCTAATGTAATCTATGTTGCATAGCTAGCTAGTTAGTTTTATGTATATTTACTAAAACCCTGTAAAAATCACAAAATAAACAAACAAAAAAGCTATCCTTGAACACTTAGCCAACCTGTAAAGTGATTCCTAGTGCCATGGCAGCTGCTCACTCTAAGTTAAAAAAATATATAACTACCCTTGCATTTGTTTTATACCCAATTAGATACTTGGATGCTTCTTCATCTTTAGTAGTCTTTGCCTTCAAGAAGAAGGACATAGAAATGCAGGATGGGACAGTCTGGTAGAGTCTGGACAGAGTGACAGAGCCGTGTAGTTTTCATTGATGTGCATATGTTTCATAAAGCTATATTTGAAATATCAGCTTCCTGAAATGTGCAAGTATCTCTTAATGTTCATGTTTTAATGAACCTTCACAGTTTCAAGATAAACTCTGTGAATAGCATTCCCTTATTGGAAATGCTGAATTCAGTCACAATGTTTGTGACTGTTCAACTAGCAATGTTTGTTTCTAATTTCAACAGTTCTGACTTACATTGGCTTTTACTTTTACTAGAAAATGTGTAAGTTGTATGTTCAGAAGACTCATTGCGAATTATATTAGAAGGTGAAGGTAAATTCACTTTTTAAACAAAATATACCACTAAATGCCAGATCTGTAAATATCCTATTGCTGGACTGTTCATCTAGTTTTCTTGGCAGAGAGGAGGCCCTGACATACTTCAGTAATTTCCAGAAGATTTAGGATTTACAGTACAATTCTAAAAATATTTAAGACCCGCTGTGTTCAGTGAGATTTACATCCTACTCAGTGGGTTTAGGATTGCAGTAGATTTAATTTTATTTTTATGAAAGAGAACTGGAGACTGGCATCTCACTAACATGTGATTTATTTACAGATATATGAGTAGTGGAGGCAGTGTTTCAACTAATAGTTGATCTTCTAAGCCTATATCAGATTCCAAAGAATTTATAAACCAAGGTCCTTCATCTTACTGTCTCTCCAAAAATACATGGTTTCCAAACTGTTACACAGCTCTCTCTCACTTCAGAAGATTGTCAACTTTCTGAACTGTGTATTGCATTCTAAAATCTATACAGAGATTCTCAGCTAACAAGAGTATGAAGCAATTTTTAGAGTTGTTTTGAAGTGTTTAAAAGATGATGGTGAAATGATCAATCAAATAATCAAAAAATAATAAAACCTGTAGAATATTATAATTTGCCATACAATAATTCCCCCTCCAAAAAGAAAAAAAGTGTTTGATAAACAAGTTTTATTCATTATGTGCCTTCATAGGTTCTGAGTAGGTTCGGAGAATTGGCTTCCTTTAAAAGATAGGAAACACTAGATTAAGTCACAAAAGGCTGTAATGCCAAAGTTTTATTTTCATTTATTTTTTTCCAATCTTAAAGCTATTTTTAATTTAATTTAATTATTTTTAAAAATCAATAATAAAAAAATAAGTGTTACCTGCCAATGTTAGTTTGGTCCAAAATAGCTTTAGATTAGGAAAAATAAATGAAAATAAAAGCATGGCATTTGAATCCTAGAAGAAAGAGCTAATAGCGGTCAGTGAAATAGTGATTAATATAATAATATAGTGTTATTTGTAAATGCATTTAATATATTGTATATTATAAAAAAATCAAATAAAGCAAATAACTTTTCAACTTCTAGAAGTTACATTCCCTTGCATTTTTATATTTACTTTTTGAATAAGCCAAGCGATGTCTCCATATCTCATGAAAACAAAACAGGGCAGTCACTTGGACAATGTCTGGTCTGTCTTTCGCTTTTTGACTTTTTAAAAGAAAAGGGTGCATTTCATTAGTCTCTTTGTTTCTGAGGAATGAATAGGGTGACCAGATCATCTACACATTTTTTGTTTCAGTAGCATTATATTGCCCTTGGCTGTGTTTTGTGTCATCATTGTTTAAATGGCAATTTTAAGCATGAATTTATAGACTTTTTCTGTAGGGTAAATTGTTTTAGAATGTGAACAAGGAAATTTTCTTTTGGATGTATGTAAACCTTAGCTGCCCAACTTGTAGAAGTGTCAAGGAAATGAGACAGTGAAAGAGACCATTAAGCATTCAGCTTGCACTGGGTAGTGGTTAAGTATTTATGCAGCCTTATAGTACTAAAGTATATCCTGCCCATAAGGTTATTAATGAGGATGTTATCACAAGCTGCCACCTGTATTTCTTCTCCGTTTCTTTTTGAAAAACTCTTGCAGTGAGGAAAACAACAACTGAATTAGTGAATAATTTCTGTCGCACAACATTACATGTTGGTAACAATCCTTTCCAATATAAACAGTGTTCACAACAAAACATCCTAGTCTTTCACAATTACCCAGACAGAAGCTCACCAGAAATGATGGAGATAACTGGGCTGTTTCGAACACATGTACTACAGTTGATTGTGATAAGGATGTGGGGTCTCTGCTTGAACGGGGAGAAAGGAAGAAGTCACAGTAGGCATCCACAAGCCTTACAGCATGGATAAAGTGACTTAGAATTGTGTTTTGTTTTCTTCTGTAGTGCAGTGGAATTATTAACTGTTACACTACTATCTCATGATTAAAGGCAGCAACTTCTTGAAAAGCAATATGCATATTCTTATACCTTATTTTCTTCTGCTAAGGTGCCTCATCTCCTGACATGGAGACTAGCTATGGAGGTGGTCTGTTGGACATGATGAAAGGAGGAGCAGGGAGACTCTTCAGCAATTTAAAGGATAACCTGAAGGACACTCTAAAAGACACCTCTACTAAAGTTATGCAATCTGTTGCAAGGTACTGTGAGACACACACACCTGGATTGGTTTATACTATCAAAACAGCAATTTCAAGATGTCTGTAAGGAATAATTAGGTTATAGTAATCTTGCATAAAAGAAATTAGATTACTTAGTAGCCTGGTGAAAGATTAAGAGTAAAAAGGGAAATATGCTCATGAATCAAACTAAAGCAGTGGCAGCCAACTGTGGGTGACTAAAGGGCCACATTAGCTTCACAAGGAGACCTGCTACAATCAGCATCAAAACCTCAACACAATTTTGCCCCCAATGCCCTGTATGGGGTGTGGGAAGCATCTTCTCCATATTTTAGATCACCCCAAGCCATTACAGACTGAAGAGAGGCCTTAGAGTTTATGACATCCAAGTTAGAACGGCCCTTGAGCATTCTTAAAGGGACCATTCTGGGGACCATTCTAAAGGGCCGATTTTTGAGAATGCTTGAGAAAGCGTTCCTGAAAATCGGCCCTGGGGAACGCTCCCAGAACGGAAGGGGAATGCTTGGCGGTGGCAGCATTCTCACTGTGTGATATACAGCGTTTCCCACTGCCTCCCGTCCCCAGAACGGTCCCTTTAATAACGCTCAAGGGCCGTTCTAACTTGAATGCAATAAACTCCCTTGTTTTAACAACAAGGAGTGGAAGTCACTTCCTCTTAATTTTTTTTTTGTTTTTAAATAAAAGCTCTCTCACATGTAAAATGAACCATGGGGTCCACCAATGAGGCAAATGCCCCCATACCATCTGGAGGGCAGTTGGGACATTTGGGGATAATGGCCTGTGGACTGCACTTTGCCCACCCTGCAGTAAAGGTAGATGTGAAAGCCTGAGCTTGGCACAACATGATTATGGCATTTTATTATGCAATGAGCAATTACAGTCGGTTCTCCGCATTTGTGGCTTTGAGTTTTGCAGATCTGATTATTCACAGATTTGATTAATATACTTTCTCTAGAATTCAAAGATATAGCCCTGTTAGTCTGGAAAATCAGTATGCAAAAAGATCTTGCAGCAAAGTGTCAGTATGCAAAGGAATCTTACAGCACCTTTGACACTTACTGAAAGATAAACGTTGAGCTTTCATAGACTTTGTGGACATTTAGACATGCATCTGAAGAAACAGGTTCAAATCTACGAAAGCCCTTGCTACCAATGCTCATATTTCAGTTAGTCTCAAAGGTGCTACAAGATCCTTTTGCATATTAATGTTCTCTCCAGGAGTATCTATTTCATCCAGTGTGACTTTGCCAGAGGCTGACCACAGATTAACACTGGAGGACCTAGAGAGAATATTTTCTAGGCATTTGTAGGCCCTCCAGTGCAATTCTGTGGTCAACCTCTGCCAGATGTTGGCTGTAGAGTTGCAGTGGAGGACGTAGAGATTCCTGGAGAGGTGTTCTTTCAGGTTAAAAAAAAGAGTAGGGTTTTTAAAAATGTTTTTTCCAGACTTTCACAGGGGTCCTGTGCCTCTAATCCCAGTGAATGTGGAGGGTCGACTGTAATCTATTGTTTATTTCAGATTCAATATTTGTAATCCCTTCCTTCAGATCTGACATCTCAGATCTGAGAAAGTAGGTTATACTCCATGAAAGATCATGTGGAAATAAATCTGTCAGTCCTGAGGTGCCACAAGACTCCATTGTTTGGATCTCTAAATTTATCAGATCTCCAAATTTTTGGCTGTCAATCTCTAAATATTGGCATCTTGGTGGGGCCAGAGATGGAGCTGGAAGTGAACCTGATCAGAAGGACCAGATTCTGCATTGCCAGCTAAACCAGGGTCTCAGCTGTTGCTAATAAAAGTTTTCTTGCCATTTCCATAAGGTTTTTTGGCATTTCCCATTAGAATAAATATTGGTTGTTCTGTCATGACATAGGCTGCACTTGCAAAACAATCAGCTGTGCCTATGTGCATGTTGAAAGAGAAGAAAAGATTGTGACTCAGCATGATTCTTTAACTTATGTATAAAAAAGGAGTGGCATTTCAGTTGTTGTTGGATTGCCACTACCAGCATTTCTCACCATTGGTTATGCTGGCTAAAGCTTACCATATCTGGAGGGTCAGAAGCAGAGAGTCCATTACTGCTTGAACCTCTGGTTTAAATTAAATAATTGAGGGCCATACACATTGATATAAGACTAAACTATTAAACTGTCTTAGGTAGATTTTAGTCTGGTAAAGTGAAGTTCTTTGAAAAAATTGGGAGTTCTAAGAATAAAGCTCTTTACTTTGGTTTTGTTTTTCCTGCACCTGGTACATATATGTTCTGAGATAATGGTTGATTACTGCAACATCCACCCAAACTCACACATAATTGTAACTTCAGGACTCTTGTCCCCCAACAACAGAGGCAATTGTTCTTTACTCCTTTGCACTACCAATAGAAATTTCACTTGCTCATCATGAGTAATAGCCAACTTTATTAAGTTATTCCCTAAACCATCTCCTCTGACCTGTTTTCCATATCAGTTGTATTGTAGTTCCAAGAATCTCAGCCAACACAGGTGGTAGTTTCAGTCTAAGGTATCTGAAGGGCAACAGGAAGCAGACTGTCATAAACTAACTGTGTGATGTGTGAAGAATTATTTTATTTTCTTTCTCATGAATCTATAATGTTGTTCAATTCCATTGCATGACCTTAGCTTATAGAATTGTGAGATAACGAAGAGGAAAATCTCTTATCTGTGCCAAGCTCTCCTACCCTGTCTGGAAAGTATGTGAAGAACCAGAGACAGAAATAAGAGATTTTTCTGATTGTTGAGGTCTTCAGCATCAAGACAAATGAGTGGAGCCCACCATAATTAATTTAAAGATTCTGTTTCTTTCCTAAAGTTCAAAGAGGTCACTTTAGCATTCCTTTTTCTTACAATTGCTTATCCTTTTATCTTATATGCTGTTCTCCTTTCTGGGTCTGTAGCTGCTGGAGCTTCAGATCAAAGGGTCATTTATTATTAGCCGAGTAGACACAATAGTATCATATAATAGATATTGGGTACTACTGTGTGCAAGCAGGAACAGAGGATGAGAACTGGAAACTTTGACCACTTACTCATGATAATACAAATTAGGTGCAGATTCTGAATCTTTAATACAGGGGCAGTTGGGAAGCGTGGACATGAGAGTGAGTACTAAAGAGTGGTTTATGACTAATTTGCCATGGCTTTTTTGCATATTAGTGCCAAGCAATTTATCAAAATGCAAAGATACACAACTGAGGACAAAGAATCATACAAACCATCATATTCCCTATTACCATGTATGGATATGAGATCTGGACAATCAAGAAAGATGATAGGAAGAAAATCAATTCATTTGAGATGTGGTGCTGGAGACGAGTGCTCAGGATCCCATAGACAGCCAAAAGAACAGACAAATGGGTCCTAGAGAAGATCAAGATGGAAACCTTCCTGGAAGCCAAGATGACCAGACTGAGGTTGTTGTACTTTGGACACATCATGAGAAGGGAGGACTCATTGAAAAAGACAATAATGCTGGGAAAGGTGGAGGGAAGTAGAAAGAGAGGAAGGCCAACTACCAGATAGATAGACTCTCTTAAGGAGAGCATGGGTATGAGTTTGCAGGAATTAAGCATAGCAGTGGAGGGCAGAGGGTCTTGGAGATGTTTCATCCATAGGGTCGCCATGGGTCGAGATCGACTCAAGGGCAGTTAACAACAACAAATTTATCAAACCAGTAAGTTACTGTTATGAAATATCTTCACTTGCGTTGTTTATATAGTTACATTTCAGAAACCAGTAGCATTTTAATGTTTTGACACAAAATTATGACTCCAGTAATTAAAGATGGAATCATAGGAGCAAAACTGGAGAAATGGTCTACAGAAATGTTTGTCATGGTGGTATCCATTTGCTAAACAAATATGATGGGTGAATTCAGAGGAACAGAGACAATAATCGGCATCCAGGATATGTGGTTAATTTAGGGAAAATCGATTGTGTATGAACATGTTTTCTAAACATTTTTATATATTTATGTGCACATACATATTAACTATAATCTATTTTCTTGTTCTCTCTTGCTTTCTTTTTCACAGTTACACCAAGGGAGAATTAGATATTTCTTATATTACCTCAAGAATTATTGGTAAGTAGGTCACTTACTTCAAATAATAAACAAGGTAATTTAAACTTTTGAGCTCCAGTGTTGTCTCTGGTCTGGTATAGAATATAAATGTGACTTCCTCCTGGTTTTCTTGGTAGTGATGTCATTTCCTGGTGAAGGAGTTGAACTGGGATTTAGGAATCATATTGATGATGTACGGACATTCTTGGATACAAGACATCCTGATCACTACACAGTTTTCAATTTGTCACCAAAGTCTTATCGTACTACGAGGTTTCATAACAGGGTAAGTGATTTCTGCTGGTATAATGATGGGTCAAACATATTCACAAGGTTTATGATGATTTCAGCCCTACTGGTAAAATTAGTTATGCCATTAACTGTAATTAATAAGAGGGGGAAAGGAATGCTGTGCTGCCTTTGAAAGAGAGAATTTAGTGACATAGGTAACCAATTTATGATTTGCTGGATGGGGAAGACTATAAGGTGTAGGAAAGAGAGATTGCTTGATACAAATATCTACCCTGAGAAAGAGAAATTGCCTGTGATAACTAATTAGCCGCAGATCATGTAAAATTCATCTTTCTACTTGATAATTTGTCCATGTTTGTGGCCTAAAGTATTACGGATGGAGAAATAAATCTGTTTCCAGTTCACCTCAGTTTAACATGTATTCAGTCATGTTACGTTTCATCCAATTTGCACATCAGCCTTGAGTTAAACACATGTACAAACACATACTCATACTCTCACTTATTTGCAGTTTTCCTTAATATATATCCAATTCATATGCAATTTTCTCTAATATATACCCTTTTATATGCAGCTTTCCACCATCCTATCTCAAACACCATACAAAGGAGTCCTACTTACAAGAGGCCTCTAAGCTGTATCAGGTTATAATGCGCTTTTGCTGTTGTTGTGTGCCTTCAAATAGCTGTTCTGAGGTCTGAGATGGAATGCCCAGGGACCTCAGAACACTGGTCCTTGAAGAAAAGAACTACAAAGGCAGATTAGAAAGAGAAACAGACGAATTGGAGTTTCAGCTACAGACTACAATCTCTCAGCAATGGATTGAACAAAAATAACAGCTTTCTGGCACACTACACATATTTCAAGACTATCTGACTCGAGCCTCATGGGTACATCCTACACTCATCTATTCTCTCCATCTACCTACTAGTTTGTAATGCCAAACTGGTCTTGCCACTCCATTTCCACACACAAATGCTAGTTCCCAATGCCTTTGTTCAAACTGGACTTGCCACTAAATTTCCATACACAAAGGATTTTGAATTTCAATTGACCATTGTGACAATTGTGTCAAAATCATGGCTAAGTAGCAATCGTGAATATGGAACAGTTACAGAAGAGGAAACCTCGGTAACTATTTTATATGCATGATTGCTGTACAGGGGTGAAACAGACTGCCCCACTGTCTGGATGGCTTCCAGCTGCCCGGTTGCCCACATGTGGGCTGACTTACATGTTGCATTCCACCACAGCATCATAAAGCCGGCTTCCATCCATGGTGGGGCAGGAAAAGCTGGCTTTTTGTTAGTGCAAAAAGGAGAGGCTCTCTTGTGTTCCTTTTTCAGCCAGCAAAAAGGCAGATTGGGGCCATGGTGTGAGATTGCTGTGGCCCCAATCCATCTTCAAAAGGGGCGGCTTGAAGTCCCTTAGTCACAATAGTGCGTAAGCAACTGATACTTTTTATACTTACCCACAGAAAATAGATTGTGCATCCAGCCTATTCCCCCCCCCCCCGTTTTCCAGATAGCTGACCTGACCACTCTCCTTTTATAAAACAAGTTGTAGTTTTCAAAGTCAAAGGTTTTTGTTTTGATTTTTTTTTTAAAAAAAAAAACATCATTGGCAGTTGCAATAAGCATTGCAAGCAGAGGCTATAGATGCATATAATGCTAACATGTAAGAGTTTGGATCCTAGGTTTTTGATCCATAAATGGTAGGAGTTAAGAATCTGCTCAAATTGTTCTGCTCATATAAGGGCAGAATTATTTCCATGAAAGGAAGCTCTTTCTGTTCATGGAATGAAACTTAGAATCAAAGCCATTATGTTTTGGTATTTTCACTGCTTTCCAGTGTCATTATAGAAAGAAAATGAAACCGATGCTTTTTTATCTCTTAAATGTGTGTTTAGATACATAATTATAGATACTTCCCCCAACAAAGTGCTTGTTTCTTGACAGCCAGTTAATAGCTTACACTCAACTGCTTTGAGGCCTAGTTGGAGGATATTTAGTGTATGGTTCATTGGTCATTTTGACAGAGATTAGGATAGTAACAGTGGGCAATCTAGACTAATTGCATACAAAATCTCATTAATTTTAAAGCAGTGGAAGGAGAAGACATGGAGGACAATATTCATTCAGCCTATTTTGTTGCACCGTGATAGAAAAGCCCTGTCATCTATAAATCTGGCATCCTTAGGCTGCCTTAAGACATTCAATGAATCATATACACATTCTGTTGTTTTATAAATAGGCCCAGCTAAATAAACATTCAAGAGCATTAAAATCTTTAAGTAATTGCTATCGCTTCCATTGAATTTTGGTATCACCTTGTATTGAAGTATACATCAAATTAGAATGAACTTGTGTTTTAAAAAAATTAAGCTTTTAAAAACCTTATGTTTACTTAGAAATAATTTCCACTGTGTTAAGCAAAGCTTGCTCCTTAGTGTGTTTAGGGTTGTAATCTGTAATTTTCTTGGTGGAGTCTCCTGTATATCCACTTTTAAAATATTAAACAAAGTTTAATATTTTAAAACTTCAAAAAAGTACCATGTGACAGCTGATGAGAGAAGTTGTGTTAGCATTGGTTGATCTTAAATCAACATCTTGAATTATCTGGAGGTATCCTCCTGGAGGCTGATTAGACCAGAACTGCAAAGCTTGGCTCTTCTGTCCACATTTTTGTCTCCATGAAGAAGGAAGCCTTTCCCTGATAGAGACAGTTATAACATGGATGGGTGACATCAGATGATCCAGGGACCAATTTCCTGCCATGGACTGCAGGACCCTACCATCCATAACAAAATGACTAGAATCAACTTCTGCTTTTTTTCTTTAAAAACTTTTACTTTTTTACTTTAAAAAAATGAAAACAAAAGATGCAAGATCTGTACTTCTTGATTGAGATATTCCATGTTTTAACAACACAATGGAGGCTGCATTTTATGTGCAGGCAATATTTCCATGCAGAAATATTATTTTCTATGTAGAAAAGAATGTTTCCAGAAAATGCACTTTTCTATATGAAACGTGTGAATTTTGTGCAGAACAAATTCTGACTTGTGAATAGGCTTTAAAAACTGCATGGGGAGAAAATGGCTAAAATTACTTGTTGTTTCCTTCAAGAAGAAAATTTGTGACAAATTACATCACTAGTGTGAACCCTACTGAACTCAGTGAACAGACATATGCGGGACTGTGCTTGTGGGCAATGTAGACTAATTGCATACAAAATTATTTTGACATTCCAAATGAATTGCTTTTCACTCTTGTCCCTTTTGCAGGTATCTGAATGTAGTTGGCCAATTAGACAAGCACCAAGTCTTCACAACCTCTATGCTGTATGTAAGAACATGCATAACTGGTTGCAACAAAACCCTAAAAATGTTTGTGTCATCCACTGTATGGTAAGTCAGGCAGTAAGTAACCATTTTTGAAAAACATCTGCTCAAAACCAGCATGCTTATAGAAGAATAAATATTAAAAATGCACTTTAGATACAACTTTTGCTATAAACTAGTATCATTTAATGGGAAAAAAGCTTAGTTGTTCAAAATATGATTTGAGATATGCACAATGTAAAGAACAAGTTTTGATTTTATGTTGTTTTTATTTAGTATAAGTTAAAAGTTATTTCAATGTGTTAAAATTGCAATGTGCCATAATTCATACTATGATGCTAATGATAACCACAAGAGAGCTTTTGGATACAAAATGAGGAACAGTCTCACCATTTACCTGGAATGTTGCTGTGGATTCTCCCACCTATAGATGTAAATAAATGTTGATCACATTGAAAATCAGAGAGCAGAGAAGTACTTTTTCATCAAAATGTAGCTGAAACGAGTAATCTTTTTAAGATTGGCTTGTGTCTGATTGAGGCCTAGCCCTAGCTAGCAGGGCTGTCACCAGACAAATCTGAATTTACATATAAATAAAATAGATTTTTGGAAAATAGCATATTTGATATTTAGAAAAAAGTGAAATAGGATTTCTTCCACTGTTGTATGTGCTAATACCAGAAATAACTACTTATAAAAAAATCAATAATTTAATCACATTTTTTAAAAAAATAAAAATCTATTAGTTTGGGTATAGTGGTGTAGTGCTTTGAGCTTTCAACTTGAACTCTGGGAAGTTAGGGTTCAAATACAGAGCCAGTATGGCATAGTAGTTTGAGTGTTGGAACTATGACTCTGGAGAACAGGGTTTGAATCCTTGCTTGGCAATAAAAACTCATTGGTAATCTTGGATAACTCACACACACTCACACTCAGTAAAAGGCAAAGGCATATTGCCCTCTGAACAAATATTGCCAAGAAATCTTGCCTTATGGTCACTATAAGTCAGAAACGACTTGAAGGCAGACAAAAACAGGGTTTGAATCCCTTGCTCACCTATGGGAAACTACTAGTTAACCTCAGGCAAGTCACACTTGTTCATTCTAAGAGGGTCTTCTAAATAAATCCTGCCAAGAAGAAGTCAGAGTCAACTTGAAGGCACACAACAACAACACACCCTTACCAGGGGAAGGAATGTAGTTATCCACCATTTCCAAAGCTCTTCTGGCCTGCATGGAAGATGTGGGTAGGGCATGGGTTTATTTGCTTTTTTCTGTTGGTCATACACTTTAAATGTAAACCAAAATATAGGAAATGGACTAAAACCAATAAGAAATATAACAGCCAGCTAGGTAGGCAGCAGGAGCCTTGGTTCCAGTAATTCCAAAACTACCTCTATCTTGCCCTCCCCCTTAAATGCCCTCTTTTGAGTCTTCTTGATAGTGGTAGATTTATGGCTACTGAGCTTTTTGAGGGGCTCCCTGGATTCCCTAGGATAAAAATACTTTCCTCTTCTTTACTCTGAGAGGGAAAAGAAATTAGAAAGTGCCAGAAGTGCCTTCCTCTTCAAAGGTTGTAATTGTGTTAATATATGGAAGATGTACATTTAAAGATGACACATCACAGTAGACTGAATGCAGCCTATTGATAATATAGTTCTGAGTACATCTCTGAGCATATCTAAGCAAAGTCGAAAGCTGCTTAATAAGTTATGGACCCTATGGGGAGATCTCTGAAAAACTCTTTCTTTCTACATTGTGACCTAGAGAATCTGTAATGTTTATAGGCTTCTTTATCACATCCACCTACTCAGCTTTATACCAGAGTCAGTAGTTGCCAGGGAGATAACAGACTTGTGTGGAGATTTCTTTTCATACAGTCAGGCAGAATCAGCAGTATGAGGCATGTAAATGTTAGTGTTTCCATGGAGTGTGCTAAATAAAAACAGTTTTTCATGGTTTCTATGCTAGGTTTAAAATTATCTTTATAGATTATATGAGCATCACTGAGTGAGTGCAAGTTAGGTCTGTATGTTGCTTTAGGGTATTAATAGTCTCTGTAGTCAATTGCTATTTTGTGAATTTAATATTAAAATTAATTGCAGTTTGCAGTTGTTTCCCAAAACTTCAGAAAGTTAATTTTTGGACAATAACTCCTATTATCCTTTAGCCAACATAGGCCTCAAATAGATGGCCCATGACAAACACCCCAGAGTCACCCAGAAGCTGCATTGGAGCCATCAAATGCAGCCCAAAACTGGCCATGAAAGGAGAGGTTTCTTACTGCTCCTTTTCATGGTCCTTTTCAGGATTGCAGGAGGCATCTGGTTGCTGTGGTCCCAGGTTGGTACACAGGCAATTGGAGTGGGCATGGCCTCTGGCTGCTCTTTCTGCCCTGTCTGCTTTTTTCCAGTCTCATATTGGTTGGGAAAATCCTGAGACTTATAGTCCTAAAAAAGTAATATTTGCAAACTTTGAGGGGCATTCATAAAAATGGTTGGTCCATGAAAGCACCTATATAGAAAGGAATAACTTTGGACCCTTCTCCTCCATTGCTATTAATCTCAACCAAACATTTATTGCTGATTAATTCATTTAATGTTGTGCATGCTTACTCAGAAGAAAGCACCTTATTAATATCAAAGGAGCATCTGTTTTAGCTTGGGGATTCTGTGCTGATGGAATCTTTTTCAAATGGTCTTGTAAGTTAAAATGCTAATTGGATGGTAAGGTTTTTCTGAAGGTTGCTCTTGCATTTTTTTTGACAGGATGGTCGTGTAGCATCAGCAGTCCTGGTCAGTGCAATGTTCTGTTTCTGTCATCTCTTTTCTAGTCCACCTCCTGCCATTCAGTTGCTAAATTCAAAGAGACCAGGAATAGTACTCTGGCCATCCCACAGAAGGTAAGGCACACTTGGACCAAATATCTAATAATGTGCAATGTAGTTTTTCATCTTGTGATACCTATGTCCACATTTCTTTGGACCCTTTGACATCTTTTTTTGTATAAAAAACCCCTTTGCCTAAAAATCTCCTTTAAAAACTCAACAATGAGGGGGATTCTTCTGCAAATAGGTGCCTGAAAACATGGGGCTGGAGGCTGCCCTTTCTCAGACCCTGATATATACCTGTAGCTATGCAACTACACTGAAATCAGTATGGAAATCAGTGCTAAAATACATCACTGATTGGAGGCAGATTGGTGAAAACTAATTGTTTTAGGCCCTTGGATTTTTGTATTTCCAACACACACATTCTCCTAAATTATGAAACCCTTCCAGAATAAACAGGGAAGATACTTTTTAAGCATCTGAATTTTGGAGAGTAACGTGGTACTGTCTGAGAAGCACAAAAGCTTCAAGCACTTAAACAGTATTCTAAACCAGGATGGCAGTGATTTGGTCCTGCAGGCATTGATGGACTGCTGAGAGCGTAGCTAGTATAGCCCATGGAGAGGAATGCTGGAAGATGTAATTTAACATCTGAAAAACTGCATGACTCCTGTTACATCTATTTATACATGGAAGAAGTGGGGAACCTGTGACCCTCTAAATATTGTTGCATTTTAGATTCCAAAACCCTAACCTTTATAGTCAGTAAGTAGGCATGATGGTAAATATAAATCATCAACCTCTGGAAGTCCATGAGTTCCCCACCCCTGATATTTGGCATGTTGCTATAACTTTGGATTGGGTAATTGTCTTGTTACTTGTTATAGCTTCAAATGAAACTGCATCAGATCCAGGATAATATGTGTGTTTATAATTATTCTATCTCTTTGGTTATTAAAGATTCTTCACTGGATTTCCATCCATTAGTTCATCTAATTATAATATGTTTCCATATCAGACGAAACACTTTTTTCGATGACAGCAGCTTTTGTGCTATTAAAAATATCAAATCATGGTAAATAATGTAAGCTCCAAGTATACATTCTTAGAAAGGTATAAAGGTATAAAAACAATAATATGAATGGACTCCTCTGAATTATTCACTGCAGGTACATAGGATATATTTGCGATCTAATAGCAGACAAGCCTGTTCAACCTCACTGCAAGCCTCTAACGATCAAATCAGTCCTGCTCAGCCCAGTGCCCTGTTTCAACAAACAGAGAAATGGCTGCCGGCCTTTCTGTGATATTCTTATTGGTGAAACTAGAATCTTCACAACCTCACAAGAATATGAAAGAATGAAGTAAGTTTTGTGGTTTATAGTTAGACTATTGTGTGAACAAAAGTCATTTTTGAGTGCTTGGTGTCCATCATGCACAAAGGGGTATCCAGAATGTTCAAGTCAGCCATGCATCCTAAACACTGATGCACCCTGGACAATGTATGACGTTAGGCTGAAGAGGGCCTATAGAGGTGGAGACCTTGATTCATCCTGGTTTTTGTAGCATGCAGAGTATGCTAACAACATCCATCCATATGAAGCAAGACCCTCTGACTGCTTGCCATTCTGATTCTGAGCCAAATTCAAAGTGCAGGTTTTAACATTTAAAGCCTTAAATGGCTTGGGGCCATGTTACCTGGAGAACATTCTACTCATACTTTCCTACCTGGACTCTCATGTCATTGCCCTCCTCCATGTGTTTAGGCCGAAAGATTCTAGTGGTTACTTTTCACTCTGATAGCGACTTTTCACTGCTGGCAACACATCTGGAATGTCCCTTGCAGAATGGCTCACCTAGTGTCTACATTTGTCACCAGCCAAAGACTATTAGTCTTCTAGGCATTTACAAACTTTTAAAAATGCTTTTGCACCCTCCCCCGTACTTTTTCCTGTTGCTGGTTTTAGTTTAGTTTTTATATGTTGAAATGTTTTTGTTCTCTTTTAGTGATTTCATCTTGGTTATGTATTATCTTCTTGAACCATTATTTTCTTGTGTTGTTTTTTATTTTTAAAATTGTTAACAAATTGCATGCTGTCTACAAAATTAGGGGGGGGGGGAAATTAAAATGCACTAAATAATTTAAAAACACCAGGTTTCCAGGGACTACTGACATGCGTGTCAGAAACTAGGAGTGTTATCCCACATGTTCTTGATATCTTCTTCATACACTGCTCCCTCGGGTTACGAAATTAATTCGTTCCGCGGCCGCTTTCGTAACCCGAAAAGCCTTCGTAAGCCGAATTGCCATAGGCGCTAATGGGGAAAAGCCGCGTTTCGTGCGAAAAAGCGCCGAAAAGCACCAAATTTTTTTTTCGTAACCCGAAAAACATTCGTAACCCGGAACAATTATTTCCAATGGGATTTTTTCGTATCCCGGAAATTTCGTAACCTGGGTATTTCGTATCCCGAGGTACCACTGTATATTCAGCACACATATTTCTTGAATATGTGAACAAGGCTACTAATTAATTTAAATGTTTTTCTGATTGCTCTGTTATGAAATATGTTTTAACTGTACATGTAGTTCATTGCATGTGTGCTGATCAATCATGTACGTGCAATGACACAGATGTGTGTCATGCATGGATATACATAGATTGCACAGAGCTTAGACTGCCATGTGAAATGCTACCTGAGAAATATATCAACTTGTTAAAATGGTTGGAGAATTAAACAAGACAGTGTTAATCCATTTAAAATGGGGGGAAAGAGAACTATTGTTACAATTATATGAATGGCATTTGAGTGTCAATGCTGGGAGCATCAAGGTTTTTTGATTGCAATAATTTAACCAATGTATATGCAATTCCAGAGTTGAGCTAGCCTATAAAGTATGGGGGAAAACACATTTAAAACAAATTGGGTAATTATTTTTATGGTGTTTTCCCCCATATGTAGGTTGTAGTTATATGTAATAAGTTTTATACAAGGCATGCTATTTTGCTTTTCTTTAGGGAATTCCGCGTTCAAGAAGGAAAAGTTGTAATTCCATTAGGAGTCACTGTCCATGGCGATGTGGTTGTTTCTGTCTACCATATGCGATCAACCATTGGGGGACGGCTTCAAGCTAAAGTATGACTGATGTAATCTTGAAATGCAAAGATAAATATGCATGACTGTCAGCCTACCCAAGTCCTTTCATACTTAGGGATGCAACAATGGGATTTAAATATGAGTCAGAAAGAAAAAAAATATTTTTACAGTAAAGTAGGATCAATTTGCACTTCAGCAAAACTTAAACCAAGGGATATGGAATTAAAATTAGAGAAACAGCAATGCTCCTTTTGGAAACCTGATTGGTAGATTAATGAGCATCACTACACTTGCCCAGCTTTGTATATTTGTTTGTTTAATAATATTTCTGGTAGAGTGTCTTTACCAGCTGGATGTTACTTTATAATACAACCCAGTTCACACATTTAGGCAGGCTTTTGTTGACCAACCATGAAATAATGAGACCAGATGCTGGATTTGAGGTTAAACAAGGGCCATTGTTATTGTCCTAAAACCTAGTTAAATGTTTGAGACCTGAGGTTGATTAAATGAAGTGGGGAGGAACCTGGTGCGGGTTTAGCTGAGGCACAGCTGTCAACCTGTGACACTTCCCCAGCCACCTCTGAGTGAAACACTAGACTCCCAAGGGCAATAAAAAAGATTGGTTTCCATCTCAGATGGTCATTTGTAGGACAACCTGGGGGGGGGGGGAGAGTCTCTCCCAAGCCCCATGACTTTATAAAAGTAAGCCCACAGATAGCGATCAGGCACGTGAGGGGGCAATGAGTTTTTAAATAGCCTCCTTCTGGCCCTCTGCATGTTATTTCGCTTGGCTGTATGGGCCAAGTGCCTAGCCCCGCAGTTCTCCTCTCATGGATGCCAACAAAATGCCCCTTCCCCTGCAGTGCCATTTGCTGCATGGCTTGGGTACAAATTCTGTGACATTCTTCTTGAAATAACTAGAATATCTGAGGCATAATGGACACATCTAAGGAACAGTTGCATCTGAACATATAAATTATTATGAACTTAAGAAGCACCATGTTGGATCAGACCAAGGGTCCATCTTATGAAGAAGCATTTTGATCATACAAAGGCCAACCAGTTGTCTATGGCAAATCCATAAGCAGGCTGTAAGGGCAACTGCACTATACATCTCACATTCCCTAGGAACTTATGTACACAGAAATACTTTCTCTGATATTGCATGTAACATATAGTCATCAGGACTAATAGCCATGATAGCCCTAATATGCATATATTTATCTACCCACCCTTTCAGGTAACATCCAGACCTGTTTCAAAAGAAGTGAAAGAATGATATAGAATGATATTGCAGTCATTCTAGTGTACAGTGGAATAGAAATAATACTTCTATATTGTGTACTTTACAAAGTAATTTGTACCATATAACTTTATATGTAGTGAATTAGAAGGAAATACTTATGTTCACTTAAATATAAGAACAGTAATTTTGGAATGGATTTTGTTGCTTTTAGTTTTTATATTAGGCTTATATGTGTCATTATTTTTGGTTTTTACTATTTTGTTAGCACTTAGGGAACATGATGTTATATCTTGCACCATTATGTTGAAGGCATGAGATATAAAGAGTGGTTGGAGCCAATCTATATCTTATTTAATGTGATATATTGCTATTAATCGGGCTTAAAGCCAGATTTAAGTAGGACTAATAGTGCAATCCTATATGCATCTGAACCAGTGTGGTATGGTGGTTTGAGCACTGGACTGTGACTCTGGAGACCAGGGTTCAATTTCCCACTCAGCCATGGAAACCCACTGGGTGACTTTGGGTGAGTCACACACACACAGCCTCAGAAAACCCTTAGAATTGGAAACGACTTAAAGACACACAACAACAATAGCATATAAGTCTACTAAAATTAAATCTCATTAAGTTCAATATGGTTTAATTAAGTGGGAATAGAAGTACAGCCTCAGCCTGGATCCAACACTATGCAATTAAATATGCCCTAATATTGCTTTCTTTTACTGATTTTTCAATTTGCCATTTCAAATTATTCACTTTTAAAATAAGGAATTATAGCAGTAGCTTGTAGTGTGATAGAACTAACTGGCTAATTTCTGTATGGCATACCTCTGAGATTAGCTCTGTTTTTATTTTATTTTATTTTTTGGTAATGGAATGTTTATTATTTCTTTTTAGATGTCAAACACACAAATATTCCAGATTCAGTTTCACACTGGATTTATAGCCCTAGGAACAACGGTATTAAAATTTACCAAGTGAGTATCCCACAACTGGAGATTGTGTGCTGCATGATAAAAAAGTGGATATAGACTGATGTAATAGTGTCACTCATTATGCTGATATGTAAACAAGAGCCATTTATTATAACAGATACTGCAATCATCTGAGTGAATGGAAACTGTGGTCTCCAATTTTTCTCAATATATTTCTCTTGCAAAGATAATGAATATTTTAAAGCCTCCCAGTGCTACATATTGTTTCATTATGTTGTGCTATTAAAAGCTGCAAGGAAGATTGTGATTCAGCCCATAACTTCAACTGTGGCTGAGCTCCAAACGATGCAGAAGCAAAATCCACAGAGAAATCTATGTGATACTGGTTGTTGTAGATTTCATAAAAATTCATGTGATAAGCTTAAAAATTTCATTACTTGATGAATAACTGTTCTGATCCTTGATGATGATTTTTTGCTAGTGAATGCAGAATAATGCCTTTTGAACTTAAGGTTTAGGAGTGAACCTAGGGATGAGGAGAGTGTGGCTTGCAGGCAGAAGGTGGTCTGCCAGAAGTATTGTACTTTTTAACTTTGAAACTAAAAATATTGAATACCTAGGTGCCAGGAGGGGTGTTTTGCCATCCACGTCTGGGTTATTGCAGTTCTTTCTTAGGCTGAACATAAATTGGTGTTGACTTCTGTTTTTTGGTACTGGTATAGTCTGCAGTGGATACTGAGGTGAAAAATTGCCTACCATGTAAGATTATTAAAGTGAGCCAGTCAAGGCTGTGGTACACATATATGTCTACAGGCTAGTATATGTAGATGATGGGGTTTCTGTGGCAGCTGCAGCAGATTCCACCTCAGTCTGTGAGGTTCTACCAGTTTGGTCATATTTTCCCCCTCTGTTGACTGAGGAAGTCAGCTACTTCAAAAGAGGAAGGGCAGTAGTGGTAATAGCCACTGGGCTCCTGAATGGGCTAGAACGGAGATGGCTGTACCTGTGTTTTGAAACTGAATAGGTTTTCAGTGAGGGGAACACTGATTATGGTTCAACTCTGCATTCATGTGGTCCAAAAGGAAAGAGATACAACAATTATCTGCAAAGATTTTGGAAGAATTTCTCATATCTGCTTCTTTGGACTGTTCTTCAGTATTCCAAATCAGAAAATTATTCTGAGCATCCAAATACTTAGGTTCTAAACATGAGAAAAAATAATTAGTAACTTAATGTCTCAAAAGTAGTTTTATTTTGTCTTCTGGCCACTTTAATGAAATGCTGTCTAACAGGGCTGGGCAACTTGTGATCATCATATGTTTTTGGGCTGCAGTTCTCACTAGCTCCAGTCAGAACACCTAGCAAAAGGTTGTGGAGACTGCATTCTACCATTCTCTTAAAGGCCATAAATTGCATGCTGACCTCTATAGTACATACTACAAAGTCAAGTTTTAACTATATGACAAAGCAACTTATTTGTTACCATCATATTCAGGCAAAAGATTTGATTTTAAAAGGTAATCTTCAAACTGTTTGTTTTTATTTTAATTTGAAGAACTTTCTGTCAATGTTTAGACCTGAACTGGATGCATGTGACTCACCAGAAAAATATCCCCAGCTGTTCCATATCCTACTGGAGATAGAAATAGATTCTGCTGATAGACCGACTGACCTAACTCCTCCATGGGAGAACTTCACAACAAAAGACATAAATCCAAGCATTCTTTTCTCTTCACACCAGGAACAGCAGGACACCCTTGCCATGGCTGGTAAGAGCTATTATTTGTGCAGATGTTTCAGCTTTCATGAAAATATCAAGCTTGACCATTTTCAATTTCACTCATCTTTGGTTTGGTTTGACTTTGTACGTTATAGGTAGAGGTTCTATAGATCTACCACAAGATAACCTAAAGAATGCTGGACAGGGTGCATTCTTATCATCTCTCAGCTGGCAAGGTACATAAGATTTCTGCTTTGGTAACACTTTTCACAATTCATAGTCCATATATTAATTTACTTCCCTCTTTCACCTCATTGTCTATCTCCAGAGAACCTGTCAATGCTGTGGGACAGCTAATAAGCATTCCAAAGCTTATAGAAAATAACTGGTTAGGACATACATAGAATTTAATTGGCTCATTAAACTCCACAGAGCTGTGGGAACCTGGACAGACTGATATCAGACTGATTCTGTTTTCCATTATTACATGGTAATGTAATTAATGGTGTCCTTGAAAACACTGTACAATGGGCCCTTGGTATCTACTGGAGTTTGGTTCCAAGACCCCCATCCCCATGGATACCAAAATCTGTGGATGCTCAAGTCCCATTAAATACAGTGGCATAACTAAATGGTGTCCTTTATATAAAATGGCAAAATCAAGGTTTGGTTTTTGGAATTTATATATAGATTTGAATATTTTCAAGCTATGGATGGTTGAATCCATGGATAAAGAATCCATGGGTATGGAGGGGTGACTGTATTACTTCGTTTTGAATTTTAGGGTTTCAGTTGTGTTCTTAGAATTTAACTAAAATTACTTGGATTACATGTAAATGTTATCATGATGGACATTCTTTGCTTCCAGAAAAGAAAAGAAGAGAAAAAGTCCCCCCTCCCAATATCTAGTATTACAGAATCAAAAGAACATCGGACTAATTCGGTGCTTCTCTTTACCACTTAGATCAAAAAATGGAAAGAAGCAGCTCACATCCCAGTGCTGAGGACCGAACAGCATTGGTTCATGAAGAAAGCGAGCAGTCAGACGATGAACTCCTATCCCTCTCCAGTCAGCACAGTAACACCAGTGCTGACAGAATCCATGGAGCACCAAAGCACAGCAAAAAGCACCAAGAACCACTGGGTCCACCCCCACCCCCAGAGGAGGTGGACCTTTTAGGATTGGATGGCAGCCCTATGAGCAAGAACTTCCCAGCAGCACCTACTGCGCCACCCTCTAATTCAGACTTGCTGAGTGATTTTTTTGGGGCTGGCCATTCTGCAGGATCAAACCAAGTTGCACAACCAGGGGTTGAGGATGTCTTTCAAATGGGAGGAACTGGGTCTGCACAATCCACCCCACGGCGATCTGCAGCTTCAGCATCCCCATCTTTGTCCCCCAAAGTAGGGGAAGGTAAAAATCCCTGATTGAGGCACTTGGAGTAGGGGGTTGCTTTAAAAATCTAACTTGTGTGTGTGTGTGTGTGTGTATGAAAAGGGTCTGAACTGCTTTTGGGGATGGGGGGAATTCACTAATGGTTTTTGGGCTGAAAAAAATCAGTCTTTTATAGACACAAGACCCTACATCCAATTTATATTCTTAACTAGAATTGATCCATTGAAGCTAAATGGTCGGTCATTATTTGCATAAATCTTACTGACTAAATGGGTCTACTGTGTTTGGGACTACTAATTGGATTTAGGCAAAGGGATTCCTCATTCCTCTATACTAACTGTGTTAGCATGGGACCTTGACCAGCACATGTTGGCAGTGGTCGTGTATCTTTCCACTACCACCTCAGCATGAGTTGAAATTGTTGTTTTTATTGCTTCAGTAGTAGCTGAGTACTGAGGAGACTAAGCTCCTATACAGATTAGCCAGAAAGGCTGGCCTATGGGCGGAGTCAGGGTGCAGCGTCCTGACAATGCATGCCCTGACTCTGTCCCCAGGGCGCCATGATGCCACGTGCCACTCCATGCGGCACATGGCATCATGATGCACCTCCAGCACTGCATCCAGATGACGCAGTGCCGAAGGGGCACCATACAGCCGCACCGCTGCAGCTGTGGCACCCTTTGGAGAGTGCAAAAAGGGGCCACTTTTTACGGCTCCTTTTTGCACCCTCCAAAGGCCTGATCAAAGCCATGTTGCAGCACCAATCCAGGGGCCGTCTGTAGAACCCCTAAGTGAATCCCCACCACCACTTTCAAACTGGACAACAGAAATTATTGCTTATGTTAAAATATACATTGGCATATTTTAACCATATTAAACAGCTATCAATATGCAAGCAAACTAGATATCCAAGATTTTGTGTGTGCTTAAGTACAGAACAGCTAAGGATAAAGCAAGAGGGCTCTGAAGTAAAAGAATACATCTCAATGGTAATTGGATGTAAATGGTTGCATAGTTTGAAAAGCAAATATGTTGTTTTTTGCAGCAACTGCCTTTGACCCATTTGGAGGTAGCCCTAAGAAAACTGCCCCAGATCTCCTAGGCTCTTTTCTTGGTTCATCAAATGCTTCCACAGATCCTTTCCTTCAAGCAGCAAGGAGTCCTTCACCTACAGTGCAAGGGGATCCTTTTAACATGGGTAGGATTTTTTTTAATGTCTCTGCTTTCATTTAGAAATACAAGAACCAAGGCTGCTGCCAGACTGCAGAGTTAATGCAGTTTGACACTGCATTAACTGTCATGGCTCCATCCTATGGAATCTCTGGGATTTGTGGTTTGTTGTGGCACCAGAGCTCTGTCACAGAAAAATCTCACAAAACTACAAATCCCAGGATTCCATGGTATGGAGACATATCAATTAAAGCAGTGTCAAACTGCATTACTTTTGCAGTGTAGATGTTGCCTTCATGGTGAAAACTTCTTTCTCTAGTGTTGCAATTCCCCTGAAGTGGGCTTATGCCAAATAAATGAAAGGTTATATTTATTTTTATCTTTATATTTTTAAGGTGCTGTAAGACAGTTTCTTATAAAGAGTATAATGTTGTAAAACAATTTCTCTTCCAGTTTCCTAAATGTTTTGGACCACAGATATTCAATAGGAAGGTGCATTTTGCACATTATGAAGTCAACAGGAACAACCCACAAGTTGTTCAGTATGTCAAAGAATACAAAAATATTTGATATCAGGAACTTTTCCATAAAATGTAAGATACAGTATATCACATCAGTAGTACCTAGGCCTCTAAGGTGTTGTTGGATGCTGAACACCCATTAGAATTGTGGCAGTTGTGACTTACCAGATATTGTTGGGGCAAAAAACACATTGAATTGGGATGTGTGACCCCCAAACCATTTATCTTTTAGTCTTTAATGTATTTAACTCTCACCCAGACAGATAAGAACTTTCTATTGAATGCTTTAAGCTGCAGTGTTATTTGATCCCAATGAGAACTGCAAATGGTATAAAAATATACTGTGTCTACAGGACTTTTTGTGGTTCATGTTTAGGAGTATTTCACAATGCCCAAACAGGGAAAACATTTTTTTTTATGAAGTGGAACATTTGTTTTGTGTAGCTGTGTCAGTGCTCCCTGCTTACAAAAGATATAATAATCACAAATGCAATAGATGTTTTTATAAACTACATAAGGAAGGTGCTTGAAACTCAGGCCCAAGACAGATGGGCCACAAGGGGCATGGCGGCGGTGATAGCAGCACCAACCGCATGGTCCCTAAACCTAGAATGTGCGAGTGGTGTCCTGATGGTGGCCTCCCGGCCACAAGAGGGCCACCATCTTTACGTAAGCGACGCACAGTGTCTGCACGTCACTGCACTTTGCTTACATCACGAATGCGCCAATGGCGCACTCGTGATGTCCACCCAACAGCTAAAAAGGAACCTGTTTTTTCTGGGTTCTTTTTACTCCGGAGGGACGCCATGTGGTTTGGCGGCTGCAGCGTCCCTCTGGAGGGAAATAGGCCGCCGGCAGGCCGCCCTTTTGGGGTGGTCTGTCCTGGGCCTATGAGATCTTTGTTTATAACTGCAGGTGAGAATGTAATAAAATGCCTACCTTGTAAGTCTAATTCTATGTGAATTCTGCAACAAAGTGTGAATCTTGGGCACTTAGATATCCCATTTGTCTGGTTGAAATAATTTATTTGTATGTGGGTGCCTTCAAGCCAACCCCATGTATTTTATAGGGTTTCCTTAGGCAAGGAATACTCAGAAGTAGTTTTACCAGTTTCTTCTTCTGGAATATAGCCTAAATATAGGTACGTATTTGTTGGTGCTCTCCAATCCAAGTATGAAAAAGAGCTGGCCTTGCTTAGTTTCTAAGATCAAACAGGATGCATTTCCTTTAGGATATTTAAGCTGTAAAAGTGGATTAAGGCATTCACTATTTGATGTTCTTGAGGGCTACAATTGCTCACCACTGTGTATTGGGTTAAATGCCATCCCATTTAGTGATTACATCTTTAAAAACCTTCATTGCAACAACTGGTTTCAAATCTTGCAAAAAAGGAAAGAGCATGCTAATAAACAATTGTCATCTTGTTTAGGTCCTTCGAGTGCACCAACTGTTTCCATTCAACCAGATGTTTCAGGTGACTGGGAATGGCCTCATAAATCAGGTTTGTCAGCAACCATTTTCTAATTTGTTTAAAATTATCTATGTGAAATGTGTTAATTTTAGCTAGGAATCATAACCTTTCCCTTTAGTGTCCCAAAAGTTTCTTTTCTATTACAATCTTTTATAGTGGGGCAGCTACACAAATGAAATACGCTCAAAAATTAGACAGGCCACTCAATTTTCTTCAGATGTTCTGGGCCTCAACAACATGTCTTGATTATGTGTGCTGTAATCCAGAGTAACAACAACACTGGAAGGTAGCAGTCAAATATTTTTATTTGAATATGTATCACACTCAAGAAGCTTGGACCACAGGTTCAACTTATTCATGAATCTTAATACATTGTAAAATACATGTATTTTTAAAAGCATGTTAATAGTAGCAAGTGGTTTCTGTGATGGTTTTCAGAACTGCAAAAAGCAGAAAAGCAGGAATATGTAATCTTGAGATGAGTACCTTTGGCCCTTCAAGTGTTTTGGATTACATCTACCCTTTACTACTGGCCTTGCTTTGTAGTTTTAATGGGATCTGTAGACCTGGACCTCATTCACTCTATGTTTTGAGCTGTTTGGAAACCTGTTTAAAAGGGGGTGGTTCACACTTGTGCTGGTATTTTCCAACCTGAATTTTGGGGGAGGAGGTGGTGCAAATTCCCTTTAACCCAGTTCTTTTGAAACCAAGGCATTTTCCGCCAATGGGAACGCGTTGCTGATCCCATTCAGGGCACCCAGGAGGGTGGGGCAATGGGCAAAGGGTAGGCACAGGGGCAGAACATACCCATCCCACAGGTATTGGCAAACCAGCAAAATTTTTTCCTCTTCGTGCTCACGGTTCCATGGGTGAAGATGCCGGCTCTTTTAATCCTGTGAATTCAAATTTTCCTTGGTATCAAAGGTCCCTTTAAATAAGCATGCAGCTGTTTATCGCTTCTGCCTGTGAACTGGTTCCCTTTTCCCTTTTGGCCAGAGGTCGGGGAAGTCTGGGAGGAGGTTCCTTGGGGACGGGGGGCGTGGTGCAGCATGATTTTTAAAAAAAAACTTTGAAGGTTTCTGTGGACTGTTGCATTTGTGTGCCTTTGGGGGTGCTCTTCCCTGGCATGGATGGATTTGTGGCTGCCATGAGAGATTCTTCCCAGGCACGGATGGATTTGTAGGTGCCATGGGGATTCTGCCCTGGCATGCATGGATTTCACGTGACAGTGCTTTAAAAAAATTGTGAAGTTGCTATTTATTGTTGATCAAGATCTGCGGTATGTCACAGTGATGAAGATGTGTGTCACTTGACTGACAGTTAAAAAATGTCTGCTCTGATGGCCATTTTGAACCAGTTGCAAATTAAATGTGAATGTGAATTGGGTCAAATTGCCACTAAGAGTTTTGATCGTGACAAGCATAGTCTGAACATCTATTCGGTGTTGAATTGATGGAGCAGTTCGAACCCATCCAACATAAAAACGTGAGTGTGAATGAGGCCCAAAACATCTCTAAAGTCCTTCTCTGTTCATTTTGACAGGCAATCCCACATTAGTGCTGGTAGAATAAATTTTCCCAGTACAGATATCAACATCAGTGAAGGAGTTTTCGTTAGGATCACAGGATGGATGGAAAGGGTTAAATCACCTGTTTTTACCTACTGTAATCCTGATAATCATCAGCCCCTTACTAATACATAATTTTTAAAAATACATGCATGTTGAATACAAGGACACATTTTAATGTCACCATTTTAGGCCTCAGATCACATACAGAGATCATAGGCAGAGAAAACGTTAACTTTGAGCAAGATGTGTTCAAAGGCATTACAGAAGTCTAAAAGAACTGTAAAATGGTGACATACAAAGATCATTTTTTTGCAAAGCTTGAATATGTCTAATGGTTAGTACCCTACTACAATTGCACAATTGTCAAAAGGCAATTCATAAACATGAACAAAGTTAAATTCTTTAGTGTCTGTTCATTTGATGGCAAAATTTAATGAGGGGGCATCATAAGACATTGCGATCCCTAATGTGCTCTGCCAGGAATCATTTGGGCAGTTGCTGGAACATGGTCAACACTTTTTTCTGTGTATGTTTCCTAGAACCATTTCATCTCCAAATCACAACTCAACATACACTCAAATTAGTATGTTAGTGGTTTGTATGTGTTGAGTTAACCAAACGATACATGCTCCAATTATATCAATTTTTATTTTTACAGTCATTTTGCTTGCATTTGATAAGCCTGCTCTTTTTCTTCTTAGGTGGCCTAGGTAAGGGGAGCAAATCAGCTGCTACCAGCCCTACAGGGTCAGTGCATAGCACCCCTACTCATCAAGCCAAACCACAAACTCTGGATCCTTTTGCTGACTTGGGAACTCTTGGAGCAAATCTAGCAGGTTAGGATGGGTATGATAGTTGCATGGAATGGGATAATTACAACTCCATTTCAAACTGGGTGATTAAAAAAGGGGCCATAGTGAATTGTAAACTTCTCCAGAGTATACAGCCATTTAGCCTATATGGTCCTTTTAATTTGGGCAGTGTAGGGTACTGTAATTGCATTAAAATATTCAATGTATATTGAACCTTGACATGGGGATAAAAGGGAGGGGGAAGGTGGTCTGAGAAAAATGGAAGGGACAAATAAACACATGAATGGAAGCAAGCTTTAAAAATGTACAATATTTGCAAAACTAGTAAGAGTCAGAACATCTGAGATCTGCCAGTGAGATCTGTCACAAAGATCAATTCCTAGATTACCGCCCTATATTCTTATAATGCTGCTATTCCACTTTAACTGCTCTGGCTGCCTCCTGTTGCATTCTGGGATTTGCAGTTTAAGGAGGGGCATTTAGGCCTCACTGAACTACACCCCAAGAATGCAACAGGAGGCAGCCAGAGCAGTAATAGCAGAATAACAGCACTATAAAAGTGTAGTGAGGTAATGTGGATACTGATTTGTGATTTTTTTACACTACCAATAAAAATGTTGCATTTAATATATTACAATTTACTGTAGAAGGGATCTCCTATCTGTTTCTGCTTGATCCCCATCCATAGTTACCCTGAAACGTTGTCCTAAAATGGAAAGAGAGAACCATAGCTTGGCTTCCCTATCCTGCAGTAGTTGTTAGTACTATGACAAAAAGAACACACCTGTACCAATATGTCTGTTCTGAGCCTAACATTTTGTGATGAACTGGCTGCCAGATATCTCTTCATGACATGCACTTTGCTCAATTAAAATTCTGAAAATATGTGTGCAATTTACTCTTTACGTTTGGATGGGAAGTCCTGGTGGGAAAATGGAAAGCAAGGAAGAAGCAGGCAATAAGACAACTTAGGGAAAAGTGACTGATAATGAAGAAGCGTTTACCTTTAGGGCAGAAGTGGGCAACTGTGACAGGTTAAGGACCGTTCAGAAACCAAAAGTGTAAAAAAAGAAAAGAAAAAAGGAAACAAAACTGGAAGTGGCCACAAGTCTACTTCTCATTTTGAAAAACTGTGATTTTTTTTTAAAAAAAGAGCTTGGTACATACCCCTGTAACCTATTTAGAAGGTAAATTGCTGCTGCTGAAAGCTTACAGGAGAGACAACCCCTTTTTTCTCGCCAGAAAAAGTGCAGTCTAGAAAATCCAGAATAGTCAAAGGATGTGATAACAGCTCTTGGAGGAAGGGACAACATGCAGCCCCCGAACTGCAATTTGATTACCCTTGTTTTGGAATGTCATAACATGTCAAATTCTGACATTAACCCCCCTCCCCGCAATCTAGTGATTGTTTTAAAATTGCTTCAAACTTTTCACTAGCTTTTTTTTTTAACCAAATGAGAAGTTATGCTTACAGGAAAACTGAAAGGTATAGCAGTAAAATCTTATTGTTGTTTTGTGCCTTCAAGTCATTTCTGATTTATGGCGACCTAAATCATGGGCTTTTCTTGGCAATATGTGTTCAGAGGGGATTTGCTTTTGCCTTTTCTGATGCTAAGAGAATGTGACTTGCCCAAGGTCACCCAGTGGATTTCCATGGCTGGATGGGGATTTAAGGCCCAAACTACTGCTTTAAATGGCAATAAAGCATGTAGCCCTACAAACAGAACATGACAACATATCAGTATTATTTTTTTGACACAAAATAATCTCATGATATTATTCAATCCAATATTAGAACACCTGAATACACCTTTCTAAAGTAAGTTGTTTTCTCAGAATGTATCTACACTACCTAGTTATAGCAATTTGAGGCTACTTTACAAATGTGATTCCGTCATGTGGAGGCATAGAATTTGCAGTTTGGTGAGATATCTAGAATTTTGCACTGGAGAGCTCAAGAGCTATATGACGTTCAGGGACGTTCCCTGCTAGAGCAAGCTAGTAGAGAATTCTAAATACCTCACCAAATCCCAGATATCAGTGGAGAGGAGGCATATTGGTTAAAATGGTATCAGACTGCTATAACTCTATGGAAGCACTTTTAGGCACGGGACAGACCGCCCCAACCAGGTGGCCTGTCGGCGGCCTATTTCCCTCCAGAGGGCCGCTGCAGCCGCCCAACCACATGGCATCCCTCAAGAGTAAAAAGAACACGGAAAAGCCGGGTTCTTTTTCAGCCACCGGGCGGACGATGCAAGCAACGTGCAGCTACATGTATATGCAGCACATTTCTTATATAGAAATGGTGGCGCCCGTGTACATGGGACGCCGGCATTAGCATGCCGCCAAGCCATGCTAGGGTTAGGGACCATGCGGTTGGTGCACAGTCCCGAACCCTAGAATCAGTACCAGCACGGCACTTTGGGACTGTCTGTCCCACATCTTAGATATGTAAGAATCTTATACTTCTCGATTTAAAGAGGTAGGCGACAAACAGTAGAATGGAATTTTGTTGAAAACTGCACCCACCAATCTATTTACGTCCTGCTGTCCTCCCTGACTGGGACTCAAGGTGGCTTAAAAAAAGGCAGAAAAGACAATAAAACACAGATAGTTACAAACATACAGAATTACTTTTAAGACAGAATTTAACAACACAATTAAAACAATTTAAAATCTTACTTTATAACAAAGACTAACCAGCTTTGAACATGATAGCCATGTGTAAATATTTGAAGGGATGTCATATTGTGAAAGGAAAAGCTCATTTTCTGCTGCTCCAGAGACTAGGGCAATGATGGATGACCTTTTAGGGACCGAGTGCCCAAACTAAAAGACATTCTGGCACCGGGTGTTACCTGGTGCCGGGGGCAGGACTTCTGGTGTAGGACTTCTGCCCCCTGAGGGCAGGATCTCTGGGGTGGGACTTCTTCCCCTTACCTTCTCGGGCCTCCAGCTGCCTCTCTGGAGGAAGTGAAGTCCTGGGGGTGGGAATGAGGGATGAAGAAGAGGAACAGGCACATGCCTATTTGGAGGCAGCTGAAGGCCCAGGATGGTTGGGAAGAGGAGGAACAGGTGTGCACTTGTTCCTCCTCCTCCCCCCACACCCTCCTGGGCCTTCAGCTGCCTCTCCATGAAAAATGGCTTCTTGTGCCATTTCTGGCATGTGTGCCATAGGTTTGCCACTATGGGACTAGGACACAGAGCAGCTGATCACAACTACAGAAAAAGAGATTCCACCAAAACATTACTTAAAACCTCCTGACAGCAAGAGTTGTGTGACAGTGGAATAGACTGCCTCTGAGTGTGGTGGAGTCCCCTTCTTTGGAGTTTTTAAAATGAAGGATGGCTGGCCATTTGTTGGGAGAGCTTTGGTTGGGAGTGCATGACAGAATGGGATTGGAACGTATGGCCCTTGTGGTCTCTTTCAGCTCTGTAATTCTAGCATCCCATGTGCTTTTTGAGTACAAGCAAATCTTTAGCTTTCTATCTTTTCACAGAAATATTCTTAAATTATTATACACATGCCTGACAGTGTAAGCAAGGTTTTATGCTTTGCAGTTTAAGCTGTGATCCTATATCCAATAGGATTTACCAGTGTAAGTACTTTGGCAGCAGAGATTATCTTTTTATTGTTATTGTTGCCAGTTCCAGCCAGTCAGTGGTAGCTGATCACATGTTACTCTCAGCAGAAGTTATTTCACACTCAAATTTTAAGTGATAACTGGATTTATCAAATTATTTCTGTAATGTGGGATCGTGTACATGGCATCACTTAAATGTAGGGCATGGTCCCAGAAGCTATACATTTACGCAGCATTGCCAATTTTGCATCTTTGGTTTTATATGTGAAAAATTACCAGTTTTAATAAAAGGTCTGACATTAATAATATTAGAGAAACAGATGAAGATTAATTAAAAAGGAAAATTAAATGTAACCAGTTGTTATCTTTTACAATAGCTTTTCAATCTGTTGGTGCTTTCTCCCCTCCTCCCCTTTTCATAAACGGATTCTCCCCCCTACTTTAGATAGTTCTTACCCCTTAATTTCTGCCATGGTAGCAGGCAGTTTGAGTTTCCTCCCTTGCTGTTTACTGCCTCATCTGCTAAAATGTCTTGTTGGTTCTGAAATTAGGTATTCTGCTCCTCCTGCTGGTTTTTTGTAGCTCTGCAGGATCAAAACAAAAAAATGTGCCTGATGTCACGTAGTGCTGCTACTTATGGTTCTTATCTCCTGCCCCCCCCCCCCCTTTTAAAAATATAGATGGACTTCTGTAATTTTAAGGGAAAGTTTAGAATATACAGGATCTAAACACCTGGGTGGGAAGGGAAACAGTGATGTCATGTTGGTTCTGGATATTTTTAAATTAATTTAATGCAGGAATGAACTATTGCAGAAGGCCCCGGGGAAGGGGCAGTTTTTGGTCCTTGTGGTCCACCAAATGCAAAACATAAATTGAAACAAAAGTGAATTGGAAGTGGCCATTCTTCTTTCTGTTATTATTATTGTAGCTCCGAGGAGGTATGTGTGTGAAGGCTTCTACAATCACAGAACTGCCACTGCAAGAAAGCTGTTTTTATTTTTTATTTTGTAGGGTAGGAGTCCATGGGCCATATTTTGCTCACTTCTTAAGCCTGATTGTGATTGTTATTTTCAGCTAGTGTAGGTTCATTGAATCACTGGAACTATGATTGCCTTCTCTGAAAGTGCTGATAGCTGAGGTGTGGGAAGTTGTGGGAGGATCTTCCCCACTCCCAGAGACTATGTGTAAATATTCTGCTCCAGAATGGGATGTTTCCAATATTAACAGTGTTGAAAAACTTGGAATTTCATCTATACACCAAATCCAAAATGTTTAGGAAGTTCACAATTATCTACTTCTTGTAAAAAAAATTTTCAATGTTTCTGCGTAACATTTTTAAAAGGTTTAAACATTCAAAATATTTAAACATTTATATAGTTGTAAGTAAGTTTTACCTACTTTCAGTTTAATTGGAAGTCATGTAGATATTTATATATAATTTTGAAATCTAACATATTTTAAAATAAATAAATAATAGATTTTTAAATAAAGAATTTTTTTAACAAGACTATGAAACTTGAAGCAATCTAGATAGCCCTGCATGTTTCACCTAAAAAGCTTCATACAGGTTTCAAAGAATTCAGTTTTAATTTTTTATCCTTTATGCAATATTGGATGTCACTCTAGGGGCTTCATGGCCCTTCAGGAACAGAAGGGATAAAGGAAAACTATCCAAAGGCATGAAGAAGTTTATTTTGCACTTCACCTTGAATCTTGGCAGAACCTTCCAGTAGATAAGAAGATGAGAATTCCCAAGCATTGAGCCAGGGCAGTTAAAACGGTCTCAAACTGGATTATTTCTGCAGTGTATTTTGGACCTGTCTTTACTCTTCCTAGCCTCACAGCTTTTAGGAGACAGGAGGGGACCCTTGCACCTGTATAAAAGAAATTACTTTGCATAGGCTTTCATCATAAGACTTCCTCTGTTAGCCACACCTTTGACCTGATGCCAGGTGGGGATGCATACACTATGCATCCTGAGAGTGAGAGTTTTTAGGCCCTTCTCAATAGTCTTGGAGTCCAGCCTAGGCTTGCCATATCCCACCTGGGGGCGGGACTTTCCCGGTTTGGGGCAGGGCCACACAGTCCCGCCCCAGTTTAGCCCCTCCCCCAGGACCACCCCCCCGCAAAGCCCTGGAGGCAGCTCCACCCCTCCCCATGGCTGTGTGCCACCCTCCCCGCCTCCCTGCCTGGCTTAGCCTAGAGAGCAGGTCTTCAAAACATCTGCCACGCAGAGCTATTGCCAGCCCACTTGGTATATATAACCTGCAAGAGGCCTTACTTTCCAGGTTACAGTGAGCAAAGTAAAAAAAGCCATAAATCATTCATGTTTCACTGGGAGTCTAAATGCCTCATCTTTTCAATGTCTACCACTCAGTATTGTTGTAATTCTTTATCACAGGGTCGTTTTTGAGGCCCTAAACACCTTTACTTGTAATATGCAAATTTCTCCCGAAGCTGACCAATCAGAAAGAAGCAATCAGCCCTCCACTTGGGTTGGTTTTCAATGGCTTGGAAGGAAGAAATTTTGCCTTCCTTGTAAATAGGAAGGGCTTTGGGGTAGCAAAAGGCTGCAGAAACAGTTTGACCCCCCCTTAAACATCCATGGCTCAGTGCTTTGGGATTCTGGGAATTGTAGTTTCTTGTGGCACCAGAGCTCTTTTGACAAAAGGAAGCTGAATGGTCCACAGAGGAGGCGGGGGCAGAGCCTCTTGCCAGCAGTCTTCAGTGGAAGAGAGGAGGCTGATGGTCCTGGCCACTTCCCTTGGCTCCCTCCCTCCCTCCCTCCTCCTCCTCCTCCTCCTCCTCTCAGAGCTCATTCACACTCCCTGGCTTTTCTCTCCCCCCCCCCTCTGCACTTTGAGACCCCTTTAACTGCCAAAGCTCAATGCTCTGGAATTCTGGTGTCTGTGAGGCATTTGGCCTTCTCTGTCAGAGAGCTCTGGTGCCACAATAAACTACAATTCCCAGGATTCCATAGCACTGAGCCCTGGCAGTCCAAGCAGTGTGTTTTGGAGACAGAGATCCTCCAAATGAATCCAGTCCCTAGCTTTTATATCTCTCTCACACACTGCAGTAATAATAATCCTGGGAATGCTAGTGTTTGGGAGACATTGAGACTTCTCTGTCAGTGATGGCTCTGAGGCCACAATAGACTACAATTCCCAGGATTTCCCAGCACTGAGCAGTCTCAAACATTTCCTCAGTGTGGATGCACCTGGGGAGGAATTCTGGGTACTGCAGTTCAACTACGTTTGGAGGGTTATGGGACTCCCTGTCAGAGATAGCTCTGGGGCCACAATGTACTACAATTCCCAGCATTCCCCAGCATTAACCCAGGACAGTTAAGTCACTCTCAAACTGGATTATTTCCTCAGTGTGGATGCAGCTTTGGTGAGGAACTCTGGGCATTTCAGTCCAGCATTGTTTTATTTCTGCAGTGCATTTTGGACCAGAGACAAGGAGACCAGGCATCCTCCTCCTTTTCCAGGACATGTCCTCTTCTGTCACATTTCAAAATGTCCTCCATTTGGATCATGGCTAAGAAGCATGGATTTATAATTACATGGGTGTTTTTAGCTTTTATTTTTGGCCATGTCCTACATATTTTTGCTTGGGTGCCCTACATTTTGGGGTGAGGGCATTGGTCACCTTGGTCAGAGAGCTTTCCAGGGGTTAACTGCCATTCTGCTGTGGTGCTGGAACAAACCATAGCATTAAGCCAAGACAGTTAAAGTGATCTCAAACCAGATTATTTCTCCAGTGTAGATGCAGCCCAAGCCTTTTGCCTCTCTTATGCCTGAGATTTCAAAGCCCAGCCTTGGCACCACAACAAACTACAAATCCCAGGATTCCATAGGATGGAGTGATGAGAGTGAAAGCAGTGTGGCAGCAGCATAAGTGTGCTTAATGCAGTTCTTAAGATGGTGCACCTCTTGCCTACAGAGTCTCACAAGACTTTTTTGTTTAACAACTTGTACCCATTAACTCCATTTCATGTCTTCTTTATTTAGTGGGGAGGAATACAGACAAAACAAGTCAAAATGAAGAAAAACCAAAGTCCCTTGACCAAAGGGTTTGGTTGTGGAATAAGCCTCTGAAATAGGCAAGAGGCAATGTTAAAATAAAGCCATGTTCAATGCTCAAATGTGCTGTTTGGAATGGGGAGAGGGGGATGGCCAGAAAGGGAAGTACATTTCCGTGATCTGTCTACGAATAATGTCAAAATGTCCTCCATTTTGATCATGCCTAAGAAACATGGATTTATATTAACATTTCAAAAAAAGCCTCAATTTTTTTGCGTGTCCTCCATTTTTATAAAATGTGTCCTACATTTGAAAATGTTGTCCTGCATTTGTCCTACATTTGTCCCGGTTTGGAGGTCCTCACTTATGGCAACCCTAGTCCAGCCACTTGAGTGGGGAAAGTCAGCATTCTCTGTTGTAAATAACTGCTACATCTATTAATTAACAATAAAACTCTTGTTTTCCACCAGTCGTTCATAACATATTTGGGATCAAAAACATATCCGGAGAGGCCTAGAAATATCACTTGTTCCTTTGAAATACTGCAATTCTTAAAATACAGCTATATCATCCATTTCTCATTCTGGCTTCCTGTTAAGCTGACCAAACTATTAATACACATTGCTTTGCTTCATATTTCAGGTTGTCCTTCCTTTGCCAGCAAGCCTAGCACACCTACAGGAATAGGTGGAGGATTTCCTCCTATGGGATCACCACAGAAACCATCTCCCCAGCCAATGGGAGGTGGCAGCTGGCAACAGGGCACTGGATACTCCTGGCCACAATCACAGACCAAACCTCAGCAAAGCATGCCACATTCCTCTCCACAAAATAGGCCTAACTATAATGTGAGTTTTTCTGCAATGCCAGGTGGCCAAAATGATCGTGGAAAAGGATCAGGCAGTTCTGGTAAATGGAATTTAAAAACTCTCGTATTTTTCTTGTAAAATGGATGTAAAGCTGTGGGACAAAAACTTCTAAGCTAAGGGGTTTTAGCCAGCATTTACCTAGATATTCCATTTCTAATCAGATATGGGGCTTTTGATAAAAAGAGTAGTCTAGATTTAGTTCTTCTTCTCTTTCCAATAACTTCTTGCCATGAGCTTCATTTACATGTGACATCATGCTGTGAGTTCTTCCAGCAGCTAGTAGGGAGATATTATTGGGAAGAGAGTGAGAATGTACAGTGGTACCCTGGGATACGAATTGATCGCGTTACGAAATTTCCGGGATACGAAAAAAATAGATAGGAAAAAACTGTTCCGGGTTACAAAATTTTTTTTGGTGTGTTTCGGCGCTTTTTGGCACGAAATTTTAAAGCCGCGGCTTTCCAGCGCTAGCGGAAAGCCTTTTTTCGGGTTGCGAAATCTTTCGGGTTACGAACGACGCCGCGGAACGAATTAAATTCGTAACCCGGGGTACCACTGTAACTTCATCTGAAGGTTCATTCAAAGATGCTTGCAACTATACATTCACAGTACCTTTTTTATCAGCTTATGTGGGCTGAACTCATCAAACATATGCAAAGGGATCTTGTACAACTTTTGAGGCTATTAAGATCCCTTTACATACTGATTTTCCAGACCAATATGGCTATGTCTTTGAATTCTATCATTATCAAATATAGTGAGTAAAAATTAAAAGGCATCCAACTCTTACTTCTCACTGTTATGGTCAATAAAATACTTCCAGCTTGAATTGGTAAGTGATTTCAAGATCAAAATGGGAGAGAAGACATCAGAAACTCATTTGAGGAATTCTGCTAATTCATGGACAGTTTAGAAAGGACTACATGTTAATTGCCAAGCTACACATTATATGAGAGATCTGTGACTGAATCCTTGACTAGCTTTTTCAGGGATATGCTACTTTGAGGGATCTCAGTGGGCTCAGAATAGCCTGGCTGGCAGAGCAGATGCTAAAATAGTTTCCTCCTCATGCTATAGGAAAAATTCTAGTGCCCCTTAAAACGTGTTTGGCCTGAGTTCTTACTGCAGAAAGTAATAACCTTCGATTAATGTTATGGCAATTGTGTCTTCCTAAATCAAGAAAAACATTAACTGTCTGGATTTTTATTGATTGATTTTGTTCATCAAGATTCCAAACCAAAAGTGGCTGCTGATTTTGAAGACCTCTTATCTGGTCAAGGATTTAATGCCCACAAAGACAAAAAAGGACCAAGAACAATAGCAGAAATGCGGAAAGAAGAAATGGCCAAGGAGATGGACCCTGAAAAGTTAAAAGTAAGTAGCATGAATGAGATGTTTAACATAATTTAGGACATTGTCCTTTTTGTATTAGTAAACACATTAACATTTAAAACATTGCAGATGCTTTAGGGGATATTTTGTTATTTTTGTGTCCAATACAACAATCCTGCAGCATATTTTTCATGCTCTGTATTTTAGGATACAGGTTTATATTATTTCTTTGGACTTTATCACACAGGAGGGAAACATCCAAATCCTGTAGATAAAACAGGATTTAAATCCAGGAATATCCTGCAAAAGCAGGATTATTTTCAGACGACATCAGGCTAATTGAGCATTAATGCAACATTAATCCGTGCAGAGAGTTACAAAATCGTGCCGCTTTTTACTTTCAGGAAAATCCTGAAAGTAAAAAGCAGTGCGATTTTCCCCACTTTCTGCATGGGTTAATGTTGTGTTAATGCGCAATTAGCCCGACGTGTCTGAAAACAATCCCGCTTTTGCTGAATATTCCTGGGATTTAAACCCCGTTTATCCATGGGATTTGGGCACTTTGCCTCTTGTGTGATAAGGTCCTTTGCGTTACAAACATCAATGTCTGTGTGAAGACACTGATGATAGAAAACTCTGGGGATTTCATTTGTAAAGGTAGGAGGGAATCTCTGCTGATGGCAGAAAAGCTGCAAACCTTTTCACGTCCCAAGTTCATTTCAAATTGAAACTGATATGTGTGTTACTCTTGCACCTTGCTTGAGGATTTCATTGGTCTCCTTTTAATAGTAATACAACCCACACCTCCCATACTCATGCACAAATGAAAACACAACTGTCCTTCAGACTGCACACTTCCTGAATGTTGTCAGGCAGTTTGACTGAAAATGTATTAATTATGCATTAAAAGCTAATTACAAGCTTTATAGCTTGGACTATCTCTCTGTGTATTCTTTTAAATTGTTCCCCTAGTACCATTTCAGCTGCAAATGCACACACAATAAACAACTTAGTAGTGTAACTTTGTAGTGCAATGACTTAATGTGGCTCTATTGGGAGAATCAATAGGTTTTACTGCACCTCTTAAAGAAGCTTTCATTTTCTGGTGCAGTAAAAGTTGGAATTGCATTGGACTGTGGGTATAAATGCTTTTATTACTGCACATGAGTGTGTGTGTGTGTGTGCCTTTAAGTCATCTGTTGACTTTTGGAGAACCCATAAATCATCAATTTCATAGGGTTTCCTTAGGGGAGGAAAACGCAAGCCTGGTACATATGGGCCCTTTGTGACACCCTCATCACATGCTAAGGTTGCCTGGGGTCGGAGCGCCCACACGCCCCGCAACCCTACCACATGATGAGGGCATAACAATGGTGGTGCCCTGTATACATGGGCGCCGCCATTGTTACGTAAACGTAATGCAGCGTCTGCACAGCACCACTCGGCGCTTATGTAACCAGTGTGCCAATGGCGCACTTGTTATGCTGCTGCCATGGCTTTAGAAGAACCCGCTTTTTTCAGGTTCTTTTTCCGCCAGCGGGAAGTCATGTGGTTTGGCGGCTGTGGCTTCCTTCCAGCAGAAAAACAGGTGCCAAGAGGCCACGCCTCAGACATGGTTTTACTAGTTCCTTCCTCTGAAATACAGCCTACAGCACCTGCTATTTGTTGGTGGTCTCCCATCCATGTACTAAGCAGAGCTTATTCTGCTTAGCTTCTAAGATTAGATGGGATCTGAGCCCCCTTTCATATAAGTTTACAAAACTAGTGACAGATAACAAACATGTAGCAAGAGCCACATATGCATAGAATTCTGCTAATTATGTTTGCTGTTTGTTTATACGACAGTTGGACCATGAGCTACATGCAGCCTATCACTAGTTTTGTAGCTCTGTACATAGATAGATAGATAGATAGGTAGTCCACGAGGAAGATCTGGCATTTTTTGAAGTCTCCATGAACAGTACTCCTCCTCTACAGCAAGGCACAGGGCTGGACAATTTTTCACACAAACTGCTGAAAGCTGAAAGTGCCCAGATGTACACATAGAATCCTAGAGTTGGAAGATACCTTGAGGGCCATCCAATCCAACCTCATTCTGCCACACAGAAAAAAAAACATCAGAGCACCCCCCAACAGATAGCCAGACACCCTCTATTTAAAAACCTCAAAAGAAGCCTCACACTCTGAGGTTACTGATTTTTTAAAAAATGTACCTTCCTTCTGTTATAAAGGGCAGGAGCAGGGTGACCAGACATCCCCCTTTTCCAGGACATGTCCATGAAGAATTTCAAAATGTCTTCCATTTTGAGCATGACTGAGAAGCATGAATTTACATTTATAGTTGTGTTTTTAGCTTTTATTTTGTAATGGCTTACATTTTTCTCAAATGTTCTACATTTTGTGGTGCCTTGTCTTCATTTGCAGTTATGACATCTGGTCCTATTGGGCAGGAGATACCTACTGATGTATAATGCACTGTTCCTGGAGGTTTCCAGGTCATTTACTCTAATTTTTTTATTTTTGGCAGCAACAATTCAGGGAGTCCTGAGCTACAAAAAACAGACCAGGGGAAGTGCACTTTGTCCACTGCTGCTTTGTGTGTGTTTGTGAATGGAGGCAGTCACTTTTGATTTGGGAGAAAAGTATCCCCTTCTTTTTGGACCCCTACAGTGGGCCAGAGGACAAAATTACTGCAGCCTCCAAGTCTATGTATATTGACAGCCAGCATGGTGAAGTAGCTTGAGGATTGGACTACAACTCTAGAGATATCCCATTTAACCATAGAAACCCACTTGTGCAATGGTTTTCCTTGGGCAAGTGACCTTCGGCAAGTCACACACTCTCAGCCCCCAAAATACCCATAATGGGTTTCCTTTAGGGTCGCCATAAGTTGGAAATGACTTGAAGGCACACAACAACAAAAGGACAATCCCACCACATATGCATGTAGAAACCCTTGGACCCACCGCAATGCCAACACTTTGCTGATGTTTTTACTGAAAAGTGCTACAGTAATTGAGAAAGACTCCTGTACCATCACCCTATTAATTTCATCTCTTGCAGTCTTATCCTAGTGTGCTTGTTTCTCTTAACTTCACAGTTGTATATCTTCCCTTGTTAAATTTAAACCTCTTTCAGAATAAATTGATTAAAGGTACCACAACATACCTTTCTTCATGTACTGAAACAGACTAACACTGGCCTGAAACAGATGGGCCAAATAACCTGGTTTCCAGACACGTTTGGTGTGTAGTGTCTAGATGACGCATGCCTTGAGTGCAGCTGGAAGCCACTGTGAGGTTGCACCTTTGCTGAAGAACTGGGCCAAAAATGAACAGACAGGCTCCAAAAAACGCAGCAGTGGCCCAAATTGATTTATTTAAATTGCTTTATCAGCCCTGTCTGTTTCATCCCACTGCTGTCACTTTGAAAGTCTGCTCTCCTTTTTCATGTGCATGTACACACGTATATTCACAAAGTCACACTTTCCTTCCTAGTATTTATTTTCCTGGGTTTATAATCTTTGCATCTCAAGCCCTTGTACTTCTGATACACACTAATCTCCTTGGTCCACAAGTTTTATCCTTCTGTTACTATACGTTGTCTTTCAAAAATAATTTCTTTAGCCTTATAACTTTAATCCTAATTTGAGAGATGCTATTTTATTTCTCACTTTCAGAAGGTTTAATATATTTATATATTTGGTTGGGGTGACCTGTCCATTTGATAGAGCTCACTTTTGTTTCTGATTCTGAAGCAAGTCAGGTAGAAACAGTATGTGAAATAACAAGACCAGACACGATTAGCTGGATTAAACAAGGCACATTTTATTGATCTATAATCAATTTAACTGTGTGAGGCATGAGAATAAGCAAACTGATAAATGGGGAGGGGGGGGGAAGAAACCTCAAGCAGGTCCAGCTGAATCCCAGATATCAACCTCTGACACCTCTTAGAGAGAGTAAGCCCCAGATCAGCCCCAAGGGTAGACTCCTTCCCACAGCTCGGTTGACATAATCCATAGAAGCAGTTCCAGAGGCCAGACTTCCACTACAATGGAGTGCCAAGGTGTACACCATTCTAAAATCTTAACTCCTGACTACCTGCCAAAGGAAACTTAGTTGTCGACACCACCTCAAGCCAATTTCTCAAGTCCCAACAGTACAATACAGTATGTGGTAGGAGACAAAACCCAGGTAATGAGAATAAAATTCCTACCCAGCCCCTAGGCAACCAGCAAAGCTCACACTGCACTGTAGGCAGCTGGATGGGTTGCAGAAATCAATGAAGACACAGTGTGAGGGGACAACAGACTTAAATAGGTTCAGTGATCACCCCATCACATGATGCAGCTTGGCCAAGAAGGACAAGTGGAGAGTCATTTGGTCTCCCTTCATGGAGGCCAACAAAGAGGTCCCCTCCCATTCAGCAGTTTTTGCTGCATGGTTTGGGACGAAATATATAACCATTGCCTTTGAATGCTTTTGGACTGCAACTCCCATCAAACCTAGCTAGCATATCCAAGAATGTGTTCTGCAACAATATCTACCTCTGCTCTAATCAGCCAAATACTGATTGCAGTTTGTTCAAATTTGTATCTGTCTACACAGATATTAGAATGGATTGAAGGAAAGGAGAGAAACATAAGAGCGCTGTTATCTACAATGCATACAGTGTTATGGGAGGGAGAAACAAAATGGAAACCAGTGGGCATGGCAGATCTTGTAACTCCAGAACAAGTGAAGAAGGTTTACCGGAGAGCAGTTCTTGTTGTTCATCCTGATAAAGTAAGTGATGCTATCTTTAGATTATCAACCTCTTTTATGTAACCAGTGGATTGATGTAAGATTCAGCCCTGTGATTTTTTTCTTGCAAAATGATCAAATAATATTAGCCATGGGTCCAACCTAAGATATCTTGCAGCCTTAGGCAAAGGATTAGAGGATATCCCCACTTCAGTTCCATGTGCAAAGAGTGACCATTTAATCTCTCTCCGACAATGCTGATGTGTCAGCATTTTCACTGCACCTGAGTGTGGCAGGCTAGCTTAGGGGACAGGTTATAGGTACATGTCATGTTCAGCTCTGTTCTTCAACATATTGCCTCTGCCCTCTGACCACCAAAATCTTTTGCATGTGCCATCTGCCTCACCCTACATAATGGTCATCCATCCCTGATTCCCCAGAAGACTTTGACCAGTAGGGTGTATTGCTGGGAAAATGTTTATCTTGAATGTTGTCTGTATATGATAAGAAGAATTATATAACTCAGAGCAGCTTTGAAAATAGATTATGACCAGGTTGAGGGAGAAAGTTACAAGTCTAAAGTAAACCTCTGTGAAACCCAATCTGGGAAAAAGGTAGAAGACGAAGAAGACATAGAAGACGAAGAACAAGAATAAGAAGATTATAGATTCTGGACAGTTTGCTAGTGATACATGAGTATGATATTAAGAGTATGACCTCCTTGATAGGGTAGGGTATTCTTTATTTATTCTCCTTTGAAAACACTTCCATCTACTCAGACTTCGATGCTGCAAAATGTGTACAGAGACCAGGCTTAAACACTTGTTGCTTTTGATAAGTAGAAATATATAAATAAATAATGATAAATGATAAATAAATTCAAGCTTCATTACATATTTGATTTGTTTAACTCCAAAACTACTAAGAGGTACAGAAATAGAGGCATGGAAGGGTTTTGTGGACTAGTGACCTTTGCTGATTTGCTCCAGAGGCTTTTGTTGGCTCTGAAATTTGCTCACTTTTCTGCAACAAATCTAAAGTAAAGTAATATTTTATTAATCATCTTCCAACACCTTTTGAAATGTTTGTGATGGATCTTACTGTTTTATATCCTACGCTGCCTTAGTAAATAACTTGTCTTTTTTCCTCCCCTTCTAGGCTACAGGACAGCCATATGAACAATATGCAAAGATGATTTTTATGGAGCTCAATGATGCCTGGTCAGAATTTGAAAACCAAGGCCAAAAGCCCTTGTATTAGTGTCCTTCCTCAGACATTGCTATAGACCTGTGCTAGTGCTTGTATAGTTCCTTGCCACAAGATTTTCACAGTTGAACCGATTCCTGGCTGGAAATGTGAAAACAGTAAAACTGAAACCTTTCTTCATGGAGAGGGGGGAAATATGGAGGCTGCTCCTTGCACCTGCCATGTCTCACAAATGCAAAGGAGTTCTTGGCATTAGTCTAATAGTGTTATTTCAGGGTGAAACAGGGTAGGGAAGGAGACATTCCAGCAAACTGGGATAGTTTGTCTTGGAATGTGAGGTAAAATAGATGGCCTTTTATGACCTTGACCAAATGGACCCCGTACCATGAGGGATGTGGCGTAGTCTTGAAAGTTTGTATCCAGGACAAACTTCCGCAAAATCTTCATCTGTATCCAGCTATTCACTGTACACTATCTCTTATAATTTGACCCTTCAATTATTGGCTGTAGTATGTTTTCAAATCTGACAGCTAAGCAATTGATTATGTCTCTGGCAACTTACTGCTGCCTTAAGCATAGTACTGTATCTCATGTTTCAGACAAGCAAATAAGCAGACGTTCTACGTGACCCTAGAATTTGGGGAATGTCTTTAAATTATTTAAATTATTTAATATGTTATACAGACAGAAACCAGTTGAAGTTTCCAAATCAACAGAGTACTGAGTTGACTTCTGGGCACTGATAGAAAATGAGAGTAAATATTTTGCAGACACTTTAAAAAAAATACCCACTGAAATAAGGCCTAAATATCTCACATCTAAAACAAAGAGGAGTCCTTTCTTCTCCTTTGACATTGTGAAGTTATATCTTTCTTAATTCATTCAGACTTTATTCAGTCAAAAATCAAAATATCCACTGTTTCCCAGAGAGTCAGGAAGGGAAGCTGATGCTGTGACATAGCTTCTAAACCTCTGTGGATAATTCATTACATTGTTCGTGTGATTCTGTTAGAAATGAAAATCAGCAAATAATCAGATTTACTTACCTACAAAAGATATATTGGGCCAGTAAGCAATAATGTTCATGTATTCACATGGTAGTATCTGAAAAGATAAAATGAAAGTCATGTTCTTTTTCATCTTCTTACAAAACTAATTTTACATGCCTTTTTTTTTTTTTACTTTTGCAGAAAAAATTGTAAAGGCACTTTTATTTACTGACACCTCCTGAATGAAACGCAGTTCCTCAGGCATGAGGTGGATGAATATTACGTGCTTGTTTTCTCTTAAAGAAGTTGACATTTAGTCAGTTTGAAATGACAGCCATGAAGAACTGGGTTGCTTGGAGAGAACCACAGTATTGATTAGATTCTGAAATGGCATCAGTTTTTGACAAGAAGGTATTTTCAGTTTGTTGAAGGCATGGTGACACTAGAGTGCTATCGTACATTGGATTCTGATACACAACCCATTTCCTCATGAGTACTGTTCGGTAGACACTACATTCACTACATGAGAAAAGTGGTCATCTGTATTTTCATTAGGCAGCTAGTGGACAGGCAGAAAGGTTTCCGCATACGTTGTTAAACAAAAAACTCTGTAAGTGGTGTGAAAATCTTTTGTCAAATTGATGTTTTTTTTAAAAGACAATCTGTTTTTCTGTTGTCCTGGTTTTCTAGTGGGAAACTCCTTTCTGCAGATACAGCATGTCAACCAGCCTACATTTATTTTTATATTAAATGCCATCTTTTTGTTGTTTTAATCCTTTATTTATTGCCATTTACTGCCAATGTGAAACAAAACACAAGTTCTCCTTTTTATATTAACATTGAACAGCTATAACAAACTGGATGTTATTTATTAACATATAATAAAATGTTTTGATCAAGTATGTGCTTGTCTATTAAAAACATTTTGGAATGTGAATCATGTTCCTGTCTTTCATCCACATCTGTAGATATTGTGCGAACAATGCTTATGATAAACAAATGAATTTGATTAATGTAGCATACATTTTTGAAATTCCAAAAATGGCACTAGCTTTGTACATTAGATTTAACTAGTTTATTTTTAAAAAGCCCTCAATAACTCAGATCCCCAAAATAGAAGTTATTGAAGCATCATTTAGTTCAGTTAAAAATTTAAAAAATCCCCTAACTGAAACACCACCTTTAATTCCAGTGTGTTTTTATGGTGCATGAAAGTCAGTCCTGTTAATGAATTCCTACACTTTCCCCCTTTTTCTTGGTTATATCTGGACATTTCAGAACTTGTCATTGTTTAGATTTACTGTCTGATTGAAAGCTTACTGTATTTTTTTTTGGTGTAAATATACAGTATACTCAGTTGTGACTGGTCTAAAACATTTGTATATATTAAAAAAAAACCCGTAAAGAACTCAGTTCATTTTATTTGTATTTTATCCTTCATATAAAAGGAAAGGTTCAAGTGGCAAAATATGACCACCATTAGACATGACATTTCAGATAGAAAAAAGACTTTACTCATTCTGACTATACTGGGGGGAGGGGGAACGGTCCTGAACCCTCTTACAGGAAAACAAGCTCACTGAATTTAATATATGGGACTCAATATATATACTTCTGAAGATTTCTTTATGTACGTATATATGATATCTCTGTTTTTATGTTAACTCTGTATATCCCCAGGAGAGCAACTGCTTGTTTGTTTGTTTATGATATCTTTGTATTGCTTTCTAGCCCACACTCAAAACAGTAGAAAGATACAAACATTTAAAAGCATGTTAGTATACTCCTTAAAACTTGTAAACAATTTAAAAACAAACCTAAAATCCAATTTTAAGAGTTGGAACAGAGCATTTTCAGACTTTAAAGACCATTAAGAACAGCACGATTTTGGCTGCCCACCCAAGCTTCCGTGGGCAGAGAGTTCCACAGTCAAGGCGCTGCTGGAGAGAAAGCCCTCTGCAGGTCTACTGTGCTGATTCTAACTATACTGAGGGGGCTGCCCCGAACCTGCTTACAAGCAAAGAAGCTCATTGAACTTAATATATGGGACATAATATATGTACTATATTGTACTTCCAAGAGTCAGTGGGGCATAGTAGTTTGAGTGCAGCTCTGGAGACCAGGGTTCATTTCCCAGCTCAGCCATGAAACCCATTGGGTGACCTTGAGTTAGTCACATGTTCTCAGCCTCAGGGGAAGGCAATGGCAAACCTCTTCTGAACAAATTGTGCCAGGAAAACTGCACAATAGGTTTTCCTTAGGGTCGCCATACGTTAGAAATGACTTGAAGGCACAGAACACATGCATGCACGCACACACGCATTGCACATCTGCATATTTCTTTATCTGTCCATTTCTGGGTGTAAATCTTTGTATATGCTCAGAGAAGCAACAGAATTCAGTTGTCTTAGGACTAATACACTTAGGGTTTTTTTTTCTGTCTAGAAAAGCTTGGTTGGCATCCTGTTAGTGCTTTACACAGGTACAAGTCCAACTGATACATACAAAGCTTATTTATTTATTTGTCACTGTAGAGGCTGGAGTTCTCTACTGACCTCGTGCAATGACCAAACTGCTCTGCAAAACTCATTGTTTAGCTGTTGTAGGCCACACACACACCCAATACCAATTTACTGGCTCATGGAGAGCAGGGGAGCAGCAGAGAAACATCCAGCTATGTTCCCATACCTGCACACACAGCACTGAGCTCATGCTCCAGGATGATCCTCTCAGAGGATGCTTCCTAGCTATGTGTTCAATTATAGAAATACAGCAAAATGCTTCTATGTTGCCTCTCATTCTCCACTGGCCAATAAATTGATTATGTTTATGTTTATGTTTATGTGTTGGGTGGGGGGGGGGGGGGGGGGAAGAGAAAACTACAGCAACTGAATAGTGGGTTGAGGAGTGTTTGACAGAATGCATTTCATAGTTTTGCTAATGTGGAACTTTATAACACATCTCCCAATCCAGGATCTTGGGCCTTGAGTCTCAAGTATTATCTGCAATGTTGTGGCTTCATTCTCCATGCTAAATAAACAGATTTTCCACTTTTCAGTGTGGACAAAATTCAGTATCAGAACTGGCTAAAGTATACAGGCAGTAGGAATGGCAACAGTTTCTAGGTTTTGCTGCTTCGTATCAATAGCGTATGGAGCAGAACAAGCAAAAGTATACATTAGAATTGCAACAAAAGATCTCAATAGCCATGAAAGTGTAGATGGTTCTACAGCTGTACAGCTATATCCCAAGTATGGAAGATCACATCTAAATATCAATGTGCATATATGAGAAATAGAGGGAAATAAGAGAAAACCAGAACTTACAAAACTTTCTTTTCTTCCATAATTATTGAGGAATTCTGAAACAAAATAAGCAAACCTGTGTGCCATTTGATCTGAGGTGGGAAGCAGAGATGTCCACGAAACCAACTGCTCTTGAAATAGCTGATGTGTAACCAGCATAGATTACTTTAATTTTTCTGAATTAAACCCTTGTCTAATCTTTTAATAGCTACAAATGCCAGAAGCAGAAATGTGGTTACCATTATATGTTGTTGTCAGGATGGCTCGCAGGGGATAGGATGTTAACTTTATGCCATCTTGGTGAGCAACACTTCTAACCTTGTAGACAACCAAGCTCTGCAGGTCAGTCTCTTGGTAGCAGATATGGGGAAAACTGAAGCCGAGGAGTTGTCCGCACTGGCCAAATAAAGCAACTTCTAACTCCTTTGAAGCCTAGCTGTTCAGACGATACACAAAGCAAAACCAGGAAAGAGAAACGAAGCCGCACTCCGGGGCTAAAAACTGGAGCAAAAAGAAGCTTAGATACTTCGCTTCAAGGTAGACAATGTGCATCATTGCACTGCATATAAACAGCCCAGAGGCAATGCAGGACTGCGGTGAAGCAAAAATGCGGAAGTACATCAGGGAAGGCAACAAACACAAGCCAGAGAGTCCAACAGAGGGGCATGGGCTGAAGGGAGCATGTATGGGGGTGGTCCATGATTGTGGTTTGCCAGTGTATCATTGAGCATACCAATGCACCAAAGCACTACACAGGCAGTGCATTGCACCTGCGACTGTGTGGTCGGTCATGTGGGTGGGCATCCAATGGAATGGCATCTGGGCAGGAAGAGGTTGCAGGTGGTGTTTATGTGATGGTGTGCTTAGATAGTGACAAAAACAAACCAGCAAACCACACAGTGCAGCTTGAGGCCACGTGATGCGGACAGCCCCTGGGTGTTCGGTCCATCCTGGAAGTGGGCTGTGTGGATAGTGGGGTTTCCAACCACTTTTGGAAAACCCAGGATTGAGTTGCTTTTTCCTTCCTGTCTGCTCTGGCCCTGAGAGACTCTAAGGACCTTATCACACGAGGCACTTACCATGCTGGAATAGTGGGCCAAAGACTTCAGAAGTGTGGAGGTGGGATCGCTAGTTGTGCTTCTCAAATGTCACTGAAGTGCATCCTGCTCTTTTCCTGTTGACAAATCGTTCACGGAGCAGCCATTTGTGTAATAACAGGATCATTTGTATAATAACAGCTTCTCTGCAAACGATTTGTTGACGGGAGAAGAATGAAATGCCTTAATGATGCTTGAGAAGCGTGACCGGCGATCTAACCTCCGAGCTTCTGAAGCGTTTGGCCCATGATTCCAGGGCAGTGCCTTGTGTGATTGGGGCAATAGTGCAGAATTAAAGCAGTCTGACACCCCTTTAACTGCCATGCCTTCATCCTAAAGACTCCTGGGATTTGTAGTTTGCTGCGCTGCTCAGCCTGGTCTGTCAGAGAGCTCACACTCCTCGAAAAGTGAAAAAGTCGGGCCCTGGGCTGGGAAGTGTGCCTAAAATAAAAAGACTCTGTGTGTGTCCCTTCAAATAAGCTGTGAGGCCTTAGGGTGACCCCATGCATTTGACAGGGTTTTCTCAGGCAAAGGTTACTCAAGTCTGCATCCACACTGGAGAAATAACTCAGTTTGGCACTGTTTTAACTGCCCTGGCTCAAGGCTATGGAATTCTGGGAGTTGGGGTTTGGCACCCCTTTAACTGCCCTGGCTCAAGGCTAAGTGATTTTGGAAATCTAACTGCCAGAATTCCATAGCCTTGAGCCAGAGCAGTTAAAGCGGTGCCAAACCGGGTTATTTCTCCAGTGTGGATGCAGCCTCACAGCGGTGGTTTGCCAGCAGTGAGGAAAAGAGGAATTGGCTGGATTCCTCTCCCTGCAGTAACAGTAGCAAAGGCCCCCAAACAAATGTATCTCTGAAAAGGGGCCATTTTCTGAGGAGAAAGCCCACCTCCCCTTCCTTCCCAGGAGGAGCTCCTGGAGCAACACGTTCTTCTCTTGATAATACTATGTCTAGCAAAAGGGCTTCCTTGTTTGTTTGGGTTTCTCTCTGTGGGTGGAAAAGGGAAGGCTTAGGCAAGGCCCACGTGAGCAGAGGACTAGACACGGAAGACACCGCCTCCATCTTCGCCTTCCGAGTCCGGAAAAGAGCCCCCACAACAAGGAAAGGCACCCCTAAGCCAGGAGGGGGGCATGGCGGGAATTAAAGGTAGTAGTAGCCCCTTCTTCTCCCTCTCTCTGAGGGATTGCCTAACTTTCCCGGCATACACACGCCCTTTTCTCCACACTCCTTTGCAATGGCTTTGGCCAAGGCGTCCTTCTTTCTTTCTTGGAAAACTAAAGGCACCCTCGTCTTCCCTTCCTATTCCCCCACTTTCTGGAGGGATACCCCTTCTCTGCCCCAAATGGCTTGGGGACTTCAGGTCCCTGGCATGCAGATGGCTCTCAGCTGGAAAGCATACTTATTTTTTGTTTTTCTTTTGTGCTCTGCTTTGTTGGGTGCCATCAAGTCTTCCCCCACCCATGGCGACCCTCTCTTTCTTGGCAACTTTCATGCAGAGGGGGTTTCCCCTTGCCTTCCTCTGAGGCTGAGAGAGTGTGACTAGACCAAGTGGTCAAGCAGGGAGTGGACCCCTGGTCTCTCCCCAGTGTCCTAGTTCAATGCTCAAACCACTACACCTTAATGTCAGTGTTTCTCCATCTGTGAGTTGCAGCTCCTTTGGGGTCGAACCACCCTTTCACAGAGGTTGCCGGACCACTGGAAAACAGGAGCGAAATTACAGTTATGAAGTAACAATGAAAATAATTTTATGGTTGTAGGGTCACCACAACATGAGGAACTGTATTAAAGGGTTGCGGCATTAGGAAGGTTGAGAACCACTGCCTTATGTGAATATACATGAATGTATGAACGGATGCACTAAAGGCCCACAACAACAGCAACAACAACATCTGCCTTGGTGGTGATGTGTGGCTTCAAGTCATTCCCGAATTATGGTGACCCTAAGTGGGTTTTCTTGGCAAGATTTATTCAGAGGTTTGCTCTTCCCATCCTCTGAGGCTGAGAGAGTGTGACTAGCCCAAGGTCACTGAGTGGCTGAGCTGGGAATCAAACCCTGGCCTCCAGAATAGTAGGCCAACATTCAAACCACTACACCATGCTTGCCCCTTGTTTAAAATCACTGCCTCCACTCTTGCCTTTGTTTTTGGGGTGTTGACCAAATATGACCAAACTGAGGCCATGTTGGGAAATGCTCTGGTTCCTGATGTTTTCCAGATCCCTTGAGAAAGTGCTGTAAATATCCTCTCTCTCTCTCTCTCTCTCTCTCTCTATATATATATATATATATATATATATACATACATACTGTATATGGTTGACTTCTTTTGTAAATGTGAAACGTAATCTGGAGCAATGTTTCTGAGAGCTTCCTGTTTGGACACTCCTGTGAGAACTTGGATCACCAGGCAGGGCGGCTCCTTTTGTAATTGCATCAAACAGGACATTCGGGTTGGGGTGACTGATCCTGTTGTTGTTGTGTGCCTTCGTAGGCTTTTGTAGGGTGTTCTTGGCAGAGGGGGTTCACCATTGCCATCCTCTGAGGCTGAGAGACTATGACTTGACCAAGGTCATCCAGTGGATCTTTATGCACCAGCAGGGAACCAAACCCTGATCTCCAGAATCATAGTCCAAAACAGAACATCACACGTATAGGGCCATATAGGACCAAGCAAAACTGTCTTTGCAACAATGCAATGTTTGGAATAATTTATTTTATTGTAATTCCCAGGATCCCACAGGCTATGTTGGCTGGGAGATTCTGGGAGCTGCAGTCCAAAACCCAACAGTTCCAAGATTTACATTTGATGAAATTTCCTCCTATTGGAATCTATTAAGATAGCAATGCTCTGACAGCCTGTGGATCTAGTGAACAGACACCTTCATTTCAAAGCCCACTCCCATTTTCTTTGGAAAATTTTGTAATTTTTACCCTTGACGTGCAACTTTGTTTCTGGTAGCCACCACCACACCATTTCTGTGCAAACAGCAGTGTGTACTTCATATCCTAAAAGCACCAGATCCTGTCTGATCTTGGAAGCTATGCAGAGTCAGCCCTGGTTAGTATTTGGATGGGAGATATTCAATTAATATCAGGTGTTATAAGCTGTATTTCCGAGGTCAGAACTGACAAAAACCACCACTTAGTATTCCTTCCTTAGGGAAACCCTACGAATTTCATGGGGCCACCATAAGCCAACAGGCAACTTGAAGGCAACTTGGCTACCTCCCTTGACCTGTTCAGGAAGAAGCTGAAGACCTACCTCTTCCAACAGGCTTTCCCCCATGCGTTGTGACATCTGTTCTCCCCCCATTACACTGGCACTTTTAAGCTAGTTTTTGTTGTGGTTTTTAATGTTTGCAATTTTTTTATCGTGTTTTTAAATCGTGTTTTAAATTTAGTGTAGTTTCGTGTGTTTTTATGATGTGGATACTGTTGTAAATTGTACATTGTTTTGTGCTCTTGTTGTAACCCGCTTTGATCTCTTTTGGAAAAGTGGGCTATAAATAAACAGTATTATTATTATTATTATTATTATTATTATTATTATTATTATTATTATGGCACATATGCACAACAGATTTGCCCTAGGAGTGCCATAAGTCACAAATGACTTGAAGGTACACAACAAATTAAAATTTCAACTCCATTAGCAATAGCAAAGTAACTTCACCTTGAGAACATTTATTGGATAAGGAAGCTGCTACACATTTAAGATAAACATTGGATTGCTTTGTGTAGTGATCTGTGAATTTTACTGCAGAAAATATGTTATATGTCAATAACTGGATAGTGATTTTTACAAATTAATTTGATTTACAGCTTGGTGATCTTATTCATTTTATTTTAATTTTTCCAGCTTTGGTTGGTTTGTCATTTACTGGAGTCATTGGACTGACATTCCTAATGTTGGGATGTGCTCTAGAACGTTATGGGTAAGAATGTACTGATTATGTGTGTGTGTCTTTGTCTCTCTGTGTGTATGCGTGTATTGTTTATTGTTGTCATATGCCTTCAAGTCATTTCTAACTTGCAGCGATCTCATCATAGGGTCTTTGTGGCAAGATTAATTCAAAGGGGGTTTATCATTGTATTCCTCTGAAGCTGAGAGTGTGTGACTTGCTCAAGATCATCCAGTGGGCCCCAGTAGCTGGATTGTCTCCCAAGTCCAACATTATGACCTGGCCACACTGGTTCATGTTCTGACCAATTCATTTGGAATAAATACCTTTTGTCAGCTTCAGCTAACTGAACTATAACCATGTCTGTTTGACCACAGTGGTCCAAGTGCTGGTAACCTCTACAATATGTTCTGCACAGGGCCTACTTTTGAAACTGAAATCTGTAAATGAATGCAGTTGCTTGTTTCCTGAGTAGAGTGAGGTGTCAAAAGCGCATAAAAGTGGCCTTGTAAGTTCTGTACTGACGGTCCGCATACTACAGTATATAGACCATATCAAAAATGTTGACATTAGTGTATATAATGTTAAATAATCTGGATCCAGCGTATTTGAGTAACTACTATACACCCTATTCCTACCTCAAACATTTTATTCAGCGATGGTAACTATTGTGTGTGTGTGTGTGTTTGTGTGGTGGGATTATATTTTGTGGCAAGCACTAACAATCTTACTAAAAAGGGAATTTTACGAAAAAGCATATCTTACTATGCTTCCCATGCCTTAGTTCAAAGGGAAATTGTGGAGTTTGGGACTAGTATGGTGAAAAATACATCCTCCCATGAGTTTGCAAGGAGTCAGTGCATCTCACCTCACCATAAAAGTTTTCACCCTAATATTATATTTATGTTCAGTTTATTACGCCTATGTATATAGTTTGTGTATATATGAGTGCTTAATTAGGGATGAAACTAGCTTATAGATGAAGTTATTTTTTAAACTAGCTTACACTTGCATTTCTTGCCTTTGTATTCGACAGGGTTTACTGGCCATTATTTGTCTTGATATTTTACTTCATAAGCCCTATTCCTCATTTCATTGCAAAAAGAGTAAGTGACGATACAGATGCTGCAAGCAGTGCCTGCAAGGAACTGGCATATTTTTTTCACTACGGGAATTGTGGTTTCTGCCTTTGGATTTCCTATCATCCTTGCGCGAGTTGAATTGGTAAGATATCAAACCAAGATAATGTAAGCTGATTCATGTGTCTCTTGACTTACATGCTTTAATGATTGGTTTCTTAATTATTTATTAATGTATTATTTATTAATTGTTAGTGTTTCTACTGGGTATTACAGTTGCTGTTTCGCTATTTTTAGTCTTTTGACAAATCGTGGCAAGATTTGGTCAGAGGGAGTTTGCCTGTGCCTCCCTCTGAGGATGAAAAGGTGTGACTTGCCCACTTGGCCCTCAAGAGGGGCATCATACCCTGGTCTCCAGAGACATAGTCCAATACTCAAACCACTTCCTTATGTTGGCTTTCTCCAATTAATGTTGTTGTGTGCCTTCAGGTCATTTTCGACTTACAACGACCCTAAGGCAAACCTATCATGGAGGTTTCCTGGCAAGTTTGTTATTGCCATCCTCTGAGGCTGAGTGTGTGACTTGCCCAAGGTCACTCAGTGGGTTCCATGGCTGAGCAGGGACTCGAACTCTGGTCTCTAGAGTCGCAATCCAGTGCTCAAACCACTACGCCACACATATACTTCTCAACTATTCTTTTCTGTACATGAATGTCGAGCGGTCCCCCTCCCCACATTATTTACCTTTTCTTCATGTTCTGTTTGAGAAAGAAGTTTGAGAATTCAGTGATTAAATGGGATATAAATTTTAAGATTTCTTTAAAAACAATAACATGTATTTCTTCAGCATTTTTGGTAAGGCACTTGGAATTTCCTGCAAGGTTTGTTTGGTTTTTTGGTTGCTTCTTCTTATTCTTTTTGCTTCTTCCTTATTTGCTTTTTGATTACTCTTACTGCTTATTCCACTCTTTTACTAAAACTGTGTATTTCTCCTTTTTAGATGTCATACTGTTTCTAGGTTCCTTTTTTCTAGGTCTTTACTGGCACTTGTGTTTTTCTATAAAATATCTATCCTAGGTTCTTGATGAAACTGTTTTTACATCTGCATTAGTCCATTCAGTAAAATACACTTCTTTTTTCTAATTTAGTATAAGAGTAAGTAATGTAATTTTACCACTAGAGAGCGCTCTAATTCCTTCTTTTTCTTACAAAAAGACATTCTTTTTTCTTTTTATTTCCTTTTTTGTTCTTGTTAGAAATGAGGAAGAAATGAAATGTATATAATACTTTACAATAATAGCAGTAAGAATAATACGAAGCAAAAATTTTAAACCCCTTATATACTTAGAAAGCTTAGAAAATAATTCAGCAATAACAACAACTCTGGACAATGAATTTAAGCTTTATAATTGAGTGCTACATCACCATCTACTGGAAATCTGCATGTTTGTCCCATATTTGTAAGCTTATCTGAATCAATGAGACTTGCTTTGGTGTAAATGTGGAGTGAGTATAGTGCATCCCCAGAGCTATTTTTGAGCGGACAGCCTCTTCCAGGCTGTATTTTTCTGCCAAAGAGAGGTAGGGGTGAATTACCCCCTCACAGAAGTCTCCAGGAATGAAGATATACCCCTTAAATAGTTTGCTGTGTAATATCAAATAATACAAGTTTTTACTATTTCCAGCTCTTCCCCTTCCCCCAATTTGGGGCAATCTGTGCAGTCCTCGGGGGAAAATGGTTGGCAGACCCACTAAAATTGTCCACTCCTGATGCAAAGAATCAGGCTGAAAATACTATACGGTCAGCTTTCCGTATCCATGGATTTTTTATCTGGGGATTCAATCTTACATGGCTTGAAAATCTTCATACAATATATAAATTCCAAGAACCAAACCTTGATTTTGCCATTTTATAGGAGTGTTTTATATAAGAGTCATTTACTCTGCCATTGTATTTAATGGGACTTGATCATCCATGGATCTTGTTATCTACAGGGGTTCCTGGAACCAAACACCACCAAATACTAAGGGCCTACTGTATTAGCTGTAAACTGAGAGCTAGTGTGGTGTAGCTTGGCTGCAACTCTGGAGCTTGGGGTTTTAATTCCTACTCAGCCATGAAAACAGACTGGGTAGCTGTGGACAAGTCACACTCTCTCAGCCTCAAAGGAAGGCAAAGGCAAACTCCTTCTGAACAAATCTTGCCAAGGATTTGATATGTCCTGTCAGAAATGATTTGAGAGCACATAAGAACAACAAATAGAGCTAACTATCCTAAACTCATATTTATGCTGTTTATGCCTTTTGTTAGAGCAATATATACAGCAGTAGCTTGCTTAGGACAACTCTGATGTTGTTTATTTTTTTAACTTTTGTAAAATAAGATTTTAGCTGCACTTTTATTTATTGTAAGCTGCTTTGAGTCACTTGAGGGAAGGAAAGTGGGGTATATCTTTGAGCGAATGGATGAATATCTCTGAAAAAGCATAACCAGTTTATTTCATTAATCCCTATCAGTGTTTGAAATGTTCAGAATTTGTGATTCTGGGCTCTCGATACTTCATGGATTTCAGAAAATGGGGAGGTTTCATTGATTGAAACATGCTTCTTAACTTTCACATGTACATACTTAGTAAGGTGTACCTTATAATAAATGGTTTGTCCCAGCTATAGTAGTATAGTAGTTAAAGTGTAGCCTATCTTTCAAAAATATCAGTTGATTTCAGTTGCTGCACAGGATGATGTGTGAGAAAACAATATCTCCCTCCTTTCTGCATATTTTTTATAAAATTTTGGGTGTTTGGGTGTATGGACCTTCTTGCCACAGTAAATAATAAAGATCTTCAATAGATTTTTCAGTCGTAGTATCCAGCATTAACTGTAAAACCCTCTTCTGATGCCACTTTATAGAAACAGTTGCTTTGTTTCAATGGCAACAGTACCAATAAAGGCAACAAAATTAAAATATTAATTAAAGGAATAATGAGTAAACATTATCTTTCATATAGTAGAAAGAGACTGTCTACACACAGTTCTTAAGTCAAATATGCTAACTTAATAGTTCCCATACATACAAAAGTGTGCATTGAGCTACATAAGCATATGTAGTCCTAATCCAGTCAAGCACAGAAACAATCTTTGCTAATTTTACTCTTGACTCTTAAGGGTGTTAAACATTTCTCAGCAACTTTCCCACCAGACCAGTTTGTCATAACTTTCACCCCAGCCAATCATTCACCACTATGCTGTACAGATGGTGTATTTTATATGTACCCATTGAACCTCTCTCTCTCTCTCTCTCTCTCTCTCTCTCTCTCTCTCTCACACACACACACACACACACACACCAGTTGTACATTTTGCAGATAACTCTGGTGGTTCAGGAGTCTAAAAGTGCATTAAACAAAGAAAGAAGCAAATAATCATAGCATATTCCTTCTATGCCACATTCCTCTTGGTGGCTCTGACCTTCTAAGATGATCCAAATGTTTTCCTGTAGTCTTCAGGTCCTGTTCTAGCTTTCAGCCACTAACTGACCTCTGACTGACTGACTTCTTTAAAATACTCTGGGGATAATATGTTGTTATTGTGTGAGGACTTTCAACTACTGGTCTTTTTTTAAGGTCAAAGTTATGTCTCTTTATAAACCTCCTGACCACAAACCAAATTTTTGGACTTCTTGATCAATCTGAATTGTATTTTGGTATACAGTACACTTATTTCTATATAAACAGTAAAAGTAGTTTTCCAACACCAACTCCTAAGAATGTTCCTGGCTGTGAATGCAATTCCTTGCTCACTTCCTGAGAGAGAAGCTCCCTTTGACTTAACTGGGGCTTATTTCAGAGAACACATGCATAAAATTAAGTTGCACTGCTAACAACCCAGTTGAGTACCATAGCAATGGTATCACTAGTGATATGGTATCATCTTTTATTTTTGGTTCCTAGGAAATTTACGGCAGAATGAATTTTATGTAAGAATTGTATATTTAAAGCTTGTTGAAAATAGTCTTTTATTAATCATTCTGAACAATGAAATACTTAATATTAAGGTTTCTTCCAATATTTTAAACCAAACAGGAGTAAAGAAGAGAAATAATCTGTGAGGAGCAGTGGTTCAGATCTTTATATCTCTTGTGATAGCTAGGAGCTTTTCAATTAATTTGAGAGGAGTGTGGCTAAATCATTTTTTCATAGGGCACGGATGCTGCTGCTGATGGAAAAAATCTCAGAATGTCTTGTACATATTTTCTTATTTGCTCTCTTGATCAGATTTATTATACATGATCAAGGACTAATAAATGGTTCTGCATTTCAGTAAAATAATAAGCAAGTGCTGTAATTATTACTAATTATGTAATGACTATAAATTACTTTACTTGGCTTCATATTCAGAATTTACTGTTTGATCTTAAGCGCTTTTAGCATGCAGATGTTGTATTTCTTTGTGCCACTCTAATGCTGGAAATAATATGTTTTTTTGATCAATTCATGAAGGGATATATATGTTTTAATTTTCTATTTCAGATCAAGTGGGGAGCTTGTGCCCTTGTGCTGGCTGGCAATGCTGTAATTTTCCTTACGGTTCTAGGCTTTTTTGTTCTGTTTGGAAGAGGAGATGATTTTACCTGGGAACAGTGGTAGACCTCAGTATGATACGGATCTGTCCTATATACCTTGACTATTGACTTGGCATTTTACAGTGCGTTGTAATTGTGTGTATATACTATGTATACATGTGCATATGTTAACCTGTATTAAGTGCATGCAGATATAGCTGTACAATGTTAGAAATGAGAATAACCTTTGGTCAGAATCCATTAATGCATTTGGGTATCAACATCAGCAAAATTGAGAGTCCCTTGCCCCACTTTACCCCAGCTGCAGTCCTCCTTGATACTGAAAATCTTGCTCTGGAGAAGCAGATTTCTGGAACATTTCTGTAGGATGTATGGATGGATGAAATAAGAGCTGCAGGAAGAGGCAGGCCTCTAATTCTGACAGAAGCAAGAGGAACCAGTGGAAGTAAACATTTCGATTTTTACCTTTATATTTTGGTTGGCCAAAAACACTGAAGACTCATTGCATTTCTAATGCTGGAATATGTGTTTAGCTGGGTATGTGTAATTTAGGGGCTCAGCAGATGGCCCCTAAGTGGTGGCTCAGCACTGCCCCTGAAAGCACTGGATTGGAGACTTGACAACTGCATGCCACGTCCCTAACCTGATGCAGAAAGAAGCCACAAAAAGTGGTTTCTTTTTGTGCCATAGAAATGGCACCCTTTTTGCATCCACCTTGGCTCTTCTGCAGCTCTTTGATGCAGCACATCTACACACTGTGCCAAAGATGTGGTGTGATGCTGCCCGCCATGCAGTGGGGCATGCAGTGTGAAGCCGGCATGGGGACGGAGTCACGGCGGCCAGTGAGCAGTCACCACGTCCCAGCTCTTCCCTGATGCCAGCGTTTATTGCCAGTCTGTTGAGGGCCTTACTCTAGCTTGTGAAGATCTTTGGGAAAAGTCTCCTGAATCACAGTCTTGGGGCAAAAACAGGGACTAAATAAAGGGGCAGTGATTGACTGACTGTAGCATCCATTTGAAGGTTGGGATGGCCTTGAAAGTTAAGGGAGACTTGAAGAGCTGTTGGGAAATCAAGCAAGGTCAGTCGTGTTAGTCCTTGGATGGGGGACTACTAAGGAATGCCATGTGCTGTAGCCTACATTTCAGAGGAAGGAACTAATAAAACTACTTCTGAGTATTCCTTGCCTAAGAAAACTCTGTGGAGTTCATTCATACATATGTTGGAGGCACATAAAAACACAACCCCCTCCCCCCTCAGTATTCATATTAAGTACAACAGTTGCTTTTTTCTCTTCTTTTTTGTGTGCTATAACAAAAGGTATTGAGGTTTATGAAATACAAAATTAAATCTGTTAAAAGATTAACAAATTCAATTTTGTCCAAATGCTCATATAACTGTTCCCTAGTAGAGCTTTCTGTTGTGGCAGGTGCACAGGCCTACTTTAATTGTGATACATGTAGTCTATCCACTCTATTAGAATCTTAAATCACTAAAGATTTATAATTATTCAAACAATCTTGTAAAAAGAGTTTATTAAATCTCACCAAAAAATAAAAATAATTAAGTTTTGCATGACTACGGTCTAAAACACACTGCAGAAATAATCCAGTCTGAAACTGCTTTAATTGCCCTGGCTCAATGCTAGGGAATTCTGGGAACTGTGGTATTGTGAAACATTTAGCCTTCTCTGTCAGAGCGCTCTGGTACAGCAATAAACTACCGTCCCCAAATTCCCTAGCATTGAGCCAGGCCAGTTAAAGCGGTCTCAAACTGGATTATTTCTGCAGTGTGTTTTGGACCTACATTTAGAAAAAAAAATGATCCTCTACTTGCAGATTGTGTGGTATAATCCTAAAAGTGCCTTTCATGTTCTGGATTGCATTCAGAATTTTCTCTGGCAAATGGATGGACTCTTTCCAGTCATAGGAATCTTCTAGTCTGTCAGAAGAATCCCACTAATAAAAGGGAGAAGGCAACTTCCCTTTCTGCCTGTGGGAGTTTTCTGAGAGGAACCATGCTCAAAGAATGCTTCCACACATAGCTGGATTGAACCTATCACCAATTTCATATTTGGTTTGCATTAATGTAGATCATAATAATTTTTAATTCTTAAAAGTGGTTCTAGCAATAATCAGAGTAGAGACAGAAAGATTAAACCTTCAGTCTTCAGCATACATATAAGTACATTGCAGTGAATACAATGGGTTTCATTTTTGAATAAACATGAGCTTTAAAGCTACCCTGTAAATATCACTGGTAAGGAAGGAATAGAAAGAAGAACTACTTTGAAAGGAAGGAGTAGGAACTAAGGTTGGATTTTTGTTCCAGGGAAAACCACCACTCAAAAATCATACAGGCTCACATTCAGCACAATACTTATGATAGTGTTGGGATTTTTTTACCCTGCAAATTTTTATTTTTTACCACAAATTGCTTTACACCAGGTTTTTGGATCACATGGTGAGTTGTGGGAGGGGGCTGCTTCCACACACACAATTGCTACATTGGATACTCACCACTGTATTAAGAAGCTTTTCAAAATGGTATATGATGAATAAAGTATAATGGTAACTAGTAACATTAGTTTTCTAGCCAATATCAAACTGCCATTTTTCTTTTTAAAATTGAAACAAAATGGCATACTATTCCTCCTCTTACTTGTGCAAACTTAAATTGTTCTTGCTTCCCTGTTGCAGTTTGTTTGACATGGGTTTACTGCTATAGTTGTAAAAATTCCCATAAGCCTTATACTGACCCGTTCCAAGCTTGTCATCCTACCTGATGTGAACATTCATTTACTTTAATGGTTTCCATGATAGTAAACATCAAAGTGCCTTTACCTCCAAGATTATTATTACTGAAGAAAGTTTGTGCATAATGCAATATGTATTTTTGCAAGCTGATCTTTCAAAGAATTGGTGGCGCAGTGGTTAAATGCCTGTACTGCAGCCATTCACTCAAGACCACAAGGTTGCGAGTTCAAGACCAGCAAAAGGGCCCAAGCTCGACTCAGGCTTGCATCCTTCCGAGGTCGCTAAAATGAGTACCCAGACTGTTGGGGGCAAATTAGCTTACTTGCTAATTAGCTTACTTGCTGTTCACCGCTATGATCTTTGGAATAGCGGTATATAAATAAAACAAATTATTATTATTATTATTATTTATATTTGCTCATGTTTAGGCTTTCTATATTTCATATTTGGTATTCAGTAATATTATTATAAACTCTGTCATTTGAAGTACTGAAATCATGCACTATTGCAATGTAATTGTGAATTGAAGCAAGTTTTAAACTCTAATAAAACTAAACTTTAAAGTTTATTGTCATTAACTTTGAATTATTTTTGTGTCTTTCCATTTTATTTCAACTGAGAAGAAGCTCAAGATCACACTGACCTCATACAAGGCAAGACGGTATAAATTAAAGACGAATAAAGAATGTCTTTAAAGCACAGTAGAACAAAAGTTCAAAAACCATTTGCTCTTCAGATTTGGACAACTGTTGCCAAGTAAATGTTCCAAACTTAGTTTAAACTATGCATATGCTCTTATATGACGTTTAGCACTTATCAAAACTGGTGCATAGGGAGAAGAGTTGCTTGAGTGTAACAAAATACAGTTTCATTTTAAATTGGTGGCACATCTTACTCTGAGATCAAGTGGATAGTTCAACATTTTCTTCATTTGTAACAGGGTAAAAAGCATATTTGTCAAGTGAGTTGGACATCTGGGGAGATATATATTTTCTTTCATAACTTATGGGAAAGAACCTGAACTTACTGAAACTGCTGCGAATTTTAACATTTTCAAATGAGATTGATTCAGAATGTTTTCTAGAGCTGTAGCTTCTTGTCATGTCCTTTCATTCACAGCATGGTCTTTTAATCTATTAGACACTTCCATTAAGGGAAGGAGAAGAATATGATTTCTCCTTATTCTTCATCCCTCTTGCATCACCACCGCTGGTGCCATGATTAATGCTGTTCTGGAGGGTTCCTCAATCTTAAAGGTAAAACCTACTGGAGTAGATTTGCAGGAGAAATGTGGGTTTCCCTTTCCAATAGCCACTGAAGTAGGTAAAACTTGCCAATAAAGGTATCACTGTTTTGTGGATTTTGTATTTTGTTGAATTTTGCTCCATGGTCAGCATGGTTATCCCAAATATACTTTCTGGATTTGAAGATACAAAATTAGCCACAATAGGGTAATATTTAGTCAACAACCCTAAGTCAGAGGGAGATAATGGACTGGGACTGAAATCTCTGAAAACATTCAGAAAACAGACAGATGAACCTGGAAATAATTATTGTCAAGCAGAAGGTAATTCAGACTACAATTAAGTTAGGAAGAAAGAAAGGTAAATTATTTTTTTTTACAAAAAATACATTTTTCTTCCTGTGAAAAAAAGGAGTCAATGCCTATTATGGTTTTCTCCAAATACATGGGGGGGGGTATACTTCCACAGTTTCTTTCCTGTCCCTAAAATGTGCCCCTAATCCTCTTCGTAGCATGATCAAGGAACTGGTGATTCAACATGTAGGTAAATCCAATTCAACTGATCTACTCTAGGCAAACTACTGAAAGAGTCTAAATTTTCTTTTGCATTCTCTTCTTTCTTTTCTTCTGGTCTTTACAATTCCCAGAAGTACCTGAACTTAGCAAATTTGCTAAGCATAACTTCTTGTGCTCTCCCAGAAACTGAAAACTTGCCCACTTTGGTCCACTTGGGCCTTCCCTGATCTTGGCCTCGGTTTTCAGATTTCACAAGCTCTCACTCTAAATTCCCAAGTGTATCTCTAAGTTAGTTTTCCCACATTGAAGTCTTGTTTATGGATTTTTATTGTGTTTATTTAATTCTTTGTCTTATACTTTTGACATCAGATAGTCTATCGCACACTGCACACTGTTCTACTATAGTTCACAGTTACAGTATTTTGCTACTCCCCTTTGAATATTTTGTTGTGTTATGACTTGAAATCGAAATGGATATAACTGGCATTGCTACCACTTGATATACAAAACAGTGAAGTTGCAAAATATTGTTACTATGCAGTAGGTTGTGACATAAAATGTGGAAGGTTAAAGAAGCAAGGCACTATATAAGATTAATTCAGAAACTGTGATTATTTATGTGCATATTTGTTCTTTATCTGCATTCAATAACAAATGCCTAAGAAATGGCTCTGTTTCAGTCACTGAACAGAGCTGCTAAGACATGCTGCTGCAAAGATTAAAAAACCTCTATGCAAGTATACCTTGGAACATGTGTGGTCTCATAAAAGTGCCTGCAGAGCTCACTTGTAACGAGAATGCGCTTCAGAATATAGAGCAATCATCATCATACAAGACAGATATGAATGGCTAGGTTTGGAGGTCAAGGCTTTTAAATCTTTTTGAAATGCACTGAACATTATTTGAAAAGCTAGTCAATAGGTTGTTTTGTAACTGAGCCCATTTGTTAGAATACCAAATGCAATATTCATTATGTCTTCTATCATTGAGTATATTAGGAAAATAAAATGCCAGGGAGTGCTCTCAAATGAGCAATTGTGCTTTATTCAGGCACACAGTTACCTTTCCAGAGGAAGAGGTTCTGAGGAACATTTGCAATGTGCAGGTTATGCCCACTTTTTGTCCCTAGCCCTTTGTTCTTAATGTCCTGTTTCATCAATGACTGATGGTGCCATACATGGAGTGTGGATATGTTGCACAACCAAAACATTCCCTTGAACTTCCCACCTTGAGGAGAAAATGAATTAGAACATTTAAAAATAATTTATGAAAAGGTTTTGTAAGGAAATTGTTCCTTGAGTTATCCAGAACCTTGGCTTTTGATGATATTATAATTCAACAGTAAGCAAGACTATGTCACTCTCTTCCTCTTAGTCTATTTTTGGATGCTACTTGAAATGAAATTATACCATGATAAAATAATTAGCCAATAATATTCCCTTATGGCTGCTACTTGCACTACAAAAATTCACTCTAGAAGTTCACATCCATCGCGACATTGAAGTCTCCCCTAATATGTGTATTCCACCCCCAACATAAACATTTTTAAAGTGTTACATTTTAAAAACTTTTCTAAACTTTAAAAAACCTCCTTTTTAAAGAAAGTAAATATTTTTTAAAACCTTTTAAATACTTCAACAGCTGTACAGTTTGATTTTAAATTAATACTTTCTTTCTCTGTTTATCCTCTATACATCTATCATAATATTCCATGGGCATTTCTTAGCATATAATACTCTTTTAACTTTACTCATTGAACGAATTTACATGAGGTTTCGTGATAAAGTCTTTTCTTCATCCTTCTAATATTTCCCTGAGCTCTACTGACCCTTAGGCTACAATTTATCTGAATGAATCCCAGAAAACTTATTTCCCATGACACATAAACATTAGGACATACTGGCATATTGCACACGCTATCTTCTGTTTTCTTCAGCATCAAGACCAATTGCTTAGAGGAAAAGCAAAATCTTGTTTGTATCTCACTTCACAGAAAGAAGTTGCAAACGTGTATTCTTGTTAATCAACAACAACAACAACAACAACAAACCCTCTTAGTGCAAGTAAATCAAAGGGCAAACCCTAATGGTTATGTTTTGTTCTTCTGACAGTGAAATGAACATTTTGTCGTGCACGTCTCCAGTAAGGTATTATAAGTTGTTGAAACTAATTTTATTCCCTACGCTAAATCTCTTTTGTAATGTGCAGATAATGAGGAAGTCTTCTAGTTAAATTCATTATTAGGAGCAGTCAATATGTGTTTCCCTGTAGCGCTTTGTATAATTTCATTAGCTCTGTAACATTTCTTCGGCTTTCTGCAAACATGTAGGCTTAAGTGAGAGATCATTCATATGTCTTACTTGAAGACTTGTAGCACAATCCTGTGCATGTTTACTGAGAAATCAGTACAGCATTCAAGGAGACTTACTTCAGAGAAATGTATGTATGGTTGTGGTCCATCCATGCAAATAAAACATTTTTAGGACATAAAACATCTCCCCACCAAACTAAATGTTATGAATTCAGAGATATAGACCTGAAACAGATGGGCAGTAAAGTGTGACTTCTGATGATGCATACCCCCAGAATGGCCAGAAGCTGCATGGGAAAAGCCAGCCGCAAAAAGAGCAGTGAAAAGCTGTTCCTTGCCAGCAGTCCATTGAGGGCTATGGCAGTGGCTGGCTTTGGGACTGTGCAGAATCCAGTTGCTACAGTCCCACACTGAATGGGCTCCGACTGGCACTGGAGTGGCTAGAGGCCGCTCCAAGCTGCTGGTCTGCATGACTCCATAGCCATATTAGTATGAAAGATCAGTATGCAAAGGGATCTTGTAGTACCTTTGAAACTCAAAGATATAGCCATGTTAGTCTGTAGAATCAGTATGTATAGAGATCTGTAGCACCTTTGAGACTAATTGAAATAAAGATGTTGGCAGCATGAGCTTTCATAGATTTCATTATAGAAAGTTCCTGCTGCCAACTTCTTCATTTCAGTTGGTTTCAAAGGTGCTACAAGATCTCTTTACATACCTTTGCAACTGTTAGATTAACTTCTTCTGCACAGTTAGTCTCAAAGGTGCTACAAAATCCCTTTGCATATTTAATTTTAAGAAGTTAGTTTTCAAATGTTATGCTTCAGTACTTCTTACATTCAAAGTCTTATCATTCATTGTTACAGCAGTGCTATGATAGTGTCTTGTAGTAATCCCTCCCATTCTCTTCTTTGCAATAAATAAATTATAAAATAAAATTATATGATGCTTTCTTGAAGAGATGAAAGACCCCTGAGGTAGGAGACTATAATTTCAGGAGAGCTGCTGAAACTTATTTATTCTACTAGACCTTTTCAGATTTTTTATTTTATCTAACTGCTGCTCTTGTAAGTTTTGCAGCCTTCGTAAACTACTCAGAGAACCTTTTTGACAGGCAGAAAAGTGGTGGGTGTGTATAATAAAATACATATAATCTTCAAGGCCATAAAGCAAAAAGAAAATACCTTCAAGCAGTTGTTGGCCTTACATACCAAATGGATAAAATTTGATAGCTTCATGTTGTAATGCTCCTGTTGCATTTCAGACCACTGTAGACAAAGCTGTATTGGGAAAATAGAGGAAACACAACTTGAAAAAAGTTGATGGGGAGAACACATGGTGCACATTTTGATAGAGGGAAAAGAAGGACACTCTGGGTTTGGCCTGGGCATCAAAAACACGACATGACACAAGTTGTCATGAATTCTTTGTCACGAAGACACAGAATTGAAAACTTGCATATTGGGAAAGAGAGAGTTTTCAATGGAAAGCACATTTTTGTTGAGCTATTCAAAAGCAGGAAGAAAAGCATGATGAGATATTTATGGGGAAATGCTGGGATCTCTCTGTGTTACTCTGATAAAGATGTTTGGGACTTTATTTAAAAGATTGGCCTACTGTTAGGCAGAATGACATTGCCACCTCAGGTGGCAGATGCAGGGGATAGAAAATGGTTAAACATTAAAGGGTGGGGTTGTGTGTTGCACAGAACCTATAGTTCTGGCCCTACGGTTAAAAGCACACCATCTTTGCCTGTCATCAATAGAACCTAAGACCACAGGGAAGATGCCCCCACTGCATCTGAAGAGCCAAAGGAGAGTACAATTTAGACTATCTGTTGAGCAGAGCAGAAGAAACTGTGGGGAGTTTGATTTCTCCTCCCTGCCTGATTTGGAAATGCAGAAGAAATATACCTATTCATTAGCTGAAAGAACGAAGGCCACTAACTGGTCTTCAAGCAAGATGCGTCAGCAATATTATTTGAAGAATAGATCTCCTACTGCTTCCTTTAACTCCCAATCCTTTTTCTTTGTGTGTCTTGTTTTAATTACTAAGCCTGATGGCAGACCTTGTTTCGTTTTTTATAAAATTGCTGTGAGCTGCTTTACGAGACACTTGCTTGACATGTGTGTTAAAAAGACGATCAGTAACTAAATAAACAGGCCGAGTGATGTCTAAGCAGATACTGTGAGAAAGCAACACATTGTTGGTGAATAAATTCTGTAAAGCAGCTTATCACTCCACTTAAATAATCCGTTTTACCTCATCTGAATTCAAGTCCAAATTATGAGGCATACTGCAAGGATTTTGCCACCAAGCCACTGGGCGAGTACAGCACGGATGCAACCCGGGTCCCAAGCAAGCTCCATTTTTCCAAGTCAGAAAGCTCCTGACTTCGAAATAAGGCTGCCGGAGCTTGCCTGGGACCTGGGCTGCAGCCAGGCTGTATCACCCAGTGGCTTAGGTCGCAAAATCCTTGTGGTCAGACCTGGCTGCCTCCTGATTTAGGCTTGAATTTGGATAAGTTAAAATGAGTTAAGTGGAGCAATAAGCCACAAAGACTACCCTATGCTTCCACCATTAGCCTGCTCCCTGGAGGTACAGTGGAGAATGCTGTCCCACTGTGGAAGAAAGATTCAACCAGCACTCTAATTAACTATGGTGCATGGAATAGGAGTAGCTGCCACCTTGAGCAGAAAGATGATCTTGGGCAAGCTCTTATGCTTAATTCCAATTAAGAGAAGTGCCGAGGCGCAGCAGTATGTGTCCTTGTTGTTTTTCATTTGTTGCACATTGGTTGCAGATCTGCCACAACTAAAAACAATCACATAGCATTTGAATGCAAAATGAAGTGGAAAACATAAACCATAGAGACACCTAGGGTATCTACTATACTGACTGGAAAGCAAAAAGTTTTCTCTGTATGAGAAAATACAGTGGTGGTATAAGCCAAAGTCAAAAAGGAGATTGCCAAAATTTCAACGGGAGTTGTGGAGAGCCATAAAGAGGATTTCTGCTGTTGTCTTGATATGCCTTAAAGTCAATTCTGACATATAGTAACTCTATCACAATATTTTTTTCCACCAATATTTATTTAGAGGAGGTTTGTTGTTGCCTTGTATGACTTGCTTAAGTCACCCAGTCGATTTCCATGGCTGAGCAAAGATTTGAACCCTGGTCTTCTGGAGTCCTAATCCATCTCAAACCACTACACCATACTAGCTCTTGATGTGTTGTTAGTCCATTATTCCCTGTAAACCCACATAATTAATCCTGAATATTAGCAGTGGCCATATAAAATATAATTGAAACAATGAGGATGATATATTCAGCACATGCTTAGAGGCATTTTTCTACATGTATATCAGGATTTGGCTCTGAATCTAGGTGCCATATTTTATATTCAGTTAGTTCCAGCACAAATAGAAGCCTGAGTACAACACCATTTTCTTTGTAATTTGACTTTTTTGTTAAAAAATGTTTTTGTGCGTAAGAAATTAGTATGCACATTACCATGTAAGTTCCTTGGTTCTTAAGATGAAAGGGTGTAAATGACGCATGGGCTGTGAAGAATGAAAGAAGACAGACAACATTTTCACGGTCAATGAAAATATAAAACAAAAGGAAAGTACTCAAGGTTTAGGGATAGCAAATGGTCTCTGTTGTTGGTATACATGGAGTAACATTGTAGCAACAGAATCTGTGGGTAAGGGAGAAGTTGGGATTGTGAATTCTATTTGTTGTTCTGATCTTTGTGTACCAACATCCATACTTGGTATGTAGGGGCAAATGTTGGAACCTCCAGACCTTGGATCACCTACCAAGCATTATCACTTTTTTATTTCTCAAATTCAAAAACAGCAACCAGCTCTTCTGTAACTCTGATAGGATGTATTGAACAAGGAAGTTGCTGGAGTTGCCTTCTTGATCACAGCTGGAGAAAGTTACTTCTTTGAACAGCAGCTTCCAGAATCACCAGAAAGCAGGGGATTCTGGGAATTGTTGTCCTGAAGTAACATTTCCAAGTCCTTGTCTTGATTACCCCATATATTATCTGCACTCCAAAGAAATGGAGCCTAGAGATATTATGTGGGAAAGAAAGATAATGTTACAGCCATTTCAACCAGTGCCTCTCTTTTCTGCTGAGCACTGAGCAAAAGCCTGTCACCAGTCCTTACTGTTGTCTGCCATGCCTGGCCTTGTAAATTTAAGGGAGGATCTGTAAAGGAGGATCTGTAAAGGAGGGGCTCAGGCTGCAGCCAGTTGGCAGATATATCAACCAGAGCCTGTACATAGCAGACAAGTACCCAGTGAACTGGTTGTGGTGGCAAAATTAACCTTGCAGAAGGGAGGTGGGAGTGGTATTGGGGGCATAGAGGACAGCTTGCTCTGAGCCCACTCAAACCTGACGCCAACCCTGTCACTAGTAGCAACTCAAAACTGGATTTTTTCCTATTGTTTTTTCAGTTGCAAACCAACAGTGAATATGTTATGTGCAGGTTTAATGTTTCGCTTGGCTGGTTTGGGTGATGTATAAACAAAACAAACTCTGGCCATATAATCGGTGACAAAGTACACTTTGGAATCATGTTAAATGTGACCTTTACTGGGGGAAGTAATGTCTGTCTAAACAGCGAAATCAGGCTTATATTTGACATGGATCACAGCAAGACCTTTTGGTTAAAGAAGCTGATCAATACAGGGAAAAAGGCACACAGGTAGCTTGTGATAGGCAGCCATATGGTAGTGCAATGTATTGTTTTAAGATGGAGAGCAGGGATGGAGAAAATATGGCCAGTGGGCTGGAATTGGCCCCAAGACCAGCCAGCACCCCCCCAAATGTACCTCTAAGAAATCAACCGTAAAATGTACCTCTTGAAAGTCAAACTCTGGTTTACTTCCTTGTTTTAATATAAAAGCATTCCCTGGGCTTAAACCAGCCTTGGCTCTGCCCTACGCCAAACATTGGAAATTGTTCTGCAATTTGAATGGTTTTTTTAAAGCCACAACTCCAAAATGGGGAGGAGGTGTACAGTAATGAGGGAGTGACACTTCGTGGTCTCAAATGCTGCTGGTTGCCCACCATGATGCAGTGGCATCACTAGAGTTGGCATTGCTCAGTGCGGTAACTCATGGTGTCACTTGATGTGGCCCCACTGACATACTCCCATACTACTCCATACAGAATCCTTAGTAATGTTTTTTGTACTAATGTAACTCATAAATCATCATTCCCATATATCGCTGAATGTAATTGTAAAAGTTGTGAAACAACTGTCAAAATTAAACTGATACCGAACTCCTTTCCAGGCAAGCATTCTCTGAAGATGCTAGCCACAGACACTGGCAAAACGTCAGGAAGAAACTCTTCTAGAACATGGCCACATAACCTGAAAACCCCACAAAAAACTATTAAAATGATACCTTTAAATTACAATATCATATACTCAGTATAATTGTATTTACATGTAAATAGCTTCATGTGCTAAATTTAAAATTTGGTAAGATGTGATTTTTTTAAAAAGTTTTTTTTAAAATAAAATTTAATTTTTTCAAAAACCAGGGAACTCTCCTTTCTTCTCTCACAACAGCACACAACTTCCCTTGTTGTAACTGCTGCTGTTTCTGGGCACCATTCAAAGTGCTGTTTTTGACCTATAAAGCACTATATGACTCATGTCTAGGATATTTGAAGGGTCATATCTTACCCTATGAGCCTTCCTGAACTCTAAGATCTGCAGGGGCAGCACTTTTCTCTGTCCCACCACCTTCCCAGGCATGACTGATGGAAACATGGGAGATGGCCTTCTGTGTATCTGCACCCACACTTTGGAACTCCCACCTTCGGCAGGTTTGGGTGGCTCTTTCTTTGTTTTCATTTCAGGGACAGGCTGAGAGTTTTATTTCCCAGCAAATATTTGGAAATTTATTTTAACCAAAAATAGCTTTTATAATGCTATACTGTTTTAAAACGTATTTAAACTATGATTTTAATTTATTTTAATTATGTTGTTTTTAATGATGTTTCAATCTTAATTATGTATGCTTTTAACTATGTGTATTTTATTGTATTCTTTATCTCTGAGCCCCAGTATTGGAAATGTGGAATTATAAATGAAGGGATGGATGAATGGATAGATGGACCAAAGTCTGCTTAGTTATAAGGCAGCTTTTGACTTCTTATGAGTATGAGTAGAGAAGTGAAAGATATATGCCTGTGCATGATTATACATATATATAGGCTGGCTATGCATACGTGCCTATCTGTGAATGAGTGCTGTCCTCACTTTCCACCTGATCTGCTGGTGAGATGGGTAGAAAGTTAGGGCAAAGGCAGGAAAGTAGTCTCTCTTGCTCTCTCTTGCCCTCTATGAAGTACCACAGCTCATCACTTTCAGACAATAATGTTCTGCACAGCACCTGTTAAGGAAAGTTTTGATTTGACCTCTCACATTTAGCAGCAGAATTTCATTTTTACATGACCAGCTATGTTCCTTCTCTGCATTGCTAGGTCTGTTTACATCTTCTGTATAGTCTGACCAAGTCATATGTTTAAAGTGGAGAAAAAAGAGGAAAATGCAAAGTAGATCAAGCTTTCTCTGGAATTTCTAATGTCAATTATTCACTTTAATTGAGTTCTGCTCTGTACTTTATTAAGCGGTCTAGCAACTAATTCATGTCAGGCTCTAGGAGTATTTTTACTGGGAAAGTTAAAATGTGAGTGGTTTTTTTTCTATTTTGTAATGAAAAAATGACATGCTTATTTGTTCCATAGTCCTCTCCCACTTCTACTCTGCCCAAACATCTTTCTGTTCAGCACGTACAACCTATTAAACATTAGACTTTGTTTGTGTGCAACATGGCTGTCGTCCTGAATTGGCTTTTTCTATCATAATCATGTAGAAATCTATATCGCATACACCCTATAATTATAGAAAATTTTCCTAGAACACCAAAAATAAATATATTGCTGAGAACATGACTTAACAACAAGATTCTAGCTGCAGAATTAGCAACAAGATATACCCAAAAGGCATTAGATCCCATCTGATCTTGTAAGCTAAGATGGGTCAGTGCTGGTTAGTTCTTGGATGAGAGACCACCAATGAATACCATGTGCTGCAGGCTATATTTCAGAGGAAAGAACTGGCAAAGCCACCTCTGAGTACTCTTTACCTTAAAACAACAACAACAACAATACACACACATATGGACCTTATGAAATTCATGTGGTCATCATAAGTCAATAGGCAACTTGAAGGCACATGTACGTGCATGCGCGCGTGCACATACACACACATCTTTGTAAGTTACTACTTCACCTCAGTAGTCATGGATCTTTAGTCTCCTACAGTAACATCATTAAAGTTGTGTCTGTCATCATATAGGAAGGTTATGCACATTTCACCCCACCCCCCAGCATACATATCTATGTTGGGGGTGCTGGACTTTCAAAATAGGGTAGCCACGTTGATATTGCCAATCAAAGCTAAAATGCAGCATCTTGAAAGAGAACAAAATTTGAGCCAAATTTGCACACTCGTGCACACATTCCTTGAAAATGTATAATTATATTTTAAACAAAAATAGAGTATATCACAGCACAGTAGCAAAGAGAGAGCCAGCATGGTGAAGTGGTTTGAGCATTGGACTATAAATCTGGAGACCAGAATTCAAATCCCTGCTTGTCCATGGAAACCCACTGGGTGGCCTTGGGCAAGTCACACTCTATCAGCCTCAGAAGGCCAATGCCCTCTGAAGAAAACCTTGTGATAGGTTTGCCTTAGGATTGCCCTAAATTGAAAATGACTTGGAGGCGCACATCAACAAAACAGTGTGGAAGGCTGTGAATACATTTGAGGCACTTGCTTTCATCTCTCATGTACTTTCTCTTTAGAAACTGGGAACTTTAAAACAGAATATGCTTACAAAGAGAGGGCTGTCTTTTACAAGGCCATCAAAAAGAAGGCTATCCTTTTAGGACACATATCTACCTTGTTTCAAATATTCTGCAGTACTGTGGAATGAATTCATGGAAAAACAATCCCTGAGCTACGTATAGTCCGATAGTGTGTCTTTTGAACAGAACTGATGGTTTGAGTCCTATAGTACATGAAGCCTTACACAAATAAAGCCACAATCCTCTGATGACATTATGACAAGACTATCATTTTGCTCCCCATGGCTTAAGATCAAGAGAAAGTTGCCTGGAACCAAGTATTACATGGACTAATAGATGAATGTTGTTCCATGAACCATTCCACATTTCTATGGCTTTCACTTCCCTTCCCTCTGGTGTTGTCCCCACATTCCAATCTCTGGTACATGTCTTTCATTTCACAGCTTTCATTCACTTTGCTTTTATCAGTTGTCCTAATATTTTTCCCTTGCTCATACTCTGTTTCCATTCCAGCTTTGCTTTTTCATCACCTGCCTTCCAAACAGTTTAGCTGCCTAGTGAAATAGCAAGATAGTGACAGCATACTTGGATTCCTGAAACTTTAATGCCCTGTGGGCTGAAGGAATGGACAGAGTGTTTGTCAGGACATTGTTGGTAAATGAGACAGACATACCTCTATGACATTCTGTTCCTTGTTTAGGATAGTGTTGTACAGTTATGATTTTCAATTTGTGAATATTCAGTGCTGCTTTTGGATGGACAGGTGGCAATGGTTAGGAATGCTTTGCCTAGTATAAATGGTGTTTTCTCAAGAGGTAGAACAAGGCACTGGTTATGTTCAGATGAGATCATTTTATTTTATTTATATTTCGCTCATCTCTCAGGACTGGGACTCAGAGCGACTTACAACATTAAAAACAATACAGTTAAAAAGATACAAAAATAAAACATTAAAATAATATTAAGCTACTACAATCAAATAAAAAAGAAGATACAAATATCTAAAATACATTAAAACAATATAGCATCCCAGTTCTTTCAAAGTTTTCTGTTTTGGATGCCTGTTTGAAAAGGAAGATTTTTGCCTGATGGCGGAAGGCCATCAAGGAAGGGGCCATTCTGGCCTCCCTGGACAGGGAGTTCCATAGTCTAGGGGCAGCTACAGAAAAGGACCTCTCTTATGTCCCCACCAACTGTGCTTCAGGATTCTCCTGAAAGTAAAAAGTGTCCGATTTTGCCCACTTTCTGTGTGTGTTAGTTTTGTATTAATGCTCAATGTCCCCAATGAGTCTGAAAACGATCCTGTTTTTGCAGGATTTCTCTGTGATTTAAATTTCTGCATGGGATTTAGGCACTTAGCCTCTCATGCGATAAACTCCATAGGCTAGAGCCTTTTTGAGGCCTACTTTATAGCAGTGCAGGCAGCAAATAAATTGTTTTTGAACCATTTTGAATGCATTTTGAATTTTTGAATGCATTTTTAACCATTGAATCTGCAAGGAGCCATTCAGCAAAACTGTTTCAAGTGTCAGAGATCTATTACACACTCGTCCTCAAGTGGAAAATGCAGACCACTCAATAGCAGTTTGTAAATGAAAATTGCTAAGATCTGCTCCAACTTGGATGCTACAGTTGATACAGTTCCAGTGAATGTAATCTTGGTTTCTACTTGTCCAGTGCCATTGGATAGATACTTTTTAATTTGTGCAGCCTGAGGATGTGGACAGGATCCTTGGAGAGGTGAGAGCCACCTCACTACTCCATGTGTTAGACCCTTGTCCTCCGTGGCTTATCAAACAAGCCTCCTTACAGCAAGAGTTTCAACTTGACTAAAGGATGCATTGTGAGGCCTTTGTTGAAAAAGATATCACTGAATCCCTCTGCAATACATAATTATCAGCCAGTGTTCAATATACCATTTATTTTGTGTGCAAGGTATTGGAGTCTGTGGCGGCTTTCCATCTTTAGGGATTTCTGGATGAAACAGATTATCTGGATCCATTTCAATCTAGTTTCAGGACTAGCTATGGAACAGAGACAGCTTTGGTCACCTTGGAGGATGACCTAGTCAGGGAAATTGACAGAGGGAGCATGGTCTTGTTGGTTACATTGGACCTTTTAGCAGCTTCTGATACCATCAACCATCGTATCTTCTGGGCCACCACAAAGACACTGTTTTATAGTGTTTCTGTTTCCTCCTGAAGGGGCGAATCCAGTAGATGGTGCTAGGAGACTCCTGTTTGAGTCTTTGCTGTTGGCCTATGAGCTCCCTGAGGGGTTCTCTTTTTGTTATATCTGGTTTCCCCATACTATTTAACACATACATAAAACCACTGGAGTTCTGAGGTGTGGTGCTATCAATATACAGATGACACCCAACTCTACTACTCATTTCCACTTCAGTCCAAAGAGGCTGTCTTGATAGTAAACAAGTGTGTCACCAGTAATGGACTGGAGGAAGGCAAATACATTGGAGCTTAATCCAGATAGGACAGAGGTGCCTCTGGCCAGTAGAAAGGCAGATCATGGAAGAGTGATTCAGACAATGTTAGAAGGTGTTACACTTCCCTTGAAGACAGGATTGCAGTTTGGGTGTACTCTTGGACTCAGCTTTGAACCTAGAGGCCCAGGTTTCTGTGGTGGCCTGGAATGCTTTTGCATATTTAAAGCTTGCATGCCAACTATGCCCCTTCTTTGAGATATCACATCTGGCTGCTGGTGGTACATGCCTTAGTTACATCTCATTTAGACTACTGCAATGCACTGTATTTGGGCTGCCTTTGAATAATGTTTGGTAACCACCTGCAGCCAAACTGTTATCTGGGACAGGTTACAGAAACCACACTACATCCCATTAAAACAATTCTGCTGACTGCCAGTTTGTTCTTTTGCACAATTCAAAGTGCTGGTTTTGATCTATAAAGCTCTATATGGCTCAAGTCCAAGCTATTCGGCAGACTTCTTATGAGCCTGTTGGGCCCTGAGATCATCATGAGAGGCACATCTCTCAGTCCCACCACCATCACAAGCAAGGTTGGTGGGGACATGAGGGAGGGCCTCCTTGGTGGCTGTCCCTAGACTCTGGAACTCTCCTCTCTGAGGAGGCCAAAATGTTGCCCTTCGTTGTCCTTCCATCAGCAGGCTTAAAATCTTTCTATCCAAACAGGCTTTTAAAACAGAAAGCTTTTTCAAGTAATGGGCTAGAAGTTGCTATATTGTTTTAACTAAACTGTTTAACTGCACTGTTTTTAATAGCTTCTTATTATTTTTAACTTGAGTTTTGAATTATTTTAATACTTTGAATAATTTAATTGTATTTTAATGTTTACATTTTGTATGTTTAATCGTATTGTTCTTTTAAATTACATTGTTCATTTGATTGCATTGTTCTTTTAAATTGTGATTTAATTAAATAAAAATAACTAATCAATTAAAAATTAAAAATAACTCTGAGGAGCACACCCTACAATCCACTTAGTTTCCACAACAAGTTTCAGGATTTTAAATTCATGATCTTGGAGCCATAATGGAAATAACACACATACATGGATACACAACTCTCTTCTGTTATTATTGATAAAACTAATTAGTAGACAGGTAGACTGATTTTACTGGTTGTCCATTGCTTGACTTGTTGAGAGGCTGTGGGAAAGTGCTTTTAGAGATAGCGTGTTAGTCTTAAATGACTTGAAAGCAATTACAGCTATACAGTTGGTGAAGTAGATGTGTTCCCAGGCATTACATTTTCAACAGAAAATTTGGTACCAGAGAAAAAATAATATAGAAATCAAAGAAGAGCTGCTGAACATGTTTCAGTAAACTTTTTAACACATGCATGTGAGGAGTCTAACATTAGTGGTGTCTATCTTTCCTGTGTTGGTAGACACACACAGCTTCAGTAGGATTAGTTAAGAGCAGAATCCCACTCTTTACCAGATCAAGCTTTAGTGTATTGTTTACTGCAAACATGCTGCTGCAGCCTAACACTGAAAGTCTGTGTTTCTCCAGTGCCCCTTCACCATTCTCCCAATGAAGATGCTGCTAAAAAGACTAGCTAGACAGAGGATGAGGATGAGAAAGAGGGCTGTAGTGGTATAAAAGACTTTGTAAAAAGGAGCCTCTTTGTCAGAGGCTTGTTAACTCTTGCTTGTGCATTTACAGTTGTAAGAGAAACAAAGCTACAAGTATGAACCACCAATGTTGCTAATATTTTCATGATACTTATAGCCTTACACCTTCTATTATTCCTTTCCTCAGAGATCAGACATGCCCTTTTACCTCCCATAACATTTACTTATTACATTTGTTTTTTTAAAAAATAGATCAACTATACTACTTGAAAATCTGAAAGGAATAAACCTCAGGGGGGAAATGTCTATTTATTGGAAAATAGACTTGTTCTTTATAATACTGAAGAAATACAAAGGGTCACATATCAGATTGTCTTTCTGTATCACTGGTAGCATAAGTACAACCTATGATGCAAATGTTACTATAGAAACTACTGTTTTTATTTAAAACTCAGTAAACAAGTCTGCCAAACACATATATGTTACAGGTTTGGAAGGTGCTGCTGGCTGGGTATGTGTCCTTTATACTTTTATGCATATGACACACATTTTTCTTATATTAAAGTACTTGAGGCCCAGTATTTTTCTTAGTTATAGTGTTATTGCTTTTATTCAGGCAAAATTCTTCAAAAAAAAAAAAAAAAAAAGGAGAAGAAAATAAAGAGTCTAAAGTCTAAAGTACATGCAAACAATGAAAATGTTTAAGATTTTCATTTTGGATGACTGCAGTTACAGAATGATGAAGGAAAGATAAGTCCCTTTATACCAACAGTTATAAAGTCTAAAAATATACAATAGAAAATATTATAAAGTAGAATCACAATGGTATAAAATGCAATTTAGGATCAGTAAAGCATATGTTTAAAATTAAATATAGTTATTTAGAGCCCAACCAGACAGGCGAAAAATGCTCACTTCCAGGTGTCATTGGCACAAGGTGTTTATATGCCGCATGTCCCAATGATGGCTAGAAGCCGGCTTGAAGCTGCTTCACTGCCTAGAAGTGGGCAGCTTCATGACTCTCCAGCAGTGCGGCATTTATATGCTGTACACCACCAGAGTGTCTTAAACCCGGCTTCAAGCTGCAGCAGAGCAGGAAAAGCCAGCTTTTTGCTGGCCAAAAAAAGAGTAGATGGGGGAAAGAGATAGGCAGGAAGGGGCAGCTTGAAGACTTCAAGCCACCCCTTCCAAGGATGCATTGAGACTGTGGTGAACAGACACTGCAGCCCCAATCCCTCTTGAAGCCAGCTGAAAATGGAATGGATCTGCTTCTTTTCCAGCTGGCAAAAAGCTGGCTTATCCCGTCCCGCTGTAGCTTGAAGCCAGCTTTAAGATACTCCGGGGGCAGGCACCATATAAATGGCACTTTGCTGGAGTGTCATAAAGCCACCCATGTCTGGCCAGCCAGACAGCTTCAAGATGGCTTTCTACCATCTTCAGGATGTATGCTGTCTAAATGTGCCAATGGTGCCTGGAAGTGGGATTTTTTTGCCTGTCTGTTTTGGCTTGATCTTATCTGTTCCTTTTTTGGCTGGCTTCAAGGTGGATTGGGGTTGCGGCATCTGTTCTCTGCAGCGCCAGTCCTTCCTACCTGTCTGTTTCCCCCCAAAAGTTAGTTCGTTGCAACAAATGCTTTTTCTTTTTAAAATCCGTAAATAGAAACATCTCTTTACAAGATGAGCAAAAGAATAACACTGACCCTAATCTAACCTGTCACCTAAGCTAAGGGTGAGGAGAAGCAAACTGTGCCAGTCCAGAGGATCTGCTGAGAACCATAAAACATTGTTTCTTCTTCTCCTTGATCTGTGTGGTTATTATAAAAAGTCTGTAATTAAGAAGTACAGTAGTTTTAAATGTTGTAAATGACAATTAGCTCCTGGGTTTGCTTTGTTTCTTCCTCCCTTCTCATATCTTTTTGTTTTGCCACTGCAATGAAGCTGAATGAATTATTTTCTTATTTCCTTCAGTTCTAATAAATACCTGTGCTTCTCTAGGTGAGGAGAATAATGAAATGTGTCAGATAATAGCAACTAAAGAGGAAGTCTGATACCTTACAAATTGCAGAGAGATTATTGTGTCCAGATGGTATCTCCCTAAGACTTCTTAAACAAATCAAATGTGAAATTGTGAACCTTCTCACTAATAAAATAATCCCAGGATCAACTATTGTGCTAGAGGAATCAAAGCCAACGTAACATTGGTTGTTTTTTTTTTTTTACTTTTTATTGTTAATACATATAATCATAATAAAAATATGCTCCATCAAATATTTCCAATATGGCAATTATATAACATATAATACCAACATGAATGCACATTGAACATGAACTTCCTCGGTCCCTCTCATACATGGTCTCAAATCCTCTTGTTATTTTTTTATACTTATTTTTAACAGTATTACAATTATGCTCATTTTCAATGAAGTTTTTATAAAGTTTATTCCATACCCAGACATTTTATCATGGTATTCATGTAGTATTCTAAACCATTTGTCATTCTTCTGCACCTTTCAATACTTATTTTTGCAATATAATAATATTGGGGACCATTCCTTCTCTGCTACCTCCATATCTTTATGGTTTAGCAGGTTAATTTGTCCATTTCACACATCTCTAATAACTTACTTAACCAGTCCTCAACTTTAGGCATTTCTTGATTCTTCCAGTATTGAGCCATCACTATTCTGGCAGTCCTTATTAAATATACTGTATCATTATATGTCCATGCTTCCTTTAAATCTGTACTGGAATTTTATTCAACATGTTCAAAAAATATATTTCTTGTGTCATTTCATATTTTATGTGTAACATTTGTTCAATTGTAGTGTGTATCTGCTTCTAGTATATTTTAAGTTTTGGGCACCACCACCATACATGAAACTATGAGCCGGAAGCCATTTGACATTTCCAACATCTATCGGATCCAGTTTTGTAAATCTTGGCCATTTTGTTTGGTGTTAAATAACATTGTTTTCTTTAAAAAGGAATCCATTGGACATCCAGGAATTCAAAGACCAGCTGGATTAAGCTCTGTTTTATGTAAATTACTAGAAAGTATAATCAAAGATACTTTGACAGACATCTAAAAAGCCAAGCCTGCTAAATAGAATCAACATGGCTTCTGCAAAGGTTAAGTCCTACTTCAACCAATCAACCTATCAATCAGTCAGTCCATGACTGATTTATTCTGTTTCACTAATCATTTGGAGTTCTTTGAAAATACAAATAAACACATGGACAGAAGTGATCTGCAAGCCATTTTTATTTCACAATTCCTAAAGGCTTTTGACAAAGTCCATCATCAAAAACTCCTGAGCAAATGTGACAGTCACTGATAAAAGAAGTTCTTTTATGGGCTGAATATTAGTTAAACATCAGGAAGCAGAGAACAGGAATAAATATTAAATTTTCACAGCAGAGGGATGTGAACCAGAGTAGCCTTAATACTGGTATCAGTGCTTTTAAACTTGGTCATAAATGTTCTGGGCTAACAAGCGAGTACGGTGGTGGCAAGGTTATTTAGTTTGGTGTGCACAAAAATGTACTGTGAAGAACTTGAAAAGGATCTCTTCAAATGGAGGGAAATGGAATTCAAATGGCAAACAAAAGTTGATGTAAGCAAGTGTAAAGTGATGTGTG
>NC_056525.1:90382926-90418664 GCF_019175285.1 Sceloporus undulatus
TTGAAGCAAAAAGACCCAGCTTCACACACACACACACACACACACACACACACACACACACACACACACACTTTATGTAATCTGAAAGCAACTGACCAAGAAAGGGATTGTGGTAGATAAATCAATAAAAATGTTGAATTAGGGTACAGCTGCTGCAGAAAATGCAAATTCCATGTTGGGCATAATTAGAAAAGGGTGGAAAACAAAACTACCAAGATAGTACTGTGCATATACAAGATATGATGTCACCATATGTTGAATACAGTGTACACTTCAGGTCACTGTATCAAAGAAAGAACATTGTAGAGCTGGAAAAGGGTATAAAAAGGGACCATAAAAACAATGAAGGATCTGGAACTTTCCCATGAGTAAATGTTACTATTTCAAAGATGAGGCTATTTCAAAGACGAGGAAGAGGAAAAATAACAGAGGCCAGATCTATCATGCTTGCTCTGTGGAGAGGATAAAGTAGACATAAAGGTTTCTTCCTACTTATGAGGAAGCTGAAGCTGAATGGTGAAATATACTGGACAGGAATAGCAAGTAATAGCAATAGCAATACCCAGTACATTTCTATATTGCTTATCAATGAACTAGCAGTCCCTAAATGGTTTACAATGTGTAAGCTAATTGCCACCAACAAGCTGGGTACTCATTTTAGTGACCTACAGAAGGATGGAAAGCTGAGTGGACCCTGGATCGAACTCACAACCTTGTGACTTCAGTACTGGCATTTATCCACTACGCCACCAGGGACAGGAAAAATGAAATATACTCTCATTGTGCACAGTCAGACAGTGAAATTTGCTGCCACAAATGTAATGATGTTTGCCAACTGGGACAGCTTTAAAAGCTAGTTAGATAAATTCATGACCAGTATGAATAACCAAGAGGTGATACATAGTCAGGATAGTTATACATCACCTCCAGCATCAGAGGCAGTATGCCTTCTATAAATCAACTGCAGTATGAGACAGTGAATAGCAGACTTCCATAAAGAGAAAACTGCATCTGTTCCAGTTGGTACCAGTTCAGAGCCACCGGGCAAGAGACATCACCCATAACAAAGAGTTTTTCTAACACCTCTTACCCTCTTGCTGCCACCACCACTCTTCCTTCTCTCTCCTTTTCCTTGTTCCTCTTCTTCCTGCTCCTTCCTTCCTCCTCCTCCTCCTCCTCTGCCACCCCCCACCATGCGCTTGCCATCTGTGAATGCTTGAGAACAAGTCCACAGATATGGAGGGCAAACCATACCAAGTGATATGGAACAAGAGGATTTATTGGAACACTTCCTGTCCCATGCTCCTGTGTACAAACATGCACACATAGCACAGTTTCTCCTACTTGGAAGATGACAATGAACTAGTTCCTAATTCCTTATTCTTGGTTCCCATTAAAGTTTAAGTAGAATAAGCATCCTTAATAAGAAACTTATGTTTATATGCTTCTGCATTACAGCATAAAGTCTGGAAAGTCTTCAAAAAATGTTCACTCTCCATGTTTGCATTGACAAGTACAGTATAGTTCCACATTCTGGGATGTCTGACAAGGAGAAAGCCATCCTCACATCCTCTTTGAAGCCTTAGTTGTTGATTTCTTATGCTTTGTCAATTTTCCCTGTCTATATGAACATATAAAAGTGCAGCTTTTCAAGTTGCAGCCAACTACAATTCTAAAGAATAGAAACATGGTTTCTTTCATGAATGAGGAGTTGTGTGTGTCCAGACGATAGTAGTAATGTGACAGAAATAAGCTATTTTCCCTTGCTTCAAGCCCCTCTGGGCAAGATTTACTACATTTTCTGTGTTGCATTTATGCACATGGGAACATTGTCCAAGTATTCTGGAAATGAGGAGGTTTCCCCTAGTAGTTTCCGTAATTGTACAGTTTTATGTTTATATACAATGGGAAGCCAGTGGCATTGTGTTTATCTGCTTCATGTACAAACTTGCTAATAAGCATATTTGTTTGTTAAAGTGAAAATACAACTTGAAGTCAACACAAACTGACTAACGTGTATTTGCTACTAACTCATGCAGAAAGCATGATGCAAACCTAGAAAAATACTGCAGTTTATGAGTCATCATATTTTGTACTTGAGTCATTGACTATTGTCTAATTCTGTTAGCCTTGGTAATTCCTAAAGGTTTTTGCATCAGGGAATGAATTCATTAAAAAAAAAAACTGTAGCAAGTTGAAATTGCTGAGCAACTGAAGTTTGTGTTAAGTTCTGCTCATCCAGAGCATTGGCCCATTTTTGGTCACTTCCTTATAGAGCAGAGTGGTTGTACACAACTGTGTTTGATAGACACTGTGCTTATTGGTATCCTCATGGTTCATCAGTATCCTGGGGACATTTCTTATTTTTTCTGCCAGAAGTTATATTTTTCTTGTTGTTTTCCATCCAGTCTTTATTAACACACCACTAGACATGTCTATTGTGTTCCTACTTCTGGCTGTGATAGTAGTCATATTCAGTACTGACTAAATTAAACTAAAAGGACTCAGTGGTGGCACTGAGTAGGGGATATCTATTCAGATTCCTAAAACTATAGGAAAATGCCAGAGAAACATACTAATGACTAATGATTCAAACCAGAGGCTATACAGAGAGAGGAATTTTACAGGCAATACAACCCTGTACATGCTTTTATATGCTTCAAGAGAAAGTGTGGTTTCTTGCTTTTCCCCCCTTTTGTTAATATTTTTAAAGCCAGTAAGGCTGGGTCTATGTAGGATTGGCCTATTACATCTTCTAAAATCTGGGCACCTAGTTTATAATCAAGCATAATAATAATAATAATAAAACAACAACAACAGCAGCAGCAGCAGCAACAACTACTACAATCGTCCCTCCACAATTGCAGATTTGATTATTGACTTTTGCAGATTTGATTATTCACAGATTTTATTAATATGTTCCCTCCAGGAATATCTAGGTCCTCCAGTGCAACACTATGGCCAACTTTAACCAAAAGTCACACTGAAGGTCCTAGAGAGATTCCTAGTGAGAAAACTCCACTGGCATTTGTAGTTCCTCCAGCCCAATTTCATGGTCAGTGTCTGGCAGATGTTGAGGACAGAGTTGCACTGGAAGACCTAGAGATTCTTAGCAAGGTGTTCTCCCAGGTAAAAACATAGTGTTTTTGTTATTTGCAGTTTTTCCATATTCACAGGAATCCTTTGCCCCTGACCCCAGCGAATGTACACTTGTCCCTCCATATTCGCTAGGGTTAGGGGCACAAGACCCCTGTGAATATGGGAAAACCGTGAATTACAAAAACATCATGTATTTGCCAGAGAGGACACCTCTCTAGGAATCTCTAGGTCCTGCAGTGCAACTCTGTGGACAACGTCCGACAGACACTGACCACAGAACTGTGCTAGAGGAGCTACAAACACCTAGTAGAGTATTCTCTCTAGGAATCTCTAGGTCTTTTAGTGCAACTTTTAGTTAAAGTTGACCATAGAATTGCACTGGAGGACCTAAATATTCCTAGAGGAAACATATTAATCAAATCCATGAATAATCAAATCCACAAATATCAAAGCCACAAACATGGAGGGATGAGTGTATTATTGGCACGTTACAGAGCGCCCCAAAACAGCGCTCTGCCAGAGCCGCTGGGTGCTACGTTGGGGAACCGCAGCGGACAAACTGCACGATTCCCGGACGCAACAAAAAGAAGCTGCAAAAAGCAGCTTCTTTTTGCGCCCCGGAAATGGCACTGCAAGTCGCTAGTCGCGTACTCATGGCGTCATTTCCGCCGCACGACGTGCGGACGCTAGGTGTCCGCGACATCAAGATGGCGGCACCTGTGTAGAACGGGTGCCACCATTTTGCACATCTCCAGGACGTACAAGGGTTAGGGCATCCGGAATGGATGCCCTTTCCTAACCCTAGTACATCCTGGGGACGTACTTTATGCCCGTTTGTAATGGGCCATAATTTCTTTCCTGCCTCTCTTTAAGGCTTGAGGCAGGTACAACATGTTAAAATACAAAACAAAACTAAAAAAACACATAAAACCAACAGCTAAAATACAATACTATAAAACCATTAAAATACACTTGTATAACATGTTCATTAAAATACACCAATTAAAAATTATGATTTAAAATTAACTGGTGAGGCTGCTGGAAGAAATCTGTCTTTAGTGCTGTTTTAAGAGCACTCAGCATTTTTAACTGTTGTATTTCCTCTGGCAAATCATTCCAGAGTCTAAGGGCAGCAGTCAAAAAAGTACCCTGGCAAACCATTGCCAGTCCAGACCTGACTGGTTGGAGCAAACATTTCCAAGGGGACCTGAGTCAGGGTGGATTGTATGGGAGAAAGTGATCTTGTAGGTAACCTGGACTCAAACCATGTACGGATTTCAAGATAGTAACCAACACTTTATATCTTACCTGAAAACTAATTGGCAGACAGTGAAGTGATTTTAATATCAGTATGATGTGATCACTCCTGGATGTATCCATAATCAATCTAGCTGCCATATTCTGAACCAGTTAGAGCTTCTGGACTTCATAAAAAGGTAGCCCAATGTACAGTGCATTGCAGAAGACCAGCCTTAAGGTTACTCTACCATCTTTAGGTCATCCAATGTTAGGAAAGGGCACAGTTGGCATATCAGATGAAACTGATAATGGGCACTCTATCTGAGCTGACATTTGGAGGGACGGATTCAGAAGCAATCCCAAAAGAACACAGTCTTTTGGGGGAATGTAACCCCATCCAGAACTGAATGACACATCTCCAGCCCCAATTTAAGACTCTTGATAATTAGCACCTCTGTCTTGCCTGGCATCAATTTCAATTTTTTATTCTTCATCCAGCCATTACCTCTTCCAAGCATTCATTCAGAGGAGACACACTAGCCTTAGCTGAAGGTGTTTTAAAGGCATGGGGATGTATATTTGGGTGTCATCAGAATACTGATAACATTGCACTCCATGCCTGCAGATGATCTCTTCCAGAGGTTTCATGTAGATATTGAATAGCATTGGGGATAGAATTGCATTTTGTGGTACACCATGTAACAGCTCCTTTTTAGAGGAGCAGTTATCCCTAAGCACCACCATCTGGAAACTGCTGGAGATAAGGACTGGAACATTGCAACACAGTGCCTCCAATTCCCATTTACCCCCCAGGTGTTCCAGAAGCATACCTTGGTTGATGGTATCAAATGCCCCTGAGAGGTCCAAAAACCACCAGTGGGGACACACTCCCACTGTCAATGCTTAGGTGAAGATCATCTACTAATGTGTCCATAGCAGTCTCAATTCCATATCCTGCTCTGAAGCCAATTTGGAATGGGTTGAGGAAGGGTGTTTCATCCAAGACCACCTGGAGTTGGAAAGCAACTGGCTTCTCAATGAAGATTTGACACTTGTTTGTAATTATTAAGGACCAGAGGAGCCAGGGAGGTCTTTTTCAGCAGTCGTCTAACCACTGCCTCTTTTAAACAGGTTGGAAAAATCCCCTCCATGCACTGATGATATTTTGTATTTGAAGCCTAATTGCATCTCCTCCCTGGACAACCAGCCAAGAGGGGCAGAGATTAAGAAAGCAACTCATCTTCCTTACTTATCCTAGCAGCTTGCCCATATCAACAATACAGCATTTATATACTTTCTAATTATGTAAATTTAACACATTAGTAATCATGTCTTTCTCTTAGTAAATGCTTTGCCATATGTGGAAAATAATTTGTGATAGTTCTGACATGTTACTCTACACCTTCCTGAGTTCTATGTAGTTCTTAGATGGGGAAAAAGGAAGACAGATAACTCTAGTTATTGCTTTCAGAACAGTTTATCTCTTGCTCTTGTGAAGATTTTTGCACAATCTACAGAGTCTAGTGGTCAAAATTCCACTGTACAATGTTTTAAATAAACATATGCAATCACTTGCATCATTCTTATAAAAGAATGGTTTCATTTGTTTGCTGAAATCTGATTTCACTGACTTCTGTACACAGAAGTTAAGATCTCTGTGGCATTCCATCTTGATGTTTTGAACCTCTTAAGGATAGCCTCTAAACACATTCCTTGTTTTTGCAGGAATGTCTTAAAGGTAGAAAAGCTGTGATAAACTGAAGATGCAGGGTTATTAACTTCCTGCCCTACCTCACTGATTTACTGGACCCCTGAAGGACTCCAGCCATCACTCTTAAACTTATTTTTAAAAGCTTAATTAACTGCCATCATCTAACTGAGGAATTTGTTAGAAAGCCTCTTTGGTGAAGGCACATGAGAAGGCTTAGGTTGGCTTCATCTCTGCTCTTCTTCTGCCAGCAGGTAAAGACTTTCTTAATAAACTTTTGTCAATGAGCTGGTTGTGCAGCAGGATCTTTTAGAGGGAAATGCACACTGCCCTTTTATATTTGTTTTTAAAAAAATATCTTTGTATTGTTTAAAATTTAAACACATAATTGTACTTCTGTAGTGATTGAAGTCCTGTTACTGAAAAAATAAACACCTGTTAGCTATGTAGATGAAATTAAGAATATACTTAATAAGTTGAGATGTACAGTTGGCCCTTGACTTTCACAGGTTTAACATTTACGGTTTTTGATTATCCACATTGGTGCGCACTACTCCTACTCCTAGGGTTGCCGTAAGTCAGGAGCTCCAAACCGGGACAAATGTAGGACAAGATTTACAAATGTAGGACACTTTTTTTAAAATGGAGGAGACACCAAAAATAATGATTTTTTAAAAAATGTTAATATAAATGCATGTTTCTTATACATGGTCAAAATGGAGGACACTTTGTTATTTAATAACAAAAATAAAATAAAATAAAAAACCAAGGCTCGGTTGTATATATTTAAAAAAACAAAAACCTTTCCCTCCCCCTGGCCCAGAGGCCTATCCTCCTCCTTTGCCTCCTCTTCCTCCTCTTACTCCTTTGCCTCCTTTGCCTCCTCTTCCTTTTCCTTTGCCTCCTCTTCCTTTGCCTCCTCTTCTTCCTCCTTTGCCTCCTCCTCCTTTGCCTCTTCTTCCTCCTCCTTTGCCTCCGCCTCCTCCTCCAAGGCTCCTGACACTGGCCAATGGCAGACTGGGGCTGGAAACTAGGCCAGCCCCTGCTCGTCTGCCATTGGCCAGAAGGCTTAGGAGGTGAGCGCTGTCCCTTAAGCCCCGCGCGCAAGCGCGCAAAAGGGGCGAGCACAACCTGCTGCCGGCCCTGGCCCAGGCAAGCACTGCGGGCTGCGCAGCAGCTGTGCTGGGGGGGAGGTGGAGGAGGAGTGGTGGAGGCGGAGGGCGGCGCGGCGCGGCCATGGAGGTGGAGGAGGAGGAGGTGGGTGGCCAGCCAGCCATGTTAGCGGCCGCGGTAATGGCTGCATGAGAATGCCCGGTCTGGAGGCTGGGCCCTGGACAAAGGCCCCAATTGGGGGGGAACCAGGCCGGGGCAGGCAGGGCCCCCCCCCCCCAAAAGCAGGTTTGTCCTGGGGGCCGCCGGGATATGGCATCCCTACCTACTCCTCCGTTTGATTTCGGGGAGGCGGAAAGCTCAGGAGGGAGAAGCAGCCAGGAAGAGTGCATGCGCACTCCTCTTCTACCACCCCTCCTGTCCTTCTCAAAGTAAAAGAGGGAGGAAACAGCATGGGCTCTGAAACTCTACCCCTGACCAACCTAAAAGGGGTGTAACTAACCTTAAGGGACTACAGACTAAAACACAAACATGGATTTTCTCACCTTCCAATATGAAGATGAGTCAGGATAACTAGCAATCAGAGCAGGTTTCAGAGAGTGTGACTTTTTATTTCTGTCTCTGTATTTAACCTCTTTTTAACTTGGGGGCTGTCTCCTTAAAGTGAAGGGAACTCCTCTGGGTGAGGCAAAATAAGACAACAATGTTGTTCTATGGAGGGCTCAAAAAACAAAACCATGTGCTTGCAAAGGGCATATAGGAACATGCCTTCAGGCACTGATAATGACACTTAGATGGTCTGGCCAGTAAAACACAATGGAGCTGTGTACACAAGACAAAGCCAGTTAACTATAACTATTAGCTCTCTTTCAAATCCAGATGGGTTGCCCAACTTCTGTGAAAGTCAAAGGCTTTCATGGCCGGCATCCACAGTTTTTTGTGGGTTTTTCGGGCTATGCGGCCATGTCCTAGAAGAGTTTATTCCTGATGTTTTGCCAGATGCTGGCGAAACATCAGGAATAAACTCTTCTAGAACATGGCCACCTAGCCTGAAAACCCCACAAAAAACTATTCTGTTAAAACTGCACAATACTTCACAATGTACCAGTCTGAGCCAGTTTGGCAGGCCTCCATTCAGTGGAGGTAAGCAAGACAGTTAAACCCTAATTGGTCTCCTCAATGGAATTATTTCCTTGACAGCAGGAGGGTGGTGGTGGAGGGAAATTCCAGTTTGTTTTTAGAATAAAGCTTAACTTTTTCCCAAGATGGACAGGGACCCAGATGACCAGCTCTACCTGTCCAGTATGCTTTCTTAATAATAAATGCAGACTCTGTCAACACACAAATTCCTACTTTGTGCACCAAAGTCTAATATTCATATCTGTTGAGCATAAAACATAAGATTGTGATAAAATATGTGCTTCAATATAATGGAATATTAATGTGAAAGATTGGTGAGCAAGGTGTTACAGATACAATTCTCCATGTCTAAAAGGAGCTATGGAAACAATTTTCAATTGCTCCTCTTCCTCTAATAGTGAGAAGGAGTGATATAACCATGCAACCTTCAAAGGAGGGCGATGGGAAGAGTACTAAAGACATATTTTATTGTAATACCTGTTGACTTACAATTTTACAGTCACAGCATAGAAGCAAACACATTTTCACAGCAGGTAGCAAAATCTCTGATCCTGCATCACATTGTCAAAGTAAACTCCTGGACTCCTGCAGTTCCTAGGTTGCTTCCAATAAGGTTAAAACTTCTTCACTTTAAAAAAGAAACAAAGAAATAAAACAAAAACTTAACTTTCTGCTTTTGACCTGGTCTGAAATCAGAGTGTAATAAAACTCTTTCTCTGTCCTTTATTCTGACCTACTAATTAAAGTATGCCATTTCCCAAAATTAAGGGAGAGAGATTTGTAACCATCATCATTATTATTTGTTAATGGCTTTGACCACCCAGTTAGGGGACCAGTGATACCTGCATTTAAAGCAATTAAGATAGTCAAATGTGGAACCAAAGTTACTGCAAGGAAATTCTGTATCTCAATACACAGTGCAAATACTAATGTGCTTTAAAATAAAGTGTGTATAGTGTATGAGAAGGAGAGGAAAAGGAAGCTGAGAAGGTCAATATCTTTTTATTAATAGATTCCAAATACCAACACCTTCTCATCTTTCTCCTTGAAGAACTGGAAAATACAGAATTTGCATATTTATAATAAATAAATGAATGAATGAAAATGACATATAATTCAACCACTTGCTAAAATAATTATTTCTCTTGAGACTTCCTCCAAATTCTGTTAAAATCCTAAACTGAGTATAGGTTGGATTCCCTTAGCTGATGATACTATAGGAGAAAAGATGAGTTCATTAATTTAGTGCACTGATTAATTTCACTTTCCTAATGTGCAGCCTTAGGAATCAATGGGGAACCTAGCCAGAGTTTGGAATTTTATTTTTTAAAGTAGTTAGTTTAGTCATTACTCTGATCACTCAGCAGGTCTTTATTTATTAATGATACTCACTCATTACCAATGAGTTAATGTTATTGTTAACTATTGTTGTTGCGTGCCTTCAAATAATTTCTGACTTACGGCCCCACTAAGGCAAACCTATCAGAGTTTTCTTGGCAATACAAGGTTTATCCAGACAAGGTTTTCTATTCCCTTCCTGAGACTGAGAATCACTCAAGATCACTTTGACTAAACTTATGTCAATTGAAGGATCTGATTATGAATTGTATGTCTTACACTGTGAAATAAAGTAATTTTTTTAAAAAAAAAGATCACTCAGTGGGTTTCTGTGACGTAGCAGACTTTTGAACCCTGGTCTTCAAGAGTCCTAGTCCAACATGCAAATAACACCACTTTGACTTTCTTAACTTCTGTACCATTTATAAATTTGGGGATTCCTCCCACCCCGGTCCTTCAAGTGACCAGTTGGGGTGGGGTATCATGGAGCTGTGCATGTGGTGTGTGCAGTGCAGGATTTTGGCCTGTCACAATGGATGTGGAAGATAATTCTATAGTCTTTTTGCCTTTTTCTCAGAACTTCCAAGTTGAACCTCCAGGGACACAGTGTTGGCTGTATATTGTCCAGGGAGAGGGATGGAAAGCTGAGGAAAGGTGACTAGGGAGCACATATTGTAATTATGTATTAATTACATAACTCACTGGAGCTATGGACATTATCAACATTAACTCAGTGGAGCAAGAGAAATAAGGTCATTCTCCCATAGCGCATGTGACTCTATGGAAAATTGGGAGAGCAATCTAATTTTTCATTCCGTCAGCTGCAAAACTGCAGCTGGGACAGGCACTGCTGCAAAACAAAACAAAACAAAACAGCTGTAGTAGGTCTCCCAGGATTTGGATATTGCATGAGGAGCTACTGAATAGCTGCTTGGACAATGTCCAAACAAAGACGTACATGACAGTTTACACACCTGTGTATAACCGGCAAGATTCCAGCCAATGTGTCTCTTTTCTTTTCTCTTGCTTTTTTCTCCTCTCTCTCTCTCAGACTTATTCTCTTGTCCTTGGCTGGCAGCAACATGATCCTTTCTCCTCTCTCTTTGTCCTCACTGCTCAAACTGAGTTCACCTACACTGCAGAAATAATGCAGTTTGACACCACTTTAACTGCCATGGTTCCAGCCGACAGAATCCTTGGAATTGTAGTTTTCTGAGGCACTAGCACTCTTTCGCAGAGAAAGCTAAATATCCTGTTAAACTACAAATCCCAGGATTCCATGAGATGGAGCTACAGCACTTAAGCTGCATTATTCTACAGTGTAGATGTGCCCTGAGGTCCGGTACAGATGGGCATTTTGTGGCGTCTTCACCGTGAACTAGGAGATGAGGCTGGGCATTTACATGCCCAGGAGCCCTAGTTCACGAGGACTCCACCATCATGGCTTGCTGCCATCCACATGGGCGGCACCATGATGGTGTGAGCATCACACAGCACCCAAATGGTGCTGGCAGAAAGTGATGCGATAGGCACACGCACACGTGCGCCAATCACACCCCTTCCAGGAAGCTGCTTTTAGCAGTTTCTTTTTGCTCCCGGGAGAGAGCGCATCATAGCCATGCTGTTTGGTTGCTGTGGCAATGATGCAGGGCAAAGAGGGGTGGCATGAAGCCGCCCATCTGTTGAGCCCCCAAGTTAGCACACATTTCTAGTAATGAGTAATATACAGTAAGTCCTTTCCTGTTATACTGAAATGTAAAAGGCAAAAAGTAACTAGTAACCAAAGTAATGCAGAAGTAACTTGTTACCATCCTAACTGTCAACTTAACCAATCAACAGCTTCCTGATATAAGTCTTGGTGCTGGGCAGGGACAAGCCAAAAATAAGTGAATATTTTAGAGGTTGTATAACCCTAGATGTTTGATAAATCAGAGAGATCTTTAAGCTGCTTACATTTCATATTAGGGCTCTGCAGAAAACTACATGGATGAATATATTCTGACCCTCTTCAAAAATGCAAACGGTGCTTTAAAATTTGAAATAGTATTAATAGCTTAGTATAGAATTGCTCTATTTCCACCCAGTCAAAAATATTTTCTTACATTAATTGTAATCCCCCCAATTAACTATATTAATAGAACTTTCCACAGCATTTTCTGTATTTTTAGTGTATTTAGTATAATACTTGTAGAAATGTTAGAATATAGGGATATTTAGAAATGAAATCAACATTAACTCAACTGTGACTTGTGGAGTCATACAGCCTGGTTAGAAAATGAATTATAGATGTTAGAAATGGAATGAATAAATGATAATTCCATGTTGGCTTTACTTATTCATAGATCTTCACTGGGTTACTGGACTTATTTTGTGCATTCTGTCATCCATGTCAAATCCAATTGTTTTGAAGAGATATTTTACTAAAAATCTTGAAAGATAGTTTGCATCAAGTAGCTAAGAGTTTTGAAGCCAAGAAGCAGATATAACCTTTAGGCATTATGAGATAGTTGCGTCAAGTACTGGTTGGACTGGAAAAAAAAAACTTTTTAAAAAACATAAAACAACTCCCAACCCAAAGTACCCAGAAGTTATCTTCTGGTTTTGAAGGAAAAGGTACTTCTTGATGTTAAACTGTGTCCTGAAACCTATTTAAATAAAAGGTTAACTGTCACTGTAGTGGATTCAAGGAAAGGCAGTTCACAGTTTTTTGCCAGGAAAAAAAGAGGTGTTTTCGGGAATGTGGAGAAGTTGAGGGCCACAAAACCAGACTTAAAGGCTGTATGTCATTTGCCTGCCCCTAAATTAGCCTGAAACATAATGATAAAGGTTGTATTGGTGTCCCTTCAAGATGTTTTCATCTTATGGTGAAACTGAGGCCATATTATTAGGTTTTCTCAGTATGATTTGTTTACAGGGGTTTTGCCATTGCCTCCCCCTCAATGTGATTTGCCCAAGGTAAACTTAGTGGGTTTCTACAGCAGAGTGGGAACTTGAACCCTGGTTTCCAAGGTCCTAGTCCAACATGCAAACCACTATCCCATGCTGGTCCTCCAACGAGGCAGCCAATAAAAAGGACAGCTAATAAAAAGACAGCAAATCTTTTATTATTTCATTTGTTGTTACTATATTTCTACTGCCTGAGATTAAGAGTAGGTTTTGTGGATTATTATTTTTTTTTTGGTGGTGGTGGGGGAGGTTTATGTGTCAAACAAACTTGGCTAGATATATACAGTATAACGCACCTTTATGTGGATGGTATTCATGCAACAAAATTTTTTGGGCCTTGCCTAAAAGAAAACAATGAAATTACCTATGGCAATCCAACAATAATTTCTTGTAACTGGATGCAGCAAAATAACAATGAACAGAGTCACTCTGGCAGGGCAACCAAATTTAGGCCCTGTACAGACTGAACTGAAAGGACGGCCTGGGGGTGGAGTCAGGATGCATGCCGTGAATCTGCCCCCCCTGGGCACCATGGTCTTGTGCACCACTCCACATGGTGCACAGCATCATGGGGCTCCTCCAGCTCTGCATCCATATGATGCAACATCAAAGGAGTGCCATATAGCTGCACCACTATGGCGCCCTTTCGAGGGTGCAAAAAGGAGCCTAGAAAGGCCGGATTGGGCTCACAGCGTGAGGTTGCCTTTGGGGTGGTCTGTCAAGCCCCTTAGTCATATCTAGAATAGACCTACCAAAAACAATCTGACAATAACTAAAGTCTGCTGTAATCATAAATCAGTCAAGTCCATCCCAAATTCTGTGAATGAGCCCTTTCCCAAATTTCTGAGGAAAACTACCTTTGCTTTTGAGACATATGGTTCACACGCTGAATAACAGTCTAAACATAACGGCCTAAGTGGAATTGCAAGTCCCAACTAGAGTAGACCCATTGACACAATTGTTGAATGCTAAATTAACACTGTATGCAAGTGCTGCTGATTTAATGGGTCTACTCTAATTGGGACTAGGCATATCTTTATCTTTTGTTTTAACTCCATGGTCTAATGGTTGTAATTAGAAATCCACTAAGCAGAAGCTGTATATGAGCGATATACTGTATGTCCCTGTTTTAAATTAGGGGATGATGGAGGCACTGCACACAAAGTATAGGCTACTCTTCCCAATCCATTTCATTCTGCTTCCTGACATACTAGTTCATGTCATGGGGCTGGTTGTCAGTTTCTCCCTTACTCAATCTTTCAGTTTTATCTTTCTGGAAAATTCTCTCCTTACAAAGACTCAAAACATTTTCCCTCTTAAAGGTAGTGGAAGCTCTTTGTGGGCAAAGGTGGGAGAAGACTCCATGGGAGAAGGGAAAAAAAGGCAACCAAATTTTGGGGAAATGAGCTGAAATTCTAATGGAAGAAGAAGTTGGGAAGATTGGGTGGCAACATATGTAAGTGTAAGCTTCTATTATGCCAGTATGTGTGCTTATTAGGTTGTTGCACATGGAGTTATGCATTACAAACAAACTCTTTCATTATGGGGCATTCCCCATGGTCAGGTTTGTCCGGAAAGGGTGGGGAGTGTATAGCTATAGTTTCTACTTGGCATTTCATTGCTGGGAGAAGAGAGAAAGTGTCATCACTATGGATCCTTAGCGAGTAGATGTGAGTATCTACTAGAGATTTGGGAAGATTATGTCTTCTCCGTCCCCCCAACTGGGGGCTGTGCCTGCCCTCATCCCATGAATTGGCTGTGGGGGTGCCTTCTAATATGGAAAAGCACTGGGGCAAGAAGAAACAGAACAGAAGATAGAAACATTTGCCTAAGTCCATGAGGATACACAATAAGTACATCAAAATAAATATCATTGAACTAAAAACTGTCTAGTACAGCAATTCCCAAACTTTGGTCTTCCAGGTGTTTTGGACTTCAACTCCCAGGCTCCATTCTCACTGGCAGTTTTGCCCTGGAAGGAACTGGGGAGCTTCGGTTCACCCCTCCCCGAATCCCTCCGTAAACAAGTGCTCACACCCTAATCAGGGGTATTTTGCCCTGAATGCCCTCTTGAGAAATCAGGTTTAAAATGAAGGCACCTGCTGTCAATCAAATTTCAGTCCTGCGATCGTCATAGGTGACGTTTCCAGCACTCATTGGGGCATCGGCAGTGTGCTTTCCCCCATCCTTTTTTTAAAGGACCAGGCACCAAAATGCACACATTTTGTCAAATTTAAAAAACATCCTGTGTGTGTGTGTGTGTTGTGGGCATTTGGGTCAGTGCAGGTTGTGATCTGCCCTTGGCCCCATTTTCAACCCCAAAATGCAAGCTAATGCCATCTCTGCATCCTGTATCCCCCCTCCTTGCCACACCAGAATGTCTCATACATATGTAATAATAATAATAATAATAATAATAATAATTCATCAACCTGGGAATGCCATAAAAGGAAGCAATGCCATGCATTCTTTGCATTTCCTAGGTTACCCCTTTGAGACAGTAGCAAAAGCAGTCTGTGTATCAATTTGCCAGTTTGCCAAATTGGAAAGAGAAACATATTGTAACATTTGCATTATAGCATTCATTCGCAAAGGAAAAAAGCCTCTTGCAAAGGGCTCCTTTCAGGAGGAAGCGAGGAAATGAAAAGGAAAGTGAACAAGCAGCTAGCCACATTCTATCTAAATATAGATCTACCTGAAGCAAAAAACATGTGCATAGACGGAGGAAAATAATTTTTAAAAAATCAAAGGGAAAAGGTCCCTGCTGGAGAGCAGAGCCTTGGCTTGCTCTGGCCCCCTGACCTGCCCTGAATTGACCCCGTCAGCCACCCCATTCCCCCTTTCTGTCTCCTTTGCCTCCTGTCAGATTCCCCTTTTTTGCATCCTTCCTGTGGCTCTGTCCTCCTCCTCCTCCTCCTCCTTCTCCAATGAAGGGGAGGGAATGCTCGCCCTCTGCCTGCCCTCTGACCTTAATCCCTCCCCTGAAGTTGACCTCATCATGATCGGGGGCAAGTTCATATTTCGCAGAACCCGGGTTTTTTAAAAAAAGATGGCTTTTGCCCCAAATCTGGATGACCCGTGCTAAAGGGCATTTGCTTGTGCATGCCTTGAAATGGATTGTGACAGAATCGGGGCCAATATGAACTTCACATGCAAGGATCGATTTCTGATCCGGGGTAAAGTGTAGTCTGAATGGGCCCCCAGAAGCCCTAGCCAGCTAGGCCAGCAATGAGGATTTCTGGGAGCTGAAGTCCAAAACATCTGGAAGACCAATGTTTGGGAACCAGTGGTCTAGTCAAATCATCTAAAGCAGTATGCTTTAGTCCACTAAAGCAAAATTTAAATCACACAGATAATTGGTTATACAAATAATTTTCATTAACAGAATAAATCATTGACAAAATCATTGCATGGGTAGAAGAAATTGATCACAGACCTTTAAAATATTTTGAGAGCACAGTTTCTCTCAACATTGTTAGTTTGGGAGGAAAACCCCATGCATATAAAATGATAATTTATATATGCAAATGAACTTTTTCATGTGCATATGAGTAAAGCTGTGAGTGATTATGTATTGTCTCCTTTTTCCAGGAAATTCTCACTAATGCTGTAAAGCCTTTTTTCTTAGATTAATATATTTACGTCTTCTGTTGATAGCTGTGGCAGCAACCAGATCTGGGTCTGCATGTGTGTGTGCATTTTAAAATGAACATGTTCCCAGCCATAAACCTGGGAATCAGTGAGGGCAGTAAAGCAGGAGGAGAAAGGGACTTTAACAGAAAATGTTTGTTTGTTTGTTTGTTTGTTTATTTATTTATTTATGTCCGTCCAACCCTGTATCTAAAGACCTCAGGGCAATGTACAGACAATAACACAAAATAATATAAAATAATTGAATAAAATCAAAAGAGAATCCACAATTCAACAGATGTAAAAAAACAAGCTGTGAAACTAGGACAAAATGCCTGACTGAACAGCTAGTTTTTGTATGTTTGTTTATAAAACTTGGTATTGAAATGATCCCAACTTCAAAGCCAGCCATATCTCAGGGGTAACATTATTTCACAATTGGACTGCTACTGCTAAGAAGGCCTTTTCCTGAGTTTGCATATGTATTGATCTCAGTATTGGAAGATAGATGATGACTGCCAACTGGGAAGTTATGTAGAGGAAGATGTGTGTTCTCAAATTTCAAGGTGCAATATTGCTTAGGAATTTGAAAGTTATCACTAGTACCTTGAACTTGGTCTAAAAGCCTGTTAACAACCAATGCATTCCAATTAAAACCAGTATAATATGGTTCTGTACATTCTGAGAGCAATCCAGCTCTTGCATTTTGGACTGGCTACAACTTTCATATTATTTTCAAGAGCAGTCCGATGTAAAATCCATTGTAGTAATCTAGATAGGAAGTTACCAACTAATATGGAAATATTATCCAGCCATGAATGGTCATAGCTGATGAGTCCAAAAGCACTCCAAGATACTGGGTCTGCTTGTTCTTCTAATGACAAAAATGAATCCAAGGAATATTCCAAATCTACACACCTGCTTTTTCAAAAAGACACTGTAACCACATCCAAAACAGATTGCCTGCTCAGTTTCTGGACTGGGAGCCAGGACACATAGGGCCTTCATCATGTATGTTACCACGCCTCATCCCAGCCCATTACAACACCCAGCTACTGCTCTAGCACTTGAGCAAGGTCACCTTTATCTAATGATTTGAAGACCTTTTAAGTGCACCAACATTCTGAGTGTATGTGGTAGCCAAAAGTGGATGATCAAAAGAGGATGACCACATTGGATCCAATCTATTGTCTCTTGCAGTGTGAACATTCCTTAAAAGGCATAGGGTATTATCTTTATGCTGTTTCAATTATGTTATAAGTGGCCTTTTTGTATGTTTTCAAGTTGTTTCTGACTTAAGGCAATCCTAAAGTAAACCTATCATGGGGCTTTCTTGGTGGAATTTGTTCAGTGCCTTCCTCTTAGGCTGAGAGAGAGTGTGACTTGCCCAAGGTTACCCAGTAGGTTTCCATAGCCAAGAGGGGATTTGTACCCTTGTCTCCCAGTGTCCTAGTCCAACACTCAAACCACTACACCATGCTGGCTCTCTTGGGCTTAGGCAACTTTAAACTGTGGTTTATAGATTGACTTCTGACATTAGAGTGGTGCTTATAGATTCCAGGTATACTTGAACTGTGCGTTATCTTTTTAGAAATAATCTCTGATCCCACTGAGCTAAGGCTGCCATTTCATGTATAATCTATTATACATTTTATGGCAGATGAACATCTGAAGCATGACAAAGTCCTGTCACTTGCAGCATGGTACATGGCACTAAATTTTCCACTGTTCATTTCACTGGCCCCACAGGACCTTGTTATATTAATTGTGGAAGAAGATAGATAGGTGTAACACAGTGTTAAGAAAAGTAACACACTACTCTCGCATCAAATGACACTTTTAAGACAGTCCTCCAAATGCTTTTCCAAGAAGTATCTCATTCAGACAAATGGGTTTCCCAGCCCACTGCACATACATTGTCCTTTATTGGTAGTTTATTACTGCTGTTGTCCTCCTCCTGCTCTTCCTCAGGTATTACTACTACTACTAATTAGTATTAGTTTTTTTTAAACTAATAGTAGTATTACTTCATGCATTAATATCCTGCTTTCCCACCGAAATTGGTACACAAAGCTTTCAAAAATTAAAATAAATAGAAATGAAAGTACATAGAGTATGTACAAATACATAACTCAAAACATACATGGACTGAGATCCTGCATCAAGCAGGAGCATAACCATCTGCCTGTCTCTCCCTGCGCTGGCAGCTGGAAGGGGTTGCTGGAGCTTCTTCTTAAGACTTTATCACATAGAGTCAAATGTATCTCCATCCTGAAAATGATTAAAATGGTTGCATCCTGGGAATGCAAGCAAATGCACAAATTATTATCACACACAAAGTCCAATATCACATTTACAAAAGTGGAAAGGAGGTCTGAATGCACTTTTGGTTTTCATACTGATACATGCTAATCCAGCTCTTGATTACTGAATGTAGGGAGCAAGTGGCAATTCAAGTAAGAATGAATCAAATGTTCTTGGCTTATCTATTTGTTCTAAGAAATGACCTTGTCCACACATACTCCCCTTTTTTCTAATATATATATTTGTTTTCCTGCTGCCTAAGATGTGCCAGCTGCATATTAAAATAATATCTGGTCCAGAGATGCTGCATCTTCATCATCTGAGTCGCCTCCCCCCCACTTTCTCCATTGAAAAACAGAAGGTCTTTCTTTACAGCTTCTGGAGGGGATGTTTTGGCTAGAGCACAAAGGACAGGGACGTAGCCAAGGGGGGGGGGTTCTTGGGGTCCGGACCCCCCCCCTTCCATTAGAAAAATGAATGGTGTGTGCTGCTGCGCCACCGCACCCAAGCCTAAGTGGTGGCACTTAGTCTGGACCCCCCCCCCCTTCCTAAAATCCTAGCTACGTCCCTGCAAAGGACCAGGGAATCACTCTTTGCACCCTGTTCAAAAACACACACATGTGCATAAGCCACACAAGCACAACTTTATCTCATTAATAGGACACAGCTAATGGTTTGGTATTGAGGTTGCTTTAGTGATAAAACATTACTTCATTTACATTTCTCTCTTTCTGTATTTTTTGTGTTATGAAAAATAGGAATCTTTGAAAAACACATTCTAGTGGGAATACTGAATCACACTATAAACAGACTGGATGTGAAAGATGTGATTTCTTATTTTTTTTCCTGTTAGACTGGAGTTTTTTTAATAAGTGGCTATTAATGCAGATTGCACTATAAAACATGAATAGGAATACTTGAATGAAACACTTTCAATTTTTAACAAATGTTGCTATGGATTCAGACCATATTTATTGTTCCAACTAGATTCTGGTGGAGGAGGATGGGCAGAGGGTGAAAGATCCAGTATGCATGTAAAGAAAGTAGACACAGTCAGTGGTGTCACTAGGGTTGGTGTAACTGCCCCCCCCCATCAGCCATACAGAATCCTTAGTAATGCTTTTTTGCACTAATATACCACTGAATGTAATGCTAATAGTTGTGACATAACAAGCAAAATTAAAATTATGACTTCAAATTACAATATCATATGCACAACCTACATGTTTTTACATATGCATAGTGAATATTTAGTTAAAATGTAGTTTTTTTAAAAACAATTAAAAATTAAAATTTCTTTTTTAAAAAATTAAAATTTGAAATTTTAATTTAAAAAATTCTAGGTCCTCTCCTTTCTTCTCACACTGAGCATCACTCCACTCCCACCATCTCTTAAAGCATTTTAAAGGGAAGCAGATGAATGCTGCAGCCGGTTTCTGCTAAATGGTAGGTGTTTGAGAAGCAGTGGTATCACACTCCCCTTAGAATATCACCTGGTGAGTTCCGTACCCTCAGCACTCCCCTAGTGATGCCTCTGGACATAGTTACTGTGTTTTATTAGCTATAAAGCCTTATATGGTCCAGGCTATACTCAGTTCAGGCAATTTGGCAGACCTTATCTTCCTATGTGAGTCTCCACATGCTCTGAGACCTCATGATGGCCCTTTCTTTCGCTCCTACCACTTTCGTAGGCGTGGCTGGTAGAAACATGAGAGTCTTCTCAATGGCTGTGCCTGTACTCTAGAATATTTTCCAGTGAGGCAGGAATGGTCCCCTATTTGACATCCTTCTGTTGGCAGGCAAAGATAAAAAAATAAATAAATGTGAGAGGCTTTTAGAACTGATTGTTTTAAAAGGAAGGGTTTTTAACAAGGTGAGTTGTTTTAATTGTTTAATTATATTGTTTTAATTGTACTGTTTTAAAACTTTTGCTGTTGAAATTGTTTTCAGCTTGTGGCAACTCTAATGTGAACCTACCATAGGGTTTGACTGTAAAGATTTGTTTGGGGGGGGTGTGCCTTTGCTTTCCACTGACATTAAGACATTGTCTTAAGGTCCAAGGTCAACCCGTGAGTTTCCATGGCTGAGCAGGAATTCAAACCCAGGTTTCCCTTTTATTATTTTTAATTGAATGCTTTAAATTATTTTAATATTGCTAACAGCTGAGTTGGTAAATATCCTAAAAGCACCAGATCCCATCTGATTTTGGAAGCTAAGCAGGGTCGGCCCTAGTTAGTTCTTAAAAGTGTTACCCAAAATGCCAGAGTCCCAATTAGTATTCAATGAGGGAGTTTTATTAGCTTGATTTAGAAGCAGTTGACAGGGCTTGGGTAACTTAAAGTGGGGATCAAGCCTGTGTATACTGGTTCTGAGAAACAGAACTCCAGAGTACAAGTTCCAAAATAGTTTTATTTTTGAATAACAGAGAATCACTATTCACACAAGGACACTCAATCATGCACACATTCAAAAACTGACAAAATGAAAAGTGGTAGTGGACAGTGACTTAAAGGTTTGCGGGGGGCAGGGGATACCATACCAATACCAGATGTGAATCTCCTATTGGGGGACATAGTAAGAAGGAAGTGGTTCAGCAAATTGCCTGAGGATTGTGGCACAGCTAGCAGTGCTGAGAAGTCAAGCAAGATATGGACAAAGAGTCTGTCTGACCTTAAGTGTGACCGAATTATTAATGCCCAAGCTGGCATATTTGTAGGGCAAAACCTATCCAGGGGCAGAATTCGGGATTAAAGTGGTGTTTTAAGGAGAAAAAATGATAAGGAAACCAGCGAAAGGCTGGACAATCAGTACAAATGTCTCTGAACAATGGAGTACTGCTTCCAGAGGAAAGTATTTTTGGATTTCTGTTCATTGTAAACACAAAGTCCATTATCCACCATCACTCCTATCAGTGAAGGGATTATGCAAATTCTGATCAGTTTATCCTTGGCTATGTGCTCTGGCGCTTTCTCCATGCTGAGCCTCCTCGACCCCCAAATATGGTCCCAGATCTCCTTATCCGCTAAGGCTATTTTCCCTCACTGGGGGTATCCTCGCAGCTATGTGCTCTCAAACATCCCTTTTGACATTGACTTGATATTATAAATGAGAGATAAATGAAAATAAATGATAAAACCACCAATGAATACCAGGTGCAGTAGGCTATATGTATTTCAGAAGATGGGACTGACCTTTTAAGTATTCCTTGCCTGAGAAAACCCCGTGAAACTCAGGGAGTTGCCATAAGCTGACAGCACCCTAAAGATACAGGCCCACACAGAGAGAGAGACACACACACAATAGCTGAGTTATATTTTAATGTTGATCTTCTGATCTTTTGTATATTTTTAGTCATGTTGTACATTTTAAATTATAAGCCACCTTGAGCATGGTTTTGGGGCAAAGGCAGGGTATAAATAAAAATGATGATATTAATATTTTCTGCCATTAAATTAATTAATTTCTAAATCCTCAATTTGATTGTTGTCTTTATGGCTTTTGAAAATTGGATATATAATGTACTTAAAATTTTGGAAATAAAATCTGGATGAGTTTTATTTTATTTCTTAATTAATATTTCAAATTAATATGACTGCTTTCAAAACAGAATATTTAAACAGCTGTGCAATCTTATTTTCATATTACTATGCATTGTTCAAATTGAGATGAAATGTGCCATGTGACTTGGGTATCCACAACACATTAATATAAAATATATGATATAAATGTTTGCCCCAATGAAAGCAGCAACCAAAACAAATATTATTTCAGTTATTTTATTAGCACATGAATGCAAACTAATGTAGCTGAGCTGTTAAATCTCTGGTAAAACAATCAACTTAAATAACAACTGCAGATAATTAATAGTTAGTGGTACAAAGAGCTGAGGCAAAATCATTTCCCATCATTGCTCATTAATATGTAATGGCTGTATACAACATTTTCTTACTAGAACTGGTTATGTGCATCTCTAGTGTGATTCTTACTTATCATTTCTAAAGCAGTAGGAAAAACAGAAAGCAATACTGACCTACCAGTATCAAAAGAAGTATAGCCATTGGTTCAAATGAATCCAAAACTAAACTCACAAAGTTCAGAGAAAGTTTAGCTGTGATCACATTTAAAAGAATAATATGTAAAATAATCAACTTCCAACTGATTTAAATGGCATGCTATGCCACGAATCTGAAAAGAAAGTCTGCTATACTACAAATCATACACTATGCAGGAGGGGGAGAAAACCAATTCCACACAATCTATTTTTCTCTTTTTGAGAATGTGGAACTCAAATCTGTGCTATCCCTTCTATAAAAATTTCTCAGGGTAACACTACCCAGGTAAAGGTTTCTCCTTTGATAAGGTTGTCAAGTTGTATCCAAGTGCAAGGGGCAGTGGTCATCTTCATTACTAAGCTGAAGAGCCAATGTTGTCAAAGACAGTGCTATGATCATGGGGCCAGCATGACTGCACAGAATGCTGTTACCTTTCCACCAAAGAGGTACCTATTTATCTACTTGCACTTTTACATGCTTTTGAACTGCTAGGTTAGCAGAAGCTGGGCTTAGTGACAGGACCTCACACAACATTTGGATCTCCAATTGCCGATCTGCCAACCTTGCGATCATCAGTCAAAGTCTTAAGCGCTAAGCCACTGTGTCCCTCAGGGTAACGCTACACTGTTCTATATACATAGGCCAACCAGAGTCCAGACAGATTGTTGGAACCTACTCCACACATTATGCCAAGGATTGAAGTGACTGTTAAATTTTCTTATAGTTTTATCATAACCAAGTATTAAAAACTTGATATTTTAATATGTATGCATGTTTTTTTTTAAAGAGCACACTTGAGGGCAGAAGGCTGATAGTGGACATAAGGCAGCTCTGCTCTCTAGTACTTTACCACTGTTTGCCACCTTCTAACATTTGCTACTGAGAAAGGTACCTCCTTTGTCTAGTGGTAGGGACAGCTTTGGGCTTCTCAGAATTTGTAGGATGTAGAGCCAGTATGGTGTCATGGTTTGAGCATTGGACTATGACTTTGGAGATCATGCTCAGACATGAAAACCCTTGGGCAGGTCACACTCTCTCAGCCATGGAGGATGGCAATAGCAACCCCCCTCTGATGAAACCTGCGAAGAAAACCCTATAATAGGCTTAGCTTAGGGTTGCCATAAGTTAGAAATGACTTGAAGGCACACAACACACACACACACAGAGGGCATGTGTGAATAGCAGTGGAAAGAGATATTGTTACTAGGGCTGCCAGGTATTGCAGACACCAACATCTAAAGACTGGCCTGTACATATGAGACAGGTGCATAGAAAACCCACCTCAAATATGATGAGAAGAAGCCTTATATGCCCCTCTTTTAGTAACTGGTATTTCAGAGAGCAGGAAAAGCTAGGCTCAGCCACACTCAAAACAGATGGCTGCTCTTGTGAGACCATTTTGCTGTGTACCAAATGCTCTGGGGTCCATCCCTTCTTAATGTGCCTGGCACCTGCTCTTCATGCTCTCAGATGTTCAGGCGACTGAGAGAGTAGCACATGAGGCATGAATTGGGGCTGCTTTGCCTCACTAGCTAGGAAGAAGAAACAAAGTGGCACATGAACTGAAGCTCTGCTCACCATTAAAATGACACCATTAAACAGAACCCATGATGTCTGAAATTTTGTGACAGGGAAGTCACGAGGCAATCCTCCTCCCACCTTTCCTCCCCATTAATATTCCTGTTGCCATCCTAGTCAAACAAACTATTGTTTCTGAATGGCTTCAGCCAAGTCCAGGAGTTTATCACACTGGGGCTAATTTTGGCATTAAAGGGAGATTAAAGCACATTTAAAACATCCTGCAAATAAAGTGAAAATGGCAAGTAGTTGCGCAATGATTATCACATGCAATTGTGCGCATAAAGCGATATCGGAAATGCATTGTCACTGAAATCCCAAAAGTAAAAAGATGTGTGTTAATGCTTCTTTGTGACCACTTTAATGGCGGGTTTTGTGTGACGTTGTGTGAAATTGTTTTGTATAATTACACGATTTCCCCAGGATATTCACAGGATAAACTCCCGATCTCCTGCGTGTCATGAACTGCCTAGACTGAATTCTACTTCCTCAGGTGTATGTACCTCTGAGGAAGTACTTAAGTCTACGAAAGCTCATACTTCCAACTTCTTCCTTTCAGTTAGTCTCAACAGTATGTGAAGTGGCATGTTTGTGTATGGTAACCCCCCCCCCCCCAAGAAACTTGTCAAGAAAACCCCTTGTTAGGATGACCATAAGTCCAAAACCACTTGGAAGCCAACAAAGTCAACATTATTTTTCCCCTCTCTCTTGAAGGCCCTCCATTTTGTGGCGAGGACCCATGATCTGTGCATAATGCAGAGCAAGGTGGTTTTATACAGCAGGTGGGTTTTTTGGTCTGTTTTGGTCTTGCCTTTGACACGAGTATGTTTTATGTGATCTTAAATTATATTTCATATTGTGTGTGTGTCTCGTGTGATATAAACACACACACATTTTAATTATCTGAATGTTATAATAACTGTAAAGGTTTTCTCTGTCAGCTGCCTCTGGGGAGAAAGGCGGGATAGGGATGAAATGAAAGGAGTCAATCTGTGGCTCCGGGTGCATAGGCTCCAACTCCCAGAATTCCATAGCCTTGAGCCAGAGACAGTGTTAAAGCGGTGCCAAACCGGGTTATTTCTCCAGTGGGGATGCAGCCTCAGAGGGCAAGGTGTGGAGGGAAGCAAGCGCCACGTGAGGCTCCCTCAGCCCTTGGCCAACCTTCCTCCTCCAGGTAGCAAGAGAGGAGCAGGAGCCTTCTCTCCCGTCTGCTGCTGCTGCTGCTGCTGGCTCTGGAGGCTCCCTCTCTGTCTCTCTTTCTGCCGGGGGGGGGGGGCTCCAGGCCGGAGGGAAGAGGCCGAGGGGGAGCAGCCCTGCAGCCCCTTCCAGTTGGGTGAGAGCCAGGGCAGGTAGAGGAGAGGGGAAAGGAGGGAAAGGAGGAGAAGGAGAAAAAGAAGAGAGGAGAAGGAAGAGAAGAAAAAGGAGGAGGAGAAAGAGGAGAAGAAAAAGGAGGAGGGGGAGGAGGGCTGAGCCTGCCCCTCTCCCTGCCTCCCTCCCTCCGCCTGCCTCCTTCATCCCCTCCGTGGAAGAGCGGCCCTCGTGAGACACTCTTCCCTGGCCCTGGCGGCAGAAGGTACGTGTGTCCTCTGGTCTCCCTCTCTCTTTTTCCCGCCTCCCTCCTTGTCTCCCTCCTTCCTGCAGGACTGAGGCTCCCTTCTGGGCAGCGAGTGGCATTGGATGGCGGTGGGGCTGAGGAGGAGGAACTGCATCCGCACTACACAGCTAGCCCGCTTTCAGGCCGCTTTAAGTGCCATGGCTCAGTGCTATGTGGAGCTGGTTGTGGCACCTCAGCATCCATGAGCTCCTTTGGGGGTGGTTTTTTTTTTTTTGGCCAAGAGAGAAAGAGGCAGCAAGGTGCCCTCCCTGAATGCTCTCCCTGCTGCAAATGCCGGCGAGTTTGGGAAAGTTGTAAAGTAGTGCTAATGGTCCCCAGGGAGAGGGTCTGGAGGGAAGATCACCCTCAGCCTAGCAAGCAGCCTTCCTTCTCCCTTAGGCTTCTCCTCCTGCTCTGTTGGTTGCATGTCCTGTGATGCTGAGGGAATGCCTCCAATGCTCTTGGTCTATTTATGCATGTGTCACAGTTGCTTTGTTTTGACAGGGAGCCCTCCCTATCCTTGGTTTAGGGAAGCTTCCCAATCTCTAATCTGATTTTGGAGGCTGGCAACCTGTATGGATGCCTACCCTTTGACAGCTTATTCTTTACAGTTATTTTTAAAAATAATATACTGTTTATTCTATAAATTCTTCCTTTAGTTTTTAGATTGTACCACAGGCTTTTATTTGCATTTTGCTACTTACTATATAGGACAGCACCGTGCAAATTTTTGGTGCTTTATAAATAAATAAACTTAATAATAGTAATAATAATAATAATAATAATCCTCTGGGGTTTGGTATACCAAATTCCATGGATGCTCCAGTCCCATGGCATAATAAAGTGGTGTCCCTTCTATCAAATGGCAAAATCAAGCTTTGCTTTGAATGTGCATATATATATGTGTGTGTGTGCGCGTGTGTGTGTGTGTTTGTGTATATACACCCCCACCCCCACACACACATATGGACATTTTCAAGCTGTGGATGCTTGAATCTATGGATAAAGAACAAGTGGATAAAGAATTCATGGATACAGAAGGCGAGGTGTACTTCAGAGAGCTCCCTCCCTCCTCCCTCATGTTTTTAAATCCTGTCACTTAGGTGGGTTATAAACCACCGCTTTGCGGTGATCTGCCTCTGCTGCTGTTTGCTCAGTGAGGGAGCCGCTGCAGCCAAACTGCGCGGCTCCGTTACGGAGCAAAAAAGAAGCTCCAAAATGGTGCTTCTTTCCGCGGCGCAGCTATGATGCCACGAGGCGCCACTGGCGCACTCGCGATGTCATAGGCACCGCGACACATCTGGATGCTATATGTCCAAGACGTAAACATGGCGGTGGCCGTCTGGAACGGCTGCCGCCGAAAAATACGTAGTGACTACGTATTAGGGTTAGGGGGGTGCGGAAGCACCGCACCTTCCTAACCCTAATACGTAGTCACTACGTATTTTTTGGCAGTCTGTAACCCGCCTAAGAATCAAAAGTTGGACCCAAGAGTGACTTGGCCAAGGCCACTTGGTGAACATCCTTGTGGAGATGTGAAGCTAGACGCTCTCAGACCAAATTAGAGGCTGGCTGCAGAGCTCATTTGCAACCCTATTTTCTTGTTTTCCCTTCCAATTAACAATGCTTAAATGTACACAGAAGCAAAAGAGGCTGTTCAGGTGCTTTGAGTGCTGCTAGAGTGTTGTTCAACCACTTTAGCTCAGTTGATCAAGTGCCTGAGTGTAAATTGTTTGTGGATTATTTGCAGGTGAAGTAACATCTCTGACAATGCTCACAAACATCAGTAGTTGCATGGTCTTTACAGACAATGTTTCTTTAGTTGGATGCTGTATTAAAGGCTAAATCCAATTTTTAGTCCCAGCTACAGTCAAGCCATTGAATCAATGAAACTTCTATCATTCTTGACTGAACAAGATCCATTCACTCAATGGGTCTACTCTAGCTTGGGTCAAATGTTCTTGTTAAGTGTGTAGGGTCCAGTCTGGACCACTGCATGTCTCTCTGTTTAATGGTAACAGTGAATTCCATCATTCTTAAGGCTTCCTTTTGGAGCTAGTCTAGATGAATTACATCTTGTGTTGTCTACTTGGGGTAGATAAGGGGTTCAGTTGGTGTAGCACCTATGTAACAAGATCCTATGTTAGTTAGTGGGGTTGGATTTGTTGCTGAGGATTTGCAGAGTGATGGTTCTCTTGTCATTAAGTGTGGATCAGTTCAGGACTTGACAGCTCAGGCTACTCAACACTTACATAGCTGGCCAATTTGCTGCTCCTGGATACACCATAGTCCACAAACTCTACCCAAAATGCCCCAAATGCCACACAAATTCCCTAGAAATTGATATATTTTTTTAAAAAATGTTGAAACAGGACAGGAAAGACTTGGAACCTATTTTAAAGAGGAATTGTTTCCCCTAGAGGTTTCAAGGAGAGGCAGTCCACCTTTTTTTGGCCAGTAAAAATGGTGGCCTGAAGAGTCTGGAGAGGTTGAGGATTTCAAAATCAGCTTAGTGGTGTGTGTGTAGCCCCAGACCCCCAACATATTCTAAAGCCTCCTTTTATTTGCTTCACAACTCTTTGAATCCTGGCTATGGTGCCTGTAACTACCAATTTAAACAAGACAAATTTGCCTGCTAAACTTTTTTAGAACTGAACAGGTGTAATGCATAAGAAAGGGGAGCAGGATAGCAAATCATCACAAGACAATTGGTTTCTAAACATGTGTGTTTGGTTGGGCACTTAACAAGGCTGGAGGGAAAAAAGGAGGAAGCAATAATAACAGATACTACCAGAAAGCAAATTTCCAAGAGAGACAAATAATTTTGAACTAAATTGAACTTAACCATGATATTGAGATTCAATTATGCATATCCAAGCAAGCTTTAAATTTTATTTCTTAAACAGCAGAATCCCATAGGCCAGTGGTTCGCAAACCTTTCAGCCCCCCCACAACATAATATGTGAATCAAAATATTTTTTTTGTTTAGTGTGTGTACACATTCATGTATATTTATATTTTAATATTTTATATGGAAATAAGCCTCCCTCTCCAAGTATCCTCCTTGCCTTTCTCTTCCCTGGCATGACAGAAAAAGTTTGGAAGGAGGAAGAGGAGGCACAACCAGGGCTTCCAAGCCTTGTATCTCCCTTGAGCAACTCATGTCCCCCCCTCCCGGTTCCTGCCCCACAGTTTGAGAACCACTGCCATAGGCAGACCATGTTTGAAACTGACAGGAGTTGCAAAACAGTTTTCTGTGTTCAGAAGAATAAAACACATCCATTGTGGATGCCTAGGCTCTTAGATGTATCTAACATTGTTTTTGTACCTTAGACTTGGACAGAATGAGGAGATTGAGGTATAACACAGAAATCAAGAGATGAAAAAAGATGAAATAATGGCTGGAGATTTTGCAGACATTTTTATATGCATTCCTCATTTACTGGTTTAAGTTAATTTTGAATTGATTATAAGTACAGTGGGCCCTTGGTATTTGCTGGCGTTTGGTTTCAGCCCCCCCCCCCATGGATACTCAAGTTCCATTAAACATAATAGCATAGTAAAATGATGTCACTTACATAAAAGGGGGGGGAATCAAGGTTTGCTTTTTGAAATTTATATATTTGTTAGTTATTTTAAAGCTGTGGATGATTGAATCTGTGGATAAGGAATCAGTGGATACGGAGGGCCAACTGTAATAACAGAAAGAGCAATACAGTGGACCCTTGCTATACTCTGGGGTTCGGTTCCAAGATCCCCCGTGTATAACAAAATCCATGTATGCTCAAGTCCCATTAAATATAATGACATAGCTAAATGGTGTCCCTTATAAAAAATGGAAAATCAAGGTTTGATATTTGAAATTTATATTTTTTTGACCATTTTCAAACCGTGGATGCTTGAATCCGTGTATAAAAAACCAGTGTATAAGAAAGGCCAACTGTATTCATAACATAACTTCCACAACATTAGCAACAGGTTAGTCACTGCTAGAAAGGTTGCTGTATATAGTTACTGCATATATCAAGAAAACATATGGCATTTTAGCTGTAGCTAAAACTAGCCAATAATCCACCTAGATGACTGGCCAATAATCTTTTAATACTTTTACTTGATACAAATCCTTTAGGACTTTATCACACAGGGAAAATTGGAAAGTTAAAGTGGTCCCAATGCAGGGTCATCCAGGGCATTAGGAACAAGTTCACAGCTGCTTTTCACATGACGCTGCGCACAAACAGGACAGACTCCAGACAGAATGTGAGGTGAATCAGGAAATAAGCAAATTCGCAAAACTACCATATTTGCATGGCCACTTCATTTGCGATTTGGCTCTCTTCATGTAATGGCAACCTTCTGAAAACCAAGCCTCCAGATGCCCCCTGTTCCCAGATTTCCCAGGGTCCCTTGCCGTGCCAGAGAGAGGCTTGTTCTTAAGGGATACACACACACTCCCCTCTTTATCCTCGCCTGGCTGCTCTCCTTCCTTCTGCAGGTTCTAATTAGGGAAACAGCTAGTGAGAAAAGGCAGAGGGAGAAGATGTTTTGGCATTCCTCCTGGACAGGAGGGAGAAATGGAGGACATGTCCTGCAAAAGAAGTTCATCTGGGAGTATCAGCCCTCACTGGAATCAGGCAGGTTTCGAGGGCAGCCTCCTCCTCTTTCTCTCTTGTGTGTGTGTGTGTTTTTGTGGTTTTATGGAGTTTGCCAAGGGAAACCTCATTCTGCCTTTCTCAGACATAGTTTCTGGGGCTTCTGGGGCAAAGAGTTTTTTCCTCCCCGTTTTTCTTCCCTCCCTGGAGCTTGTGGGTGTGTATGCACTTGTGGAACTGACAGTTTGGAGCATGCACAGAAAAGGTATTTCTAAGCCAGCAATGGGCATTTGTTGTCCTCCGTTTGATACCCAAATTTGACTTGGACCCTAAGTAATGTGCTTTGAACCCCTTGTTGTGCTCTGTGTGTGATAACCATTAGCAAATGGGCTTGCTTTTCTGGGATGCCAGCACTTTAACCATTTTTGGGATGGAAGCACATAGGTCCACGTGTGAAAAAGTCCGTAGTGTTGTTAACTGCCCTGAAGTCAACTCTGACTCATGGTACATCTCCAAGACCCTCCCCCCAATCCTCCACTGCTCTTCTTAGGTCCTGCAGATTTAGGCCAATTCCCTGCCCGATTGACGCCAGCCATCTGGCATGCACTCTTCCTGTTTTCCCATTACCTTTGCTAACTTTCCTAGCATTACTGTCTTTTCTAATGAGTCATGCCTTCTCATGATATGGCCAAAATACGACAGCCTCTGTTTTGCCCTCTTGGCTTCCAGGGAGAGTTCAGGCTTGATCTGTTCAAGGACCAATTTGTTTGTCTTTTTGGATGTCCACAGTATGCTCAGCACTCTCCTCCAGTACCACATCTCAAATGAGTTGATTTTCTTCCTGTTTGCTTTCTTTGCTGTCCAGCTCTAACATCCATACATGGTAATGAGAATACAATGGCTTGGATGATTCTAACTTTTGTGCTCAGCGTTATGTCTTTACCCTTTAGGATTTTGTCTTGCTTTTTCATAGCTGCCCTTCCCATTCCTAGTCCCCTTCCTATTTCATGATTGCAGTCTCCATTCTGATCAATGTTTGATACAAGGTATAGGAAATATTTGACTATTTCAAATTCCTCATTATCTAGGTTGAATTTATGTAGATCCTCTGTGGTCATTTTTTGTGTTTTTTATGTTCAGCAGTAATCTTGTTCTTGCACTTTCTTCTTTAACTCTCCTTAGTAATAGTTCTACGTTTCTTGATATTTTCCACTAAAAGTATGGTGTCATCCGCCTATCTTAGATAGTTGATGTTATTTCCTTCTATCTTCACTCCTTCTTCTTCTGAGTCTAAACCTGTTCTTCATGTGATATTTTCTGCATGCAAACTGAACAAATATGGTGATAGAATGCCTTTGCCAACTGGAAACCATTCTGTTTCTCCAGACACTGTTTTACTAACAGTTTCTTGTCCTAAGTACAGATTGCTCATCAGAACTACCAAATGTAGTGGCACTTTCATTTCTTTAGCTTAGTAAATCTTGAGTAAACCCTTTTTGCTTAGAGGCCAAAGAATCTGAGAAAGTGAAAATTGTGCATTGGAATCAATTTGACAAATGATTCCAGTATTAATTGTGTCATTTACCTAAGTGTCATGATGTCATCCTTGTGCTGGGAGGCATTCATATCTGAGTAGTGTTCTTTTTTTAACAAAAAAACTGAATTATTTCAGTGATAACATTTTTTCAAAATCATTGAGTTGTTTTTCTTTGTATACAAATGAAACTTAACAAAGGTGATGTTTGAGGGGTTGTGGGAGTGGAATAAAGGAGTGAAAGGTTTTTTATTTTTTTGGTACTCTCCACTGAGCCATAGACAATGATTCTTGAGAAAGCAAATGACCTGAAAGTGAGGAGCTTCTTCCTAGCTGTCAGAACAATTATAGAAGCATGTCAAAATGGAACCTTTATGTGCTCTATTGACTTTTCCTCTTAAGACTGTTGGGAAACTGAAATGTCTGTCTTGAGAACAAATATTCAGTAAACAGTACTCTTTCGGTCTGTTGAATTTCATGCCCCCCCTTCTTTTTTTTGGCAAGAGTTTGCACTTTGTCCTTTGTGGGATATCTGAAATGGTAATCCATAATGTCAGACTAATTTTTTGTATAGTATCTACATTACAGTTAAAAAAGAAATATTTCAGATTAGGCATTATACAAAAAAACAAAAACCTTCTGACATTATGGATTACCATTTCAGATAGCCCACAAAAGATCAAACTCTTATCAAAAAAGTAAAAAAAACAGAAAAAAATAAGAAAAAATAGTTTCATATTCTGTGACTTAAGCCAAAAACAGATGGCAGTAAAGGGGTGGCTTAACATCACCCTTTTGGGTGCCAGGTTGGGGTTACAGCAACCACACGCTTGTTGATATTTGGGTAATGAATCTTGCCAGTGATTCTGGTTTGGTAGCAAATGGATGAAGACATCGGTTTTCTCTCCAACACAGGAACAGAGTGAAGCTCCAAACACAAGCTTTCGGCTTGCTTGGAAGAGTGTCTGGAGAAACAGCTGCTAGATCAAAGAATCACTCCCCAGCAGTACACTCCTAAGAGGGCTTTATTACTTTGTTTCAAATAACACGAGCTAATCACCACTAAACAAAAACTCTTGCCAACCGACATACCACACTATCTCAAACTCCCACAATCCCACTGCACAGCGTTTTTGCTTATATACAGAATTACCATGAGGCGGCCACTAAGCCCAGTGTCTTCCTATACAAGTTGCTATGCACCATAGACACCAATCTCTCTTCAGACTGAAGACATAGCATATTTACATTTAGTCCAGCTCGGTTGACCTTGAGCATCCGGCTGCTGCTCTGGATTCTAGCTGTAGCCAATTTAGGCTTCTGCAACCACTGCCACATCTGAACATTTTCACCTTCAATACATTTCACCTTCAATACAAAATGCCCAACCTGGCATTTTCCTGGCACAAAAAGAAGCAGCAGAAAGCTGCTCCTTTTTGCACCAGGAAAAGGGTGCCTTTGTTGTGGTAGCAGTGGTTTTTCTGGAGTTCAGTGGCATGTGGCATCTAAATGCCATGCTTCTGCAATACTGCTACTGTGTGAGTGTGTGGAGCAGCTTGAATATAGGTGTGGGGGTGTGCAAGCACGGGCTGCGGGCACACACCCCATTCATTCTCCCTCCTTTCATCCCTTGCGCATAAGCGAGGGACGTGAGTCTGAAGACCACAAGAACAGAGGGAGGACTGTACTTCATTTCCAAAGATGCAGTTCTGCTGTGTTTCAGAGTTTGTAATATATTGTTCCAGTTCATCCAGTTTTGGCTTGATACTGAGACAATCACACAGTGGTGGATGAGTCCTGAAAGGCTAAAGCTGCACTGCTTACTAAGGTATGAGACCCACTAAAATAAGATATACAGTCGCCTCTCTGTTTTTGAAGACTTGAAGTTTGTGGTCTCGATTACTCATGGAGGGGCGAGCCCCATTGGCTAAAATGGTGCATGCGCCCAGGAGCATGCAGCCATTCAAGTCAATGGGGCTTGAATATATGAGAGTTTCCATTTTCGTGTGTGTGTGTTCCGGAATGGATCCACCGCAAAAACGGAGGAGTGTCTGTACCTGTATAATTATTACCAGGAGAATAAGATTTGCTTGTTTTGTTTTTAAACTGTGGATTTCTGAGGCCCTTCACTATTTCAGAATACTTTTTTAAAAAATGTTCTGCCACATCTCAGATAAAAAGAAAAGGAAATTAATAAAATGGAGCAGCTATTTTTTTAGAAAGAAATCTGTGGTTAATCCCAGTTCCAATGAAATCAATAGGAGATGCATACAGCTGAGAGTTTTGAAAACAGGAGACATGTCAAGTATATCCATATTTACTCTAGTAGGATTTTATTCTTCAGAGTCATCTATTTAATATTCAAAAGCAGTTGCAGCATAATATTTATTTTTAAATATAGTTTGGGTGCTAGGTTCCCATTTCATGTTAAGTAACATGAACAGCTGTTGATGTTTTTGCATTTCATAAGCTTTTGGTGTTCGTAGATAAATGGAAGAGAATTGAAGTTATAGTTTCATTGTCAGTTTGTCACTGGAACCAATGGATGCACACTAGTCCTGTAACTTTTACATTTTATTGTTTGCAGTTTTGTATTTATATTCATCTTGTGGGTGAGGTCTGTTGTTCTTTTTTTGTTGTTGTTTTCTATTTCTTTGCATTGGTTGTTGTAGTATTTCTGTTTATCCTTGCATGCTAACCGTTGGACAGTAGCATTCATGGTTATGATTTTGTTCTTGTCTTCTTTTTGTATGGCTTCTCATTTTCCTTTGAGTTCTTGAACCATTGTTTCTTCTCTTATTTTTGGTCACTGATATCATCTTTCTGCATTCCTCTTTCACTATGTCCCTGACTTCTGTCCATAGTTCTTCTGATTCTCAGTCAACCGGGCTTAATACTGCATATCTAAAACAACCAATGCAAAGAAATAGAAGCTGACAACAAAAAAGAAGAACAAGCAACCTCTTTCACAAGAACTGGGAACTCAAAGAGAAATTTAAACCAAGGATGGGGATGCTCTACGATCAAAAGAGAAACAAAATCCATGACCACAGTGGGAAAAAAAATGATGGTGACAATATACAGAAGAGCTATATAAAAATGTGAAATGATGATTGACACTATGAAAATGAACTTCAAATTCTAGAAAGTGCAGTAAAAGCTACATTCAAAGCATTTAGGAAGAATAAATCATCAGGAACAGATGATATACCGATCGCACTGCTAAAAGAGACAGAATCAAGTACAGTTCTAATTAAAATATGCCAACAAATCTGGAAGGCAAAGCAGTGGCCCACAGACTGGAAGTGATTAATATGTATTCTCATCCACAAAAAAGGAGACACAAAGGCTGCAGTAACTACAGAACAATTGCATTAATTTCCCATGCAAGTAAAGTCATGCACAAAATTCTGCAGCAAAGATTCCTGCATATGTGGAGAGAGAAATCACAGTGGTACAAACTGGATTCAGGAAAGTAAGAGGTGCTAGGGACCACATTCCAAATGCACAATGAATAATGGAGTGCACCAGGTAATGGCAAAAGAAAATTGGCATGTGCTTTATTGACTACAGCAAAGCCCCTGCATAGATCACAGAAAGCTATGGAATGGTCTCAGAGAAGTGGGAGTGCTACTACATTTTATAGTCCTGGTGTGTAACCTGTACTCAGGTCAAGAGGCTGCTGTCAGAACTGAATACAGAGAAACAGAATGGTTCCCAGTCAGTAAAGGGGTCAAGCAAGGCTGCATACTATTACCTTATTTATTTAACATGTATGCAAAAAATATAGTGTGAAAATTATAATGTGAAATTCAGAGACAGGGGAAGTGAAGACTGGAGGAAGGGACATCATCAAGCTAAGATATGCAGACAA
>NC_056525.1:90418674-90671227 GCF_019175285.1 Sceloporus undulatus
TACAATATTACCAGCAGAAAAGAGCAAGGACCTGGAATAACTACTGAGGAACGTTAAAGATGAAAGTGCCAAGGCAGGCTTAATGCTGAACATTAGGAAAACAAAAATGAGCATGGAAGATCTACAGGAATTCATCTTAGACAGTGAGAAAATTGAAATAGTCTAGGGATTCCCTTACCTTGGATCAAACATTGATCAGAACAGATACTGCAGTCAAGAAATTAGAAGACTAGGATTGGGAAGAGAAGTTATGGAAGAACTGGAAAAGATCCTAAAGTGCAAAGATATTAACTCTGAACACTAAAATGAGGATAATCCAAGCCATAGTTTTCCCAGTCACTATGGGATAGAAAAAAAATCACCTCATTTGAGATGTGGTGCTGGAGAAGAGTGCTGAGGACACTGTGGACAGTCAAGAAGCCAAGATGACCAAACTGAGGTTGTCTTAGTTTGGCCACATCATAAGAAGGCATGAATCATTTAAAAAGATGTTGATGTAGGAAATGTAGAGGAAAGGAGAAGAGAAGAAGACCACATGCCAGATGGATGAACTTAATTAGGGAGGTCATGGGCTTGAGCCTGCAGGACCTGAGCAGAGAGGTTGAGGACAGAGAGTCAGAGAAGGCTTACTCACAGAGTTGCCATGAGTTGAAGTTGACTTGAGGGCAGTTAAAAACAAAAATTGATATCATCCACATTATGAAATCCTAAGAAATAGATTGATGGTGAGAATCATTGAATGGTTATCAGTGGAAATAATTGTAGCAAAATCTGCTACATGCCCATTTCTGGGTTTTCAAAGTGTGAAGGGATCAGTGGTGACACATCCAGCTGTTTTCCTGTAATCAATAGAGAATTTTGGGGGTCCCCAGGACATCCTTGCAGATGACAGCTTTGCAGTGAGTGTGTTCAGCTCAAGGAAGATATTATTGTTGTTATTATTTTATTTATTTATATCTTGCCATTCTCCTAATAATGGGACTCAAGGTGACTAACAATATTTTTAAAACAATACAGATTAAAACCACTACAAAAATTGGGGGAAGCTGCACAGTTTTCAAGGTGAGTTGGGAGGTGAATTTTGGTTGTTGCATGGTCAGAACAGAATTCCTACACAAAGATGTGAGATGCAGTGTCACATGGCAGACTTATGATGTAACTTGCTAACAATGCCAGTCCCTGTTATTACCCCCTGAAAATTTGCTAACACAAGGCTGTGGATTCCTTGACTGAGTCTGTCCACCTTTAATGCAATCTTCTTCTTTCTCTACTGCTTCCAGATTTCTTGTAACACCATGCTAAATTAGCAAAGATAATTAGCTAGTTCAGTACATACTGATACTGAGTTATGTACTAGAAGCCATTTATGGTAAGTAACAGTTTACAACTAACTTTCCTCCATATATTGTATTATGCTAACCATTAGTTTAAGACAAATGATCTGAATTTAAATTATTTGAGTAGAATAGAAGTTTATTGTTAAAAGCTAAAAGCAGTCACAATATAAAATAGATCCAAACAGTAAATACAAAAACAGTATATAAAAAATATCAAGGTACAAAAACCACAAATAAAACAACATGGTAAAGTTAGTAAGAGAGACCCATCAATAAAAAACAATAATACATCATAAATGGTAAAATAATAAAAGCATAAAACTAGAATGGTTCTAGCCGTCATTCCGATCGAGAAAACTGATTCTAATCTTGCTAGCAGCTAAACCAAATTTTGCTACCATAGAAGTAACAAATACATTGTTGCAGGCCAAAAGGACACAAATGTGCCTTTACTCACTAGGGACTGAAATCTAGGGGAGTTCTTCTCCACAAGGGCCTGGTCTACAGTAAGTCCAACCAAGCCTATCATGTGAATTTTGTGTGTGTGTGTGTGTGTGTGTGTGTGTGTGTGTTGCCCTAAGTAAGTTTTTATACTTCCTTAGATGACGAATATAACACATATATTTACATTTAGTCTATCTCTGAGGAATCTTCCTCTCTTAGCTTCTTTATAGATCTTGTTAAGATGCGCTTCTGAAAGGCACATTGGCTGTTAAACCAACCATGATTATACTTTATACTATTATACTATTTATACTATTATACTATTTGAAATCCTTGAAGATATTTTAGTAGAATAGCCTTGGGGGATGAAACTACATAGTATCTGTGACAACAGCATCTAATCAACTGAATATTAATAGATGCAAAAATTCTTAATATTCCCATTATTGTGGCACCATGTGTCTGTCCCTCTATTTTTGATTCTAACATTGAATGACAAGGGTATCTACTTTGCTATTTACAGGACAGATAATTACCATTTGTTTACTCCAGTTTGATACACAGATTTTGACATATTGTCCTTTCTTGCTGATTATCTCAACATTAAGGTATTGCAGATCTGACCCATACAGTTTTTAGCCCATATGGCTAGGTAGATGTATTTGTTGTGTTGTCCAGTTTTCCAAGTGGTGGAAGTACATAACACAGTTGTGTAACAGTGCAGGTTTTGCATAAAATACAGTGGCTGAACATTCCTTTAAAGTAGTAAAAGAAGCATTTCCACTTCAGGAAAAATACAGTTCTTTGGCTTACGTATTGATTTGTGTACTTTCCTACTATAAATGTCAGTAGCAGCTATGATTGATGAGAAGTCTTCAAACTACTGCATCCAAACAAACATCTAGAGAACTGAAATAGCCCACTTTTCTATCCATTGTTTCTGCAGTGAATAACTCTCTCTCTCTTTCAGTAAATATAATATCATTTATTAATTTCTACTATTCCCTATCTTGAAGTTTTGAATTTTATGGTGCCAAGGTAGCATTATATTAAATACCATCCTAAGCAATATTATACTTAGATTTACCAAGGCGGGTTACAAACCGCCGCTTTGCGGCGCTCTGCCACCACCGCCGGTTAGTCCGCGGGGGAGCCGGAGCCTCCACACGGAGCGGCTCCCGTGCAGACCGAAAAAGAAGCTCCAAAATGGAGCTTCTTTTAGAGTCGCGTTTGCGACATAGCGAGGCGCCAGGGGCACACTCGCTACATCACAAAGGACGCGATGCGTACGGACGCTCAGCGTCCGATACGCAAAGATGGCGCCGGCCATGTAGAAGGGCCAGCGCCATCTTGTACGGACGGAGTCCGTATTAGGCCCAGGGGCGTCTAGAAGAGACGCCCCTTTTTAAAATGGGACGTCCTCTGGACGTCCCAAATGCCGGTTTGTAACCGGCCCAAGTCCATGGAGAATCTTCTTAACACAGATTTTAAATCTGGTATTTGCCTTTGCAATTCTATTGAAAATGATCTTCAAGTGGTGAGTTCTATACATACCACTTTAAAGTTTATTTTATTTATTTACAGTATTTATACCCTGCTCTTCAACCCTAAAGGCTAGAAGCTCTTACCTTATCCCCATTGTATTGTAAGCAATCTATATGTAATTGCTAAGGATGTGAAATGGTGGTAAGATTGTAACCACAATAACGATTGTCTGCTACAAGGGGAGAGACTCTAAACATTACAAGCAAAGAGGATAAATGTTACATCGTGTTATAGTTTGTGACAGAGCTTTTCATTCTTTTTGCACATCAAAATGGTTCAGCCAACAGCTGGTATGTATGGTTCTGCCCCACTCCCGTCTTACCCCTATTAGAGATTTAATGCTAATTCAGTTTAAAGTGCTTGAGAAGAACTTCCACTTCATTTCTGTGAGACCAACATCTTAATGCAAGTGTGGGTTGCTAGCGGATGCTGGAGAATTAAACTGATCCCCCATGAAACTTTGGTGGGCTTCACTGTTCCTCTGCCCATCGTCCCTGAAATTTTAAAACTTCTTTTGGCAAATATTTGCCCAGGGGAAACCTTTTTCTGACCAGGAAGTAAAGATGTCACTTCTGGTTTATTTCCTTGTGAGAAACAAAGACCTCTCTTGGACCTAGAACAGCCTGATGGAAATGCAGTGAAATTGGCTCTGCTCTGCCCTAGGAGGCATGGAAATCATTTTAAACAATTTTATTTAATTTTTCCCCCAAACATAAATTTTGGGGGTTAATGTGGGATCCTGAGGATCCTGAAAGCAGCTTTGTGACTACATGCAGTCAGTGGGGACTGTATATTCCTTGCCCTGTCCTAATGGTTTAGTCCATAACTCCCTGGAGAACTTTATTCTCCCTTATGAAATTGCTTGCACTTTGAGATCTGCTGAGAAGGCTTTCTTTCTGTCCTATCACCATTTTCTGGTGCATACATGGGGGAGAGCCTTCTCAGTTGCTGCCCCAATACTTTGGGATTCTCTTCCCAAAGAAGGTGGACTGGTACCCTTGCTACATTTTGTAAAAGAATGAAGACTTTTCTATTCTGACAGACATTTGATGAGTGTGTCTTGTGGATTTTTATTGATACATTTGTTAATTTGTTACAAGCTGATTCACTTTGAGTGTTAAACCTAGAAAAGGTGGGAGGGAGAGAAATGATGTTGTTGATGATGATCAGTATGAAATCCAAACCATAAACGGGTTTGTAACATGTTATGCCTAATGAGGCAGAGCTGGAGAGCTCCAAATAGTTTCCATTATTCCAAATAAAGATCAATATGGGAATGAACAAAATAACTTAAAGGATCTTCAGTAGATAGGGGTGTGAAATAACTGCATAATTCTTACTCTGCTTGAAAAAGGGTGGGAAATATAATTACTGTTTCTTCTGCATGAGAAGGAAGAGATAATTAAAATGTCTCATCCCTCACAAGGGGAGAGCTTACCCATTCACACACAAAAGTCCATGGACATGAAAGTCCATGGAAGTAGGTCTTTTTTAAAGTTCATGGTCCTTGCTTGCCCATTTAAGACTTAGTTAGTTCAACCAAACTTGTCTGGAAAAGCAGACAGCAGCCGAAAGCAAGCAAAACAACAGAGATTATGGCAAAGCAAAACAGCAACAAAACACAGCATCTGAAATAATGCATGTCCTTAGTATCAGACAACAATAAGTTAGAGCAAAGGAAGAGTTCCAAAAGCAAAGCCCTTAGCCAGTTCATTAGCCAGTCAGGGTTTGAGCAATCAGATTAATCAATCAGTCCAAGTGTCACAGGTTTCAACAAGCAGAATCATCAGTCCAAAGTCCCAATCCAGGAGGTCAGGCAACAAGAGAGTCCACAAACAGGGTTCTTTTATCAGAGTAGTCAGTTAACTTCTGACAACGGTTCTGGCATTCTTCCTAGGTTTTTATCTCCAGCACTTCCTAGTGCAGCTGCTTCCTGATTGTTTGGCATTTCTCATAAAGCCTCCTAGAACGATGCAGCCACATCCTTTCTGATCTTTGCTGACTGTAAGAAGGCACAGGTAAGTTGACCACCTCCTCCTCCTCCTCCTCACTGCCCAAGTTGGCAGGAGATTCTCGTGCCTGAGTGCCAGGCACCTGAATGTCCTCTGTGGCATCAGCTTCCATTGATACAGGCAATGAGAAACTAGGCTGAGTGTCAGGTTCCTCCCTCTCTCCCTCCTCTTCTGAGTCCTCAGCCAGGCATGCCTCCAGACTGGGCATGACAAAACGTCATATTACAAAGTTATATGACAACTAAGGGCCAAAGCAGATGACCCAGAAGGAGCAGCTGGAGGCTGCTCCTGTGCCAATCGCACCAGGACTGTGGTGACCGAACAGCCTGCTCCCAGAATGTGCCACTGATGTGATCCTAAATGAGCTGCTGGCAGAAGCGGATTAAATATGCTCCTTTTCCTGGCAGCTTAGGGCCACCTTAGGTGGCATTGGAGCGGCTTCCAGCTGCTGCAGGGTTGGATGTCACATCATGTATTAGCCCACCGCTCTGTCCTCATTATATATTTTTTATTGTGTTAGTAGATATTTTAATCTCCAATTTTAATTGTATCATGTTTAATCCTGTTTTAAAGGGGGAAATTTGGGAAATAATGTTGAATATGGATATTTTAATGTGTTGTGAGCTGCTTGGACTGTCTCATCACAGAAAAGCAGGATAAAAATTAAAATTTTATTTATTTATTTATTTATTTATTTATTTATTATTACTGTATTATTATGTCTAAATGCCACGCTCCTGAAGCAGCTGGAAGCCACTCTATTTGGCCTGGCTGTTTCAGATCTAGCTTAATTTTATTTACACTTTACAAATACTGTACCTGCTTCCAAAAAAAAAAAAAAAAAAAAAAAAAAAGGGGCGGGGGGGAAACCTGCAAGAACTGGGCATAGTTTGATTTTAATTTTCAGTTATAACTCTGTCTCTTGGATCTTTTCACACTCATTTTAATGTTCTGGCAACATGCTATTTACAGTAAAAACATTTAAAATTTTAAATGCATATTTAAAAATGAACTAAAACTAAAGTTTTATAAACAATTCTAATATAACAATTTAAACCAGATGAAAACAACTAAAGCCATTTAACAAACTGGCCATCAACCCATTTTCTTGTAGATATTGCAGTGATTTCTGCAAATTAATTATATGTTGTAAAAATAAATACTTATGTCTTTTCTGCAAGTGAATGTAACCCAAATGTGGTGTTCCATATTTTGTATTTGTAAAAATGCCAGCCAAGCAAGGCAATCCCTGCTATGTGTTTCTGAAATTTTGAATTCAACATATACGTCCTTTAATCAGTGGTGAATATGTACACACATACATAAATTGTGTGTGTACAACCTCTGTTAATGTGTGTACCTTCAAGTCACCTGTTGATTTATGGCAATCCCATGGATTTCATGGGGTTTTCTTAGGAAAGGAATACCCAGGGATGATTTTACCAGTTCCTTCCTGAGAAATACAGCCTACAGCACCTGGTATTCATTGGTGGTCTCCCATCCAAGTACTAACAATCTGCTAACATAGTAGTATTTTCAGAAATGTCAGCTTTCACATTAACATAATTGTGAAAGTGGATCAAACGATACTTCATATTTTTATGTGGCTTGAAGTTTTATGACAGTTCTTTTTTTTTATGCAAATAATTTCTCCCAGTGGATATGTGGATGGGTTTGCTACATCTGGACTTGGGCAAAGTGGGGAAGAAACTATAATCTTTTGTCCATACAATGATCCTAGTTGGAATTGCTACCCAGCACTTACTCTTTGCTATGGGATTTTAAGTTCTTCTAAGGAAAATAGGAAGTTTGAAAATTCATTATTCTTCTATAGAGATCAACATGACATTTTTTCATTATTCTCCTATCTCAGATCTTTTATTCAGATCAAGATGAACTGGTATAATGTTTTGATTGGATTTCTTAAACTGAGTAAGTTGCTTATATCTCTTTTTTAAATGACTTAATAAAGTGCAGAAGGATTTTGTTTGATCCATTTATTTCTCATTCAGCTGGGCTTACTGTGCCATTAGACCTGGGGCCTAAATAGATGGGCAGGGTACCGCAAACCAACTCCATAGTATCCTGTCCATGGTTTCCACCTGGATCAGTCCCTGGGTTGGCACAGCAATGGGCAGGTGTACACATGTCTGCCCACCACTGCACTGTGGGTCCACTGTTGTCATGTACCCCATACCTGCCACCACTGCTCTCTCAGCCTCTCTGAAGGACCCCACCATAGCTCATAAGGGTGCCTATCTACAACCACATGGCCAGGCATCCCTTCTGACATCACAGGTAGTGGCAGGGACCTTCTGAGAGGATGTGATGGTGCAGCAGGTAAGAGATGCATAGGCCAATCTGATCTGCCTGGTGTTGGCAAAGAACTGGTCTTTTTAGACTAGATTAAAGGTCTTTTTGGCTGGGATCCAGATTTTAGTAATTAAATTATTATAGAGAAGTATTGCTATAGTTTTTTAAAGTTCATTGTTTTATAACATGTACCATTCAGTACTCAAAGACAGAAAAAGACAATTTTTAGTGTACAATTTCTATGGGAGTTGAACTGTTACTAAAGTTGTTTGTGTCTATGGATAGAATTTCTACTGACATGGGTATATATCAATATATTAAATATATATCAATATATATCAATATATCAATGGCAAAAACAATGGCAAAAACGAAAGCTTTTTCTAAGAAGCATATCTGTGATCTTACAGATGTTTTTGTCATTTGTTCAATAATATTGCTGTTCCTCCCCCCCCCCATGTATAATAATAAAAAATTTGGGTTTCTGCTATGTGAAGTATTCACATTTGAATCCAATTTCTTTCTGTGTCCTCAGATTTCCTTCAAATGGCTTTTTCTCACTGCATGGTGTATCGGATTCCTCCACAGAACTTTCATTTACCTTGTGTGCCTCCTAAGAAGATTTCTAACTTTTCTTTCCCTTCTGAGATTGTGGATAATGGTCCTAGTTTAAATGAAGAACATAATACAAGTAAAACCAATGCAACTGCGCTGGAAGCCGAAGATAATTTTTTCTGTTGCCACTGGCGTGAAAGATCTATTAATTGTTTTATATATACTGCAGAAATGGAAGCCAGGGCATTTACTTATTCAGAAACTAGTGCATTATCATCTCATCAAATAGGTGGGCTTGGAGAAGATTTTTTTTTTTAAAAAAATATTATTGTTATTATTTACAACATTTATATGCTGGTCCAAAACTGTTGCTAAGGTTGTTAGAATAAGAATAAGAAATGCATACAATAAAACAGATCAATAATACATATAAAATTATGACAAAGAGCAAACAAATTAGACTAATAGTCCTGGGAGAATAATTAAATAGTCTTTTTGATGTTGATATTACATCAAAGTCAGTGTCAGGTGACGCTCTTCTGCACTGAAAAATACCCTTGCTAGTAACCACCAAGTGCTTTCTTTTTCCTAGTGCTCACCAAGTTCTAGTGGCCCAACTCAGAGCAGAAGCCTTAGAATAGCTTTAAAAACAGCTGTTCGATAAAGACTGGCCCTGAGTGGTGACAGGTTATAAAGGCCAATCACTGCATTTTGAATAGCTGGGCAGCTGGTTCAGTTAAACTAGCATTGATATGACGTGATCATGCTATCCAAACTCTGTACTCATGGATATTTTGAAAATAGCATGTCCAATGGCAGCTCAGTTCCAGAGGATGTTTAGCCTGGAGAAGAGAAGGTTAAGAGGTGATATGATAGCCCTATTTAAATACTTGAAGGGATGTCATATTGAGGAGGGAGCAAACTTGTTTTCTGCTGCTCCAGAGACTAGGACCCGGAGCAATGGATGCAAGCTACAGGAAAAGAGATTCCACCTCAACATTAGGAGGAATTTCCTGACAGTAAGGGCTGTTCGACAGTGGAATGCACTTCCTCGGAGTGTAGTGGAGTCTCCCTCCTTGGAGGTCTTCAAACAGAGGCTGGATGGCCATCTGTCGACGATGCTTTGATCTGGATTTCCTGCATGGCAGGGGGTTGGACTGGATGGCCCTTGCGGTCTCTTCCAACTCTATGATTCTATGATTCTATGATTCTATGATTCTAGGAATGTGAAATTATTGAAATATTTGCCCTCCACACATTCTATAGTTCTTTTTAAAAAATCACAACAGTAGAATTAGAATCAGAACCTGGTTCTTTTACAGCAGCAAAGGTGATACTTAGAAAAGATGTGAAATACAACCCAAGGCTACAGTAAAGTCGGGCTTGGGAAGTCAGGAAAGAGCTGTATTTTAGGAACAACATAGTGAAAGCAAGGACAAAGGCAACTTTCAGCCATAGTCAGGGCAGTTTATAGAAACTGTGAGAAGCACAAAGCACATACCAGTGTAGAGAAAAGAACTGGTTGGATAGCCAATGGAAAATCTGTGGCTAACCAAAGATGGAATAATGTACTAATTAGGCTTCTGTTATGAAGCAGGTCCACACAACTACATTTATATGGTGGTGTGAGGGATGCGGGGTTGGCAGAGTCAACAAGAGCTATACACATTTGCTATTTCTGCTTTTTAGGGGGTTATTATTTGATATTAGAAGCTGCTTATCAGTCTGGATAGAGTTCACTGTGAAGTTTCATATAAATGACTTATCACATATTGAGCTGATGTGGGCTGACTTTCTTAGTCACTGCTAAGAACAATTTGTTTTGCTTGTAAACCCGTTTCAGACTATATTCAGTGCAGTAAAACAGCATTTCAATTGTTTTGACATACGAGGAAATTTTGAAAAATACTTAACCTTTCCGTTTAGCTTCAGTATGGAATTTACAGCTTTGGACTGAGGAAAACACACAGGAGTTATTGTGTATTGCAGAGCTGATTACTAAACCACCATACCTGAATGAAGACTTTACAGTAAACTTGTATTATGCGTTGTAAGTATAATTTATATCTATCCAATTGCTGGTCTTTATGAATTATAGAATTTGTTCTAAAAAGAAAATGTTTCTGTTCTGTAATGGAGGTTGTACCATTAAAAAAAAACACGTTTATTGCTTTTCCTTCAATTTTAATGCCAGACTTGTCTAATGTTGGAGGCAGGACATTGGTGTGTATATGTGCTACGGTTATCAGTTGGGCCTATATTCAGTGCAAGGTTAACAGAGGCTATACACCCTGTGCTCTCTCTTTGTCTTTTGTAAACCTATGCATTTCATTGTAGCCACATCCAAGGTTTCTTCTGTCAATACAATTATTGTACAATATTTCCACTTTTAAGGGGAAACATGAACTTTGCTAGTACTAATCATACTGCCATTAGATAATTTATATTTTTAGCTGTCATTGGCATGTTTGAAGTGGCATCCTTCATGTAAATATTTAAAAAAATATTTTTCCCACATCTTCTCTCGAATGGAAGAATAGCCATCTGCCTGTGTCTTGTATGTTAAATGAAAAATTCATCTATAAACGTGTATGCTTGGTTGACTATGATGGTAGCAGTGATTTCTATGTGTTGCTTTTCATCTGAACAGCATACTTTCCTTACAACTTCTGCTCCACATACTTAAATAAAGTTTTGAACTATTATAACACATATCAAGAGTATAGTTAGTACAGCTAGCAACAACATCAGACAGCTTTTTACTTCCTAACTAAGTACTATCATCATGGGAGGGGGGAGTAAATATATAGTTTCATTGATTAGAATACCTCAATGAAAAGTACAGTATAGCTTCTAGAATCCTTATCATTAATTAATTAATTAATTAATTCATATCTCACTCCCCTCCCCCTCCCCCCAAATACTGGGAACCAAATGTTACATCACACAGAGTTGAAACACTTTAAAGTCAGAAATGAAGGCCTGTTACAGACAGCCAAAATAAGCGCTTCGAGTCACAGTGGAGGTATGATGTTTCAATGATGCATGCGTCCTAAGAGTCCCGAAGTCGCACCCAAGCCACACTCCCAGCCCTAAGGACTGGAGCTGGCTTTGGTGTGGCTTCTGGACTCTTAGGATGTGCATCATTAAAACACCATACCTCCACTGTGACTCGAAGCAGCTTTATTTTGGCTGTCTGTAACAGGACAAATCATACAAAAAGTTATTATTGAGATGAATTAATTATAGAAATTAATCAATTAAAATAAATCCATTAAACTAAAAGTAAAACAGGGCATTATTTAACACCCACAATAACCACTTTCTAAAAGCCTACTGGAACAGAAATATTTTCACTTGCCACCAGAAGGACAGTAAGAAGGAACTGCAAAGATGTCCTTAGATTTGCTTTGGATTGCATGTGTGTGCACGTGCGCACTTCAAGTACCTGCCAACATGATGACCCCAATAATTTCATAGGGTTTCCTTAGGCAAAGATACTCAGAAGTGGTTTTGTCAGTTTCTTCCTCTGCAGTACAGCCTACAGCACCTGGTATTGATTGGTGGTCTCCCATTTAGTTACTAAGGACTCATTCCCACTATGGTAAAGTAAGCTGATCAGCTTATATGACGTCATTCCCATTTGAAACCAGTTCTGATCCTAGTGTGATTGGTTTCAGTCGCGATGAAGTGAGGCAAACACACATGCAAAAAGTCTTTCCTGACCTAGTTCTTTGGTGGTTTTGTTTGAAAGAATCCATTCTGGAGCATGTTCAACAAGTGAGAACGACGGATCTGAATCGCATCATTCTGGAGAGGAGGGACCAATGGCAGAGGAGTGTTTACCATCCCTCCTCACTATTCCCCCCCCCCCTCTCAGCACTGCCTTTGTGCTTGTAGTGTGACCTATGGGTACATTTTTTAAAAAAATTCATAGAAGATTCGATTCATTGATTTTGCAACCACTTGAAGCCAATGAATCAAATCTTCAGTCAATTTATTTTTAAAAAATCTATAAATGACATGGAGCCCTTTGAGGGTCTTAGCACTGCGCTCCTGAGCACCTCTTTGGGGGAAGAACCTCCTGAGTGATGCCCAGCCAAGAGGCCCAGTGCCTGCCAGTCCCTTCTTCCCACCCAGAGCCTGGGCTGCCGCTTCTGTCACTGATGATGCACAGATGATTGACATGCATTTTGAAGCATTGCAAGCTAGTGGGGATGACAGTCGTGCCAAAAAAAAAAAAAAAGAAGTGATTACAAGGACATAATGAAAAGATCCACTTTCTTAGTGGGAACAAGAAGGAAAGGTATTCATGACAGATGCACACTATGCCTAATGTATATAAATCTGTTTTGCCAAAGAAAGACAAATAATGTACACAGTATCATGTACTTTCCCTGTCTCCTTTTATAAGAATTTTATCTAATCCTTGTTGACTTTCATGCCTTGTGAAAGTAATGGCCTCTGAGTAGGTATGCAATCATTTTTTATAACCTGAAACAGTCACTGCAGTGGTGGTGAGGTGATTTTTTTATGTGATCGAAGGCTGTAAATATACATACTGTTATACTGAAGTGAGACCTGCATAACTCAGTGTGACCTGTTTCTCAGTAATCATTGAACTTGGGCTGCAAAAATACCAACAACATACCTCACATCATGCATCCAATTTGTAGAATTCAGCATTTGTGTTCCTCAAATTTGCTCTCTCAAATGTGTGTCCAGTTTTTAATTTTTACCAAACAAAGCAAATGTTTGTTACTGTGGCTTGCTGCAGACTTGTTTAGAGATAGGGTAAAGTGGTCTCATTTATTCAAATAGATTGGCTCTTGTTTTTTTCTGCCTCAGTGCAAGCTTTTAAATTCAGACTGTCAACCCAGACTGTCAAGGGAAATGAAAGATTATTTAGCAGAGTTTGGAGGGACAGCATGGAATCAGGCTGAATACAGCGGACAGTTCCACCTTCAGAGCCTTTTGGAACCTATCAGTCATTTATTTTTCAGTGGTTTGGGAGAGAGCAGTCTATAAAGAGAAAGAGTTAAATGCATTCTTCTGAAATAGTTCAATAGCAATTCCTGATTTCCCCTTATCTGTCTTCTGCATGCTTTAGAAAATAATCTTAAATAAATATGATACAACTGTAGCCACCTATGTACCACCAAATACAATTTTTTTCTTATAAGCAATAAACAGTCAGATGGTCCTTGAGTCTGCACGTGACGTTCAATATGGCCTCTAATTGACATCAATGGGTGTGTGTGTGTGTGTTTTGCTGTTCTGGGAGTTCTCTTACATACTGACGTCTAGTGGGACAGATTCACTAAGGAATTAATTCAGTTGACAGGTTTTTGTTATAGCTAAGAAACTGTATCTCACTCCCAGTCTAATTTTATGTCATACAAATGGACTATTTTTGACCAATTTTCTATGGCATTTGAGAATATACCACTGAAAAGCTGTTTAGACATTGTCAGCTTACAACAGGTCCATGGATTCCATAAGGTTTTCTTAGGCAAGTACTACTCAGAGGAGGGTTTGCCCATTTCTTTCTCTGAAATATAGTCTATAGGCCCTGGTATTCATTAGTGGTCTCCCATCTAAGTACTAACCAGGATTGGCCTTGCTTATCTTCCAAGATCAGACAGTATCTGGTGCTTTTAGGTTAGTCAGGCAAGCCCTGTTTAGACACTACACCCTGAATTAGTTTCAGTTTTTAAAGTTTCTTTTTTTAATACTGGGATACTGGACTAGATCATTTTTTTGCAAATTTCTAGAACAGATTATAGAAATGGGTTCATTTACACATCTTTCACTTGTTAAAAAGCAAATGTCTGTGTATAGCACAGCTAGTTCTTCCTATGGAAACAGAAGGAAATAGTGGCAAGGGAAACCTGAATCATTTCCACTTGACAACAGTATAGTGAAATTGAAGCCAAATACTCAAAAAGTCCCCCCCCATTCTGTTTAGTGTGGTCCAGAAAACACACATTTCACAACATTATTTTTATAGTTCTACAGTTTCATGCCAGTTTGGAGGACTGTGTTTGTTGTTGCTGCTGAACTAAGCAAAGTATCCTTAGCTACTCTGATCTTTTGCCTGGTATTGTTTCTTCATGGTATTTTGAACTGTACAAATAACTCCAAAAGGCCAATACATTCTCAGTGATTGTCCCTGAGGGAATTTGTATTCCCTTTCTCCAGGTTTTTTCTTCTTCTTTAGAACAAACAACCGCTTTGTGCTAAAAGTAAAAGTAGTTCAAGACAACTTAATTACATTTATTTTTGAATTAAAATGATTGATTTAAGCTGGAATTTCAGCATGAAGCTTTCTCCAGAATTAAGTTATCATTTAAATTTTTCAGTTTTTGAAATTTTAATCACTCCACTAGCTGCCAATAAGTTTCTGGGCAAGGAAAAAAGTGTTGGTTATTACCATTAAAGCCTTATATGGTTTGGGTCCAGATTACCTACAGGACTATCTCCTGTGTTTTAACTGATTTCTTTTTAATTGATGTTGTTTGGCTGTTAATTGTTGTTGTTCCCCGCCTTGATCCATGGAGAGAGGCAGGTAAGAGATGATGATGATGATGATGATGATGATGATGATGATGATGATGATGATAAAATTAGGAATTAAGAAAATGAGTCACCGTGTTAAAAAGCCAAATTTTACATTGCCCAGTTTTGTTCTTTACTTAAAGCCTAGTTCTCCTGGAATACTGCAGAATTGCTTCTTGCTGTCTGTTATTCCTTCAGAGTTGGTGAATTTCCCACAGTAAGAAACTAGTGTGATTAAACCATTCACCCATACAAAAAAGATATATTCTCCCTCAACCCCACAAAAAGGATGACTATTTAAGGTTTCCTAGGTTCATCTTCTACATTTTAGAATATATGATACAAGTCCCTCATGTTTTCTTTTAATATACATTAAAGGAAAACATGAGGAATGTGAATTAAATATAGCATGTACATTAAATACAACAATCACACCACTTAGCAGATGGCACTCTCTGTGTGCTGATTTTGTGGAAAGCAAAGAGGTTGGTGTGTTAAGACTGGGATTTGAGAGACCTAAATTCATGTTCCCACAGAACCATGAAATCATTTTGCAACCAAGCATCACTTGTGGTCTTTCAGTTTGATCTTACATACTCATAAAATCTGTGAATAATCAAATCCCATTGTGTTAATGTGAGCATAAAGTGAAGAGGATGAGAGCCCATGGGAGAAAACATAGGGCATATTTGTAAATATAAAATGATTATGCAAGTAAGAATTTTCTCCCACAGAACAATTTACGGGGGACTCTGTCCAAATAGGGATTAAGAATACTGTTGAATGCCTTGCAGGATTCACCTCCCTTTGACTTCTCCACATTTTCTTGTGCCACAACCTGGAATAGAAATGGATTCACTTGCATTATTAGCACTTGATGTACACCATTATATGATGAAGAAACAAATACACTTGTCCCTCCACATTTGCTGGGATTAGGGGCACATGACCCCCGTGAATGTGGAAAAACTGCCAATAACAAAAACACTATGTTTTTACCTGAGAGAACACCTCTCTAGGAATCTCTAGGTCCTCCAGTGCAACTCATTAGACAACATCTGCCAGACATTTACCATAGAATTGTGCTGGAAGAGCTACAGATGCCTAGTGGAGTGTTTTCTCTAGGAATCTCTAGCTCCTTTAGTGTGACTTTTGGTTAAAGTTGACCATAAAGTTGCGCTGGAGGACCTAGATATTCTGAGAGAACATACTAATAAAGTCTGTGAATAATCAAACCTGCAAAAGTTAAAGCCACAAATGTGGAGGGATGAGTGTATTTGTATTGTGACACAAACAAAAAACAAAACAAAGTGACATTAGTTGATTGCATAAATATTCATACTCATGCAAGTCAATACTTGACAGATGTACCTGTGGCAGCAATTACCTCTGCAGATCTTCTTGGATTACAACACAAATAATGAGCAAAAGTCAAAAGCTGGTAAATATTTTTGTAATGCACTGTACATGTGTCATGTGAAAATCAATCCGCTTTTGTGAATTTTTCCCCAATTTAAACCCTTGGTTTTGCACAGGGTTTCCCCCGTGTGAAAAACTTATGTGAGAAAGACATGGATAGCAAAGGAAATGGTTTTTGGTGAGGTGGGTGACATACTGGGATTCCAAAAATTTCTACAGCTGCTTTTTCTACTCTGGAACTGGGTTGGTGGGTTTGATTTTTTTCACCTTCATTCTGGTTACTTTTAGCACAGTAAAAGATTGCAAATTTAAATGTAAACAACAATTTAAAATTAGTGTAGTTGTTTGAAACATCTCTCTTCCAAGATAAATGTTCCTGAATTATTTTTTAGCATATTAATAATAAATGCATTAACACTTTTCCTCTAACTTGTCCATCTCTTCATGGGCTAACCAAGAGCTGACATACTTATGGGACTGTACAACTGACTGAGGCCATCTGTTATATCAGCTGCATTTAAAAGTTGTGAGTTGAATTATAGAGTCATAGAATTAGTGTAGCCATCTGGTGTCAAGACGATAGCAGAAGAGTAGGCAGCAGATAATTTCTCCTTCATAATAATGTAATCATTGTCATCCTTAGAGAGTGACCTGATGTGATAGTTCCAGACAATACAAAGAACATGCCGATTTGCTGATTAGTTTTGAAATTTTGCCTTTATGGCATTTCTTTAGGTTAGGATAAGAAATCCACACAGGTATAATTTTTGAGAATTTCAAACTGAGGTCATGTTACCTAATCAGATAAAAAAAAAGGATCCTGTGAAATACGTAGAATAAAATAGCTTATACCTGATCTTGATAGCGGAAATTCTCCAGCAGTAACAAAGGCATTTTGATTCATTCCTTCACTCAGCATCATCCATTTATATTCAGGATGGCTATAAAATCACAGAACTACATATTTGAAACTGCCTCATACTGTGCCTTACGGAGTATGAAAAGGAAGAGTCTTTAGACTGAATGAACTGAAAATGTATGTGGAAAATGAATCTGATGCAGATAAGAGGGAATGTCTCCCAGTAAATGATTCAAAGAGCATTTCATATAGATAAAAAAGTATTTTTTCAAATTCCCTGTAGAAACTGTGTAGAAATATAAGTGTACTAAATATAAGCATATGGGTAGTCCACGGGAATCTGACAAAATGTATAAATGGCAATGCTGGGAATTACTAATTATTTTTTGGTTAGTCTCATATGTGCTACAATACCTCTTGCATACTGAGGTATACCTGTATTTGATGTGTGGACATAATCATATAGTGAGTGATGATTGGCTTAATGTTATATGGAACCAGTGACAATTACTAATAATTAAATACTGATTTTCTGTAGCATGCCTTGTTACTTTGGCTTCACGTTGCTCTGTATGTGCTTTCCATTTTGGACATCTGTGCTAAATAGTACATTAAAAACTATTTTGCTTTGTTTTCATGGGACTTTCAAGTATGTGAAAAAATGCATAAAAACAAAAGAGATCAGCCAAAGAAGATATTTTGGGCTCATTTGAGTTTTCTAGTGGGAAACAAAACAGAATGAAGAAAGCCAGAAGATGAATATTTTCCATACTCTAGTCCAAAGCAATAGCCACAGTGACAGGTTTTAAATGAGATTTATTTATTTTCTTCATGGAACTGAGGAAGCAAATTATTTTTTTTTAAAAAAATACACTGTATTTTGAAAGTTAATCTGAAAGTATGAAAATTTTTAAAACTGTACTTTCAAGGTTAACTGTAAACATGAAAATAACATTACAGGAATAATTCAGGCTAATTTGTCTGGAAAACTATATGCTGGTCTTCTCATAGTTAGAAACAGATATATGTTGAAAACAGATGTAACATTTTTAAGGCTGATGGGGAGGTTTTACAGAGCCATTACTTTACAGATGAAGTGGGTCTCATGTGAATGGGTAATTTTCTGCCTCCCAAGCCCTCTGGGAGCTGTAAGACTGTTAAAATATTCCCAAATGGGGGCAAGAAATCTGTCCACTTCTGCTTTGGTGAAATGTCTGATGGGTTGTTGTTGTTTTGATGTTGAACAGTGTAGGTGTCTCTGCAGCCTATTCAAGATATGAATTGTCAGAAAAAGGACAATCTAGGTAGTCTGAAGGTGTTGAGGGCCACAGGAATAACTTTGGGGTACAGCACATGGCACCATGGCCACCGTTCTTTTGCTCAGTGGGTCTGTCCACACTCTACAGTTATACTATGGTTCATCCTTAACTTACACTACAACATCCTATAGAATCCCTCAATTTGTAGTTTTTTGAGACAATGGATCTCTTCAGTTGAGAATTCTTATTACCACTCCTTAAACTGCAGACCCCAGGATTCTGTAGGATGCTGCCATGGCAGTTAAAGTGGGAACATAGTGAAGACTTTCATGGCCGGCATCCATGGTTTTTTGTGGGTTTTTCGGGCTATGTAGCCATGTTCTAGAAAATTTTCTTCCTGAACAAGAATCAAGGAACACGAGAGACACTGCAGACTGGGCCAGCCAGAAAAATTAGCAGTAGCAGAACATGCCACAAACCATCCTGGGCATAAAATACTGTTTGAAAACACTGAAGTTCTGGACCATGCCAACCACTGCCATGTCAGGATGCACAGGGAAGCCATTGAGATCCATAAACACCTGGACAATTTCAACCGGAAAGAAGAAACCCTTAAAGTGAACAAAATTTGGCTTTCAGTCCTGAGGAATAGCAAAATAAGGACTCAGCAAATGCAAATAGGAAACCACTCAGAGTCAGGGGCTTTCCCAGCAGATAATGATCACCAAGTAGCAGACACTAATCCTCTTTTGCATTTGCCTCCCAGCCTGAAGCCGTCAGCAACAGAACATTCTCAGTCTCACACTGTGTGTGTGTATATATATATAGTTGTCACTAAAGGACAATTTTACAGCCATATATATACACACACATAAATACACACACACACACACACACACATACACACACACACACTTTTTCCAGGCAAGCATTCTCTGAAGATGCCAGCCACAGACGCTGGCGAAACGTCAGGAAGAAAATTTTCTAGAACATGGCCACATAGCCCACAAAAAAACCTGGGAACATAGTGCTATAATTATGTAGCAGGAAAAGGCTTTTGCTTTATAGAGTAACCCTCCCCTCCATCCTGCTGTGAAATGAATTATTTTAATATTTTGCAAAGCTTGCACATTTCTACAGTTTTTAAGGCTAGATGTACTCAGATGTATGCGGGATAAATCATTTAGAAAATGTTACATTTGTATGCAACCTTCAACAATTATGTATTGCTTCTAAACAAAGATTAAATGTTAACAGCTTTCTACTCAGAATTTTTTTATCCTCCAAGAAAGAACAAGCTCCTCACTCAAGTGATGGTACCATTAATTTCAGGCATCTTGTTCTTCTACTTGAGTAACATGTCTGCCATTGATTTCTGCACTTAAAAGAAAACACAAGTGTTACATGTAGTCTTTGCGCAGGAAAAAGGGTATTTCTGGCATTTCTAGTGGATTGACTCTTCTTCTGACTGACATAAGGCATCTTCTAAGAAAGAACTTCTAGTGAAATGGTCTGGATGTGCTATTCAAAAACAATAACAACAAAAACCCTGATGAGTTTCATTTTCTTTTCCTATTCAAGAACAGATGTATCATTGGAAGCTACATCTACACGTTCGCTAAAGGACAACTTTACAGCCACTCACTGCAATGCTGTAAAAGACCAAAGATACATATGTCGGATATCTTCAGCAAAACCCGACCAAATTTACATTATGTGGCTCAAGATTACAGATGGAATAGCATTACTTCAATCACCATTAATGTCTGTCAAGCCTATAGATATTGGTAAGTTTCATTTTATTTACCACACCTCATAATCAGTATAATATACATTTTGCAGAGCCTTCTCTGAGTAAGCCTAGCTCACTTCTCTGAGTGAGCCTGCGGGAAATCTTATTTCACGAAAAAAGTCAGTTCTCAAAACAGGAAATATATAAACTAAAAAAGTGAAATACTCATTTTAAAAACTGTTTTATGAATTACGCATCATCTTTCAGATACATACCAAAATACAATCATCATTAAAGCTAGTAATTATTAAAATTCTTAAAATGTTTGAAATTATATACTTAAATCATAAATCTAATAGTTTGGATGAAAATCATAATTTTGTGTGTAAGAGCTGATGTGGAAATTCATTAGTAGTCCAGATTTTTTTGTTTTAAAAAAACTTTATTCAGAAGACTAAACATAGTAATTTACAAGATCAGATAATCCATTTTCCAAGGTTTCTTTTAAAGTTTATTCCAGGTACAATCCATGACTTCTCATGAGCAGATATACGTTAAACAGTAAGATTTTGGCAACAAAAAATCCTATAAAATAATTAACCTAAAAGGTAATCCCATTCCCTACCTGCTTTACTCAAAGTATGTCAAGAGATCTTGTAGCACCTTTGGGACTGAGAGAAAGTTTATGATCCCCATATTCTTTCTTTCAATTAGCCTTAAAGGTGCTGCAAGGTCCTTCTGCATACCAATTCAGACTAACACAGCTTTGTCTTTAAATTACTCCAAGGCTGCATCTGCACTGCAGAAATACAGTGGGCTCTGCTTATCTGTGGGCTTGCCATCCATGGATTTGAACTTCCATGAATGGCAAGTCCCATTGTTTTAAATGGCTCTGTGTTCACATGGCTGCAAGAAAGAACAGGACTTGTGGTCCAACATTTTTTGCTATATGCAGGGTGCAGGGTCTGGAATGGATCCCCCGCAGATAACAAGGGATGACTGCAATCCAGTTTGACACTGCTTTAACTGCCATGGCTCAGTGCTATGGAATTCTGGGTTTGCTCTGGTGCCACAACAAATGACGCTTCCTACAGTTTCATAGCATTGAGCCATAGCAGTTAAAGTGGTGTCAGACCAGATTATTTCTGCAGTGTGGATGCCTCAGAAGTATGATTGTTAATCAAAATGGAAAAGGTTTTGCAGAAGATGCCTAAATTCAGGATCCTTTGAAAGTATCACATATAAATTACTTTGTTATTATATTTCTTCCTATAAAATTAGAATTTTAGTATTCAAAAGATGAATGAATTACTTCTGCTATTTAACAGCTTGTGAACATTGTTACAATCAGATGATGGATGCATTTAATAATTTTTTGCTGCATTTTGGCTCTATCTAGCTGTTCATAAGCATGTGGTTGTTCTTTGAATTGTTTAGTGTTGTAACATTCTTGTCATAATGAAAAGAACATTTCAATAATCAATTTCCCCCCTCAACATATGATTCCTAGAAATTAATTGAAACCTTTTAGAGTGAATATTTCATTTTTGGTATAAATTAGGTTAATTTTCTGAAAGATGATGGGATTATAGGAATAATGACACAGTGATTCTCTTGAATCATACCATTAAGTGGTTTCCTGTTTTAAAACTGCATCAGTACCTCATAGAACTAAAATGACATTAGGTGGAATTAATTTCACATCAAACAGATATGAACGGTCTGGTGAATTTAAAAAAAATTAAAGCTTTCAAAAAGTCTTGTATAAACAAAATAAAAGTGCTTTTTTCTACTGCGGGTGAAGATGATGCAGCACCAAAGAAGTCCCGTAAAGCCATGGCCTCGGTGGCTAAGGTGCACTTTCCACAGCACAGAAAGGAGTCGCTTTTTGTGGCTCCTTTTTGTGCTGCGGTAAGGCGAAATCAGGGCCATGGCATGTAGTTGCCACGGCCCCAAGCAGCACTAAAAAGGGCGGTCTGTATAGCCCCTAAAACAATAGTATGCCATGGTCTAATACTACTTGAAAGTTTTACAGCAATTTTTGAGTATCTTGTCATAAAAAATAATTTACAAGACAGAATTCACAGCATTCTTAGAACTTCTTTGTCCCTGAATACGTAAGGCCTTCGACAAGAAGTTAGACAATATGAAGTATGTACATACCTCAACTAGAGACCTGAAAGAGCTTGTGAGCTCAATCTTTTAACATGTGTGGCTTGTGCTGCCAATTAAAATGCATTCTGCTGTGATTCAATCATTTTCTGGTAACCTGCTTGGTTACCTTGGGTGGGTCAAACATTCACAGCTCCAGAACCCCTGCTATAGTGTTGCCTTAGGGTCGCCATAAGTCAGAAATGACTTGGAGGGAAACAACAACAAAAAAGGGGGGAAAGACAAGTGGTAGAGAAACATGGGAGAGACAGAATAGATGCTGACTTCATCTGGGCTCTCATAAAATTCCATTATGATTTATGGCCAATTTCACAGTAAATACTTTGCGTGAAAGCACTCACAGTCTTGTGATATACTTGGCCTTCCTTGCACAGTTACCTTGCTTTGGTAGTATGCAATCATTGTTTTGGTTGCAAAGAAAATAGGCTCCTGCATGAATGGGTTTTATTGGATCACAATCATTGGCTAAATCTACCGTATATATTCGACTATAAGTCGACCTCATGTATAAGTTGAGTTTGGCCCCTTTCTCCTTTAGTCTGCTGGGTGCAGCCATCTGAAGGCTGCGCCCAGCGGACCAAACCAGGAAGGAGCTCCGAAACAGAGCTCCTTCTGGGGTTGCGGAAAGGGCGCCCTAGGCGCCCTGCCACGACCCCAATACGTCACAACCGCGTCGCCTCGTTTGGAGGTGGCGAGGTCGTAACGCATCGATGGCGGAGGCTGTGTGGAACGGCCGCCACCATTTTGTGCGTGCACAGCGCGCACTAGGGTTAGGGCAGTGCGGAAGCACCGCCCCGTCTTAACCCTAGTACGCGCTCTGCGCGTACTTTTTAGCCTGTCTGTAACGGGCCACTGTTTCCTAGAAAGGGACTTCTCATCAAAAGCCAAATGTGGAAAGAAAATTTATTCATTTATTTATATCCCGCTCTTTCCCCAGAACTGGGATTCAGAGCAGCTTCACAACATTAAAAAACAGTACAATTAAACACAGAAAAATATATTAAAAAGGAACTAAATGGTTACAATATTAAAACGGATAGTTAAAACTTTCTCTCTCTCTCTCTCTCTGTCTCTCTGTGTGTGTGTGTGTGTGTGTGTGTTTGTGTATACACACACACACACACACACACTGTATCAAACCTTATAACAATTCTTTAAAAGCCTGTGTGAACAGGTAGGTCTTAACCTGCTGGTAGAAGACCATCAAGGAGGGAGCCATTCTGATCTCCCTGGGCAGGGAGTTCCAGAGTCTAGGGGCAGCCACTGAGAAGGCCCTCTCTCACGTCCCCACCAACTGTGTTTGTGATGGTGTTGGGATGGAGAGAAGGGCCTTTCCAGAGGATCTCAGAGTTGGGCCGGTACATACAAGGAGATACAAATAGTGTGGACCTGAGTCATGTAGGGCTTTATAGGTAATAACCAGCGCCTTGAATTGTGCCTGGAAACAAACTGGCAGCCAATGAAGCTGTTTCAGCAGAGGCGTTGTGTGGTCTCTGTAATCTGCCCCTGTTAGCAGCCTGGCAGCAGCTCTTTCAACCAGCTGAATATTCTGAACACTCTTCAAAGGCAGCCCCATGTAGAACCTGTTATAATAGTCCAAATGGGATGTAACCAAAGTATGTACCACCATGGCCAGATCTGGCATCTCAAGGAACAGGTGCAGCTGGTGCACAAGTTTCAAATGTGCTGTTTTCTTTTTTAAAAATGTTTTTTTATAATAACAGACATTAAATATATATATATTTTAAAACTGTAAATTGCTTTTTTTTAAAAAAAAATGTCAGGTGCTTTGAATATTTCCTAGAAAGGTGAGGAAACAGTGTTGCAGCTGCTTATAATGGTAATGATGATGTAGTCATTTAAGAGATTATTTCTGTTTGAAGTAAGCCAAATTGCTGTTTACAACTATTAGCTAGGAATGGTGGCAAAGTAAAGATTTAATTTCATAAACTTCTAATTGGAATATTACCCTCAAAAGTTAGTTGAATCGCAAGTAATTTTTTCTTCCTCTGTGGGGTGTACAGGTATGTGTATGATTATTTTGAGCTAATGGTTGAACAATTTTTAAAAAAGAAATGTAGGTGTGCCATAATAGTAGAAACTGCGAAAAGAAACATAAATGCACTCTAGTATGGGTGATAAGACAACACAACCAGCATAAAAAGATTAATGCTTTTCTTGTTTAATCAGTTGTAGAGGGAATGGAGAGAGGATAGTAATGGCACATGGCACTCCTCTAGTGGTTTGTATCAGATCCATGATTGTTGTTGTTGTTATTATTATTATTACATTCAACAACAGTGACTGGTATGCTAAAGATATCTTGTTGATTGTGATGTTTTACAGTAAAACCAGAACCTCCATTACATCTGCAAATAGAAATGACAGACAAAGGGCAGTTAAAGATCTCTTGGTCTAGCCCAGCATCAAAAGCATATCCACTTCAGTATGAAGTGAAATGTTTTGCAAATTCATCTAAAAGTGTCTGGCAGGTAGGCATATTTTATACTGAATTTTTCTTCTTTAAAAAATAAAAAAATCTAAGCCTAAGACACATTTTAAATTCTTGTTCGGTATGTACTTTTATAAGATGTAGTAATTGTGAACATTTAACTTGGAAGAAGCTCTGAAAAAAACAAGTCATACAGTAGAAATAGGGCCACTCAACTTACCGGGCCGGTCTGGTTGGCTCTCAGCCTGGCTGGCTCCTGGCATGCTTTGTGCCAAGGCCAGCCAGGTTCCTATTTTTTTTTGGGGGGGGGGAGGAAGAGCAAGCACTTCCACTCCTTGGTGCTGGAGACTACGGCCTGTTACAGACAGGCCAAAATAAAGCTGCTTCGAGTCACTTTGGAGGTATGGTATTTCAATGATGCATGCATCCTAAGAGACCAAACGCCACACCAAAGCCACGCTCTGGTCCTAAGGACTGGAGTGCAGCTTTGGTGTGGCTTTTGGACTCTTAGGACTCATGCATCATTGAAATACCATACCTCCAAAGTGACTCGAAGCAGCTTTATTTTGGCCTGTCTGTAACAGGCCTACAATTCCCCGCAGGCAGTGGGAGCAGAAGTCTCATGGGACTGGATGCACCGTGCCGTGTGGTGTAGCAGATTGGTTCAGGGGCTAGGGGAGTTGGTACCTTCTCTCCTCCTAGCCCCTGATTGGTGGAATGGCCGATTTAAGGGCCTCGTGGTGCACTGATCGGTACCATTTCAGCCTGCAGACAAATGAAACCTCTAGTATGACCACTTTCCATTGGCCATATTTGTAAAACAACTCACACCAAATAAATGTTTAACATTCATGCTAAGCAGGATTGACTTCAGCCCAGAGTTAAGAAGAACAGTGCACGTGCAGAAGTAACTTCTCTGTGCTCCCCCAAGCATGGCTGCATTTTAACATACCTTGTCACTGTTCCAGAAAACAATTTTGTGGGCTCTGAAGAAATTAAATGTGAATGAAAGGCTGGAAAAGATCTTTGTGAACATCCTCAGTTCAGGCCTTTGAATGTGATGTTAAAGTAGCTTTGGTCTGGCATGTAAAACATTGTAAGCATGAAGGGAATGAGGGGGTGCATGCTTCAGTCCCTCCCTTACCTTAGCAGCCCTTCCCCCTAAACTTTCATCCTCACAGGAAGGTCTGTGGAAGAAACATAACCACATTCAACTGAGCGTGAGTGATTTGGCACAGGCAGGAACCCGTTATTGCCAATGTTCCTAGCTATGCAGAGCTTTGTTACCATGTTCACTTGAATGCAATTTCTTCTTCATTGGAAACTTTCACCGTCAATACGGGGAAGTTTCAAATGGAGGAAAGAGGGCAAGAGTGTGTCCACCTCTGCTCCCCTTCTACTCATTTCTTTGAATGCCCATTCTTTTCACTTTCATTAGGTTCCATGTATGACTTGACTTCTTTCAGTAACACAAAAGAGATATTAATTTGTTGTTGTTGTTGTTGTTAAAAATAATTTATTAGGTCATTCAGATTACTATGGAAACTTCATTGATCATGAATAATGCACTACTTGATTCTTCTTACAAAGTCCAAGTACGGTGCAAAAGACTTTATGGATCAGGACTTTGGAGTGATTGGAGCACACCTTATAACATGAATTTGCAAGGTAGAGCCTTAAAGATAATTTGATAAACAACTAGTTCTGTTAAACCACTTATATTTATATTTTTAAAAATACACTATTGTTTATAAAGTGTGTGTGTGTGTGTGTGTGTAAGTTATTCCTTCTCCTCATTTGAACTACACTCCATTAGACTCTTTTTTCCTCTGCAACTTCGGGTTGCCATCATCTATCGTCCTCCTGGTTCAGCGTCTCAGTTTTTCACAGATTTTGAATCTTGGTTGACATTTTTTCTTTCAGATACTGTCCCCTCCCTGATCTTAGGTGACTTTAACATCCACCTCGACGATCCCCAGAATTCCTCAACCTCTCGCTTCAGCTCTCTCTTAGCTTCCTTCGGTCTCCAACCCCATTCCAACTCTCCAACCCATTCCCATGGTCACTGTCTCGACTTAGTTCTCCCCTCCAAGTGTGTCGTGTCTGACTACTTGGCTTCTGATTTCCCACTATCTGACCATCACCTACTTTCCTTTACTCTTACCTACATCCCTCCTCCCCGTCATACCGTCCTCCGCCAGTTCCGCGATCTTCATTCTCTTAACCTTAACCATCTCACTCAATCCTTGGATTCATCTTTCGCTTCTCTAAATCTTGGGGACTCTGCTGACTCAGCTATGTCTTTATTAAATTCTACTCTCTCCTCAACTCTTGACAGCTTTGCCCCAGTTTCTACGCGCGTGTCCTCCTCTTCCTCTACGACTAGGCCTCAGCCCTGGATCACTCCCACTGTTAGATTTCTCCGGTCCTGCTCCCGAGCAGCCGAACGTCTCTGGAGAAAGTCCAGGGAGTGGGCCGACTTTATCCATTTTAAGTTCGTTCTTTTATCCTTTTCACGCGCCCTGTCGATGGCAAAACAAGACTACTTCAAATCATTGATCTGCGCCAACGAGAGGCGCCCGCAGCGCCTGTTCTGTTTCAACACACTGTTAAAACCCTTTCCTCCCTCCGTCTCTCCATTATTTTCTCCCTCCGACTTCCGCCAATTACTTTATTACAAAGATCACTACCATTCGTTCTGAGTTAACTCCTCATGATTTGGTTCCCACCATTAATCTCCTCACCCCTCCTACTAATAAACTCTCTGTGTTTCCTCCTGTTTCTTTGGAAGAACTCTCTTCGCTGTTGAACTCATCAAAACCCACCACCTGCTCTCTTGACCCACTTCCTTCTCGTCTTCTAATCTCTATAGCCCCCTCTTTGTTACCCTCTCTCCTCTATATCTTTAATCTCTCTCTCTCTTTGGGTTCCTTCCCCTCAGTCTTCAAACATGCCTTAGTTTCCCCTATCCTGAAAAAACCCTCTCTCGACCCCTCTTCCGTGGCTAGCTATCGTCCAATCTCCCTTCTTCCTTTTCTCTCCAAGGTGTTGGAACGAGTTGTCTATTCACGCTGTCTTGAGTTTCTTGAAACCAACTCCATTCTGGATCCCTTCCAGTCTGGTTTTCGCCCACGGCACTCCACAGAGACGGTCCTTACTAAGATCTCAAATGATCTTTTGCGGGCCAAGGCGAATGGCCTTTATTCTATCCTTGTCCTACTCGATCTGTCTGCAGCCTTCGACACCGTGGACCACTGTCTCCTGATAGATGTACTCTCTGACCTTGGTTTCTCGGGCCTCGTTCTCAATTGGTTCACATCTTACTTGTCAGATCAATCTTTTTCAGTGGTCTCGGGTGGTCAGACCTCGTCTTCTGTCCCCTTGTCTGTTGGAGTTCCTCAGGGCTCTATTTTGGGTCCCCTTCTGTTCTCTTTATACACACTCTCCCTTGGCAAACTTATCAGTTCTTTTGGTTTCTCCTACCATCTGTACGCCGATGATACCCAGCTGTACCTTTCCACCCCTAATCTTTCACCAGAGCTAGAGTGTCATCGTGTTTAACAGCTGTCTCCCACTGGATGCACCATCGGCGTCTGAAGCTCAATATGTCCAAGACCGAGCTTCTTGTTTTCCCTCCTAAGCCCACCCTTCACTACTCCTTTTCTATTTCTGTCAATAACATCTCTATCCAGCCGGTCCAGGAAGCCCGCAGTCTCGGTTTCATCTTTGACTCCTCTTTGTCATTTATCCCACAGATCCAGACTACGGCCAAAGTCTGTAGATTTTTTCTCTATAATATTGCCAAAATCCGTCCATATCTCTCAGCTTCTACCGCAAAAACACTGGTCCATGCCCTAGTGGTCTCACAACTAGACTACTGTAACCTCCTCCTGGCAGGGCTTCCTCTCTCTCACCTCCACCCATTAATTTCTGTTCAGCATTCAGCTGCACGCATTATTTCACTCGCTCGCCGTTATGATCATGTCTCCCCTCTGCTGTCGTCCCTTCACTGGCTCCCTCTTTCTTTCCGCATCAGGTACAAACTTTTGTTACTCACCTTTAAAGCCCTGCATGGGCTGGCCCCTCTTTATTTAACTGATCTTCTCTCTCCCTACATCCCTACTCGCACTCTCCGCTCTGGTAGCCAAAATCTCCTCTCTCAACCCAGGATCTTCTCTGCCCCATCCCGGATTCGTCCCTTCTCTCTAGCTGCCCCTCATTCCTGGAACCTTCTTCCTCTGCATGCACGACTCATCACTTCCCTAACCAGCTTTAAAGCTGAGCTGAAAACCATATTATTTAGGGAAGCTTTTTCAGGGAATTTGTGATTGTTTTCTGGCTGTCTGACAATATTTGATGTGATGTGATTTGTTTGATATTTGATGTTTTTAATCTGTTTTTTCCTTTCTATACGGTAATTTTATTCCTCTTTTAATTGTTATTATCTTAGAATGTACACCTTGGGCAGGCTTTTATTTACTCCTAATTTTACCGACTTTGTACAGCGCTGTGTATAATTACAGTGCTATAGAAATAAAGTTTAATAATAATAATAATAATGTAAGATCTAATGCTTTAAAAGATTGATTATTTATTTATTGAATTTATACCCCACCTTTTTTCCAGGATAGGATCCAAGGTGGTTTACAGAAATTTAAAGCAAGATTAAATTAAAACCTTATTTTATAAAATGTAAAAATAATTAATATTATTTAAAAACTATGGTTAAAACAGTTAGAATACATTTAAAACACAATTACCAATATAAGATTTAAAAAATTTAAATTATAAAAAAAATAAAAGATAAAAACTACATTTCAAATATTTTTTACATGGTACTGTAATAGATAACAGTTATCTATATTCACTTTAGAGGAATACCATATAATTGTTATACTATTCACTTTAGAGAAAATAGTAATTTTATAGCAGTTTTCTTCTAATAATATTATAAAATATGATTAAATGTTTTAATATTGGTATTTGAATTTATATGGGGAAAAGGTTGTGAGTTCATTCCAGAACAAAATAATGATACTGAAGCTTACCGCACTAGGCTTGTGGGCCGTTCTCAGAATGGCCCGGCAGGAAACGGAACGAGTGGGGGACGGATTTTACCTCACACTCTAGTCTCTCACTCATTCTGTTCCCCCTCTCTTCTGTTCCCATTCCGTTCCAGAGGGAATGCTTTTTGAGAACTGTTCTGAACAGTTCTCAAACATTGCCCCCTCTGGAATGGATTGAGAACGGAAGAGAGGGGGAACGGAACGAATGAGGGACTGGTGTGTGCAGTAAAATCTGTCCCCCACTCGTTCCGCACTCGTTCCTGCTCCTTCTCTTCCGTTCTGAGAACGGACCCAGGAGGACCTGTGCGGTAAGCCCTAATAGTCCAACAGGGGGGAATCTGGTGAAGGGGACATGTTTGGGGGGCCTCCATGATTGTGCTTTGCCAGTGGGCACACTGATGCACAGAGACACTGTACAGATGGTGCATCACATGTGAAACTGTGTGGCTGGTCATACCAGCAGTTGTCCAGTGGAATGGCATCTGGGCAGGAAGGGAGGTAATAGGAGGCTGCATGCAGTGTGTTTGTGTGTTGGTGTGCATGCATGGTGGGGAGGTCGCAAAAAGAAAAGAAAACCAGTCATAGGTGTTCAGTCACCCAAGTCAGTTGTATTCAGAATACTGTACTCAGGCACAGAATTATTTAGTAAATGAGATTACATGGGAAGTTCTTATTCAAGTATATTGGCTTGGTTCACATGGTTAGGAAGCCTATAATGAGGAGAGATCTTTTACTTAGAAAAGATCTATTGAAGAATGAAACTGCTTTTATACTTCCATGGCAATGGAGACAATCCTTTGTATGGCTGAGAGAGAAAGCAAAAATTTCTCTGTAAATTTCTCTCACTCCCAATTGGTCTAGAAGAAAATAATAAGGGAAGTAATAGTGCTACTTTAGTCAGGCCTCACCTGGAATACTGTGTTTAGTTCTGGGCACCAAAAAGGATGGTGAGAAGCTGGAGCATGTCCAAAGGAGGGCAACTAAATTGGTAAAAGGTCTGGGAACCATGTCCTGTGAGGAGTGGCTTAGGGAGATGGGTATGTTTAGCCTGGAGAAGAGAAGGTTAAGAGGTGATATTATAGCCCTGTTTAACTATTTGAAGGGATGTCATATTGAGGATGGAGCAAGCTTGTTTTCTGCTGCTCCAGAGAACAGGACCTGGAACAATGGATGCAAGCTACAGGAAAAGAGATTCCACCTCAACATTAGGAGGAACTTCCTGACAGTAAGATCTGTTCAACAGTAGAACACACTCCCTCAGAGTGTAGTGGAGTCCTCTTCTTTGGAGGTTTTTAAACAAAGGCTGGATGGCCCTCTGTCAAGGGTGCTTTGACTGTGTATTCCTGCATGGCAGGGGTTGGACCTAATGGCCCTTGAAGTCACTTCCAACTCTATGATTCCATGATTCTATATATGGCTTTTCAGTGGTGACAAGCACCCACTGTTTGGTTAGAGTTGTGTTCACCTGTAACGATAGTAATGCCACTGATAGATGCAATACTTGCCACACACACACACACACACACACACACACACACACACATATATATAGTTTTTATTAACATTTTTATTTTAGTTATATTTTTGAACTGCACAATAATTCCATAATGGTTTGTGTGCAAAAAATAGAATTCGAACATTTTAAAAAGTTAATGAATACATCAATAGCTTTGCAGCTAATTATAGAGCTCAGAATATTCTTTTATTTTAGAACAAAACTTCACTTGATAAAATTTTATTTGGTAAAATGGGAAATGGATGAGAGACTACCCATTCTGTTGCATATAGCAGAAATGTCAAAGTACGCTGTAGAGAAGGATTTTTTATTACTGTGTCATTTTGCATTTATCTATATTTAATAATTTTTCCAGTTAATTTAGCTGTACTTAAAATCATTATTGTTTGAATGGGGTCTGACAGCAGACAGTATGCTGAACTGGGTTGTGGTTGAAACAGTGTTCCAGAGGCCCTTCTGTTCTTTCTGTCATGGTCTTCTGCATTGGAACATGATTTATTTCCCTAGAGTGATTTGTTTCCCTAGAGTGAGAATTCTGTACCATCACTGTTAATCCATGGATTTAGGCACTCTGTGGCAAACATGTCCTTGCTGCTGCAGCACTATTACTGAGAACCTCTTCTTGCAGGATATTTCCTAAATTGAAGTTGTATGTATTCTAGATGCGGTTTCTCATGTGTGATGATTGCTTATAGGCTGTTTCATTATGGTGGAAAGCTGTTCCTATTTGTGACTTACATATACCTACTTTGACATTTGGACATGCAGTAAAGATTCAGGGAGAAGATTAAGTTCCCACCTTATAAGCGTTCCCAAGTGCTAAATTCTCAATGTGCTTTAATTCTTTGATGTGAAGAGAAACCACTTAACTTTTCTGAGATTGTATGTCCAACCTTTCACTGAAAGGGACAGCAGTGTGTGTGTGTGTGTGTGTGTGTGTGTGTAAGCATACAATTTTCCTCTTTCCCCTTCTGCAAGTAGCTTTGATTGCAGAGAGGTTGACGTTATACCTTTTTGCTACTGTCCTCACAAACCAGATACCAGATTCAGGTCTCTGTGACTCACCCATATGGTCTGCTCTGTACTCTCTTTCATAGTACTTTCTCTGAGATTAATTTTCCATGATATCCTCTCAACTTTTTCTCATTGTCCTTTGTGGAACATGAAAGCTTCTGTCCTTCAGGCAGTACTTTTCAAAATACTCCATCAGTTTGGGAGTAAGTCTTGTTCTCCAACAGCCACTTCCACTTTGTTACTTGTTTGGGTGAAGCCCTTATTATAAGTATAAATGCTCCCAGAATTTTGCCAGGAAGATATTTAGAAATCACAGCACATTTCAAGCTCTTCACCTTAAAAGAACTTTGGCCTTTGCTAAAAGCAATTAAAGGGAGCAGGTGTTCTGTTCTAGGATTTCTCTGTCTATGAACTTACTTTACCTGATCTCAAAGGATCCTGAGCCTATACTGTCCATACATTCTTTGTTTAGAATTTCTCCTCACTCTATCAACCTTATTACTGTCTACTTTGGTAAAAGTCTCTGGAACCCAATTTGTACTCCTGATGCTAGGTCATCCCATCTTATTTTTCTGAAAGAGATATCAACTGGACTGTGGTAAGGAAAATGAGATGGAAAGAAAGAAAGGACAAGCAAGAAAAATAAAAATAAATCAAATCTCTGTTTTCCCCTTCTCACATGAATTCTGTGGATCTTGGAACTGCTTTGAATGACTGGACAGATATGTAAGCACCAGTCCTGATGTCTGATCTGGCCATGGATCAACAGTGGATCTGGCCATACTTTACTTGATACCCATATTCCTCCACTACTTTCCCTAATTCAGTCCTCTGTTCTAGTGCTAGAGAGGGTAGTTTGAAGTGAGAAATCAACAATATCTTGATCTGAAAGACCAATTACTTCTTTAGGATGATTACCTCAAATGTGTCATCTCCTATGTGTTCAGAAGAATAAATCATAAACATTGCTCTTGAATGAGTTTGCTTGGTTAATTCCATAATACATGGGATTGTCCTTGGATAAATTCCCTGCATGGCATGCACTATTACCACCATCACCAGTGTAAACAGGCTTATTACCATAATTGAAAGTGGGATTCCTTCTAGCCTTCCAGCTATTCTTTTCCATGCAACAGACCTTGATCTGTTGCATGATCATATGAACAGCTTATCATCTAGTGGAATTTCTGATGGCTTTTCACACTGTTGAACCTGAAACAATACAAACCTTCTCCACTGTGCAAGTGTATTTTTTGCCACTCAGAAAGCACCATCCACTGAGTATGTTTCACTTTCTGAAATATCACCCAGTGATACTGTTACCAACTAGGCTGCTGCTGATACATGCACAACCAACTTACAGAAATGGGAGACATACAATAGCACAAATAGCAGTTGATGCTATTGGTCAGTCTTTGACACAACTCATAAATCTAAATCTTTTATCCAGTCTGGCATCACATCACAAGTCAGATCCAATAGTGCTGATGGAGACTATGTCTATGTGTTCTCTACCTTTGCACTTCAAGATTTCACATACTCCCCCGATGTGTTAACAAGACATCAGAACCAGAAACAACTATCTCCTACAGAGAAAGTTGTTTTTGTGTGCCTTCAGGTCACTTCGACTAAGGCGGAACTATCATGAGTTTTCTTGGCAAAATTTGTTCAGAGGAGGTTTGCCATTCCCTTCCCCTGAGGCTGAGAGCATGTGACTTGCCCATGGTCATCCCGTGGATTTCATGACTGAGCTGGGAATCGAACCCTGGTTTCCAGAGTAGTAGTCCAACACTCAAATCACTGTGCCATGCTGGTTGTCACTGAGGATGTACAAAATACCAATATATCTGTGTGCCTGTTTTGTTAGAAGTGAATGTTAAAGTTCTTCCATTGTCTATTAAAGGTTCAGTTTTTAAGAGGAGTTTTCATGCTGTGCATTGTGTCATGCTTGCATTGTCACTTCATATGGCCTATCAAGCTTGCCAACTGTCATCATATCATATCAAGAAGGACACTAATATCTCTATCAGAGCCAAGATATGGATAGTGACTTCTTCTTGAAGCAGCCTTTGGCTAATTCCATCAAGGGAAGAATAAAGACAAAACTTTTACTGTTTTGGCTGACAAAGAAGGTTTGGAACTTGATACTATAAGATGGGAAATCTACTTTGTTGTAGTTCTCTCCTTCAGGATTGCTAACCACCAGGCTGCCTCTGTGCCTATCAGAAACACTTTGAATGAAGGTTGCATCATTTTTAGGCAGGCTCCTTGAAGGCCACCACAGAACCACATTCATGTTTCATTTGTTGCTTAGCAACAAACTTAATCATGGCCATCATCTGGTAGATTTCAAGGATAAGACTATTGCTGATGCCATCACTTTGCATCACAGTGTATGGCTTCTTTATTCTGCTTTAGGTTCTGAAGCCACAATGAAGGCCAATGATGAGCTTTATGGTGAACCTTTATGTTTCTGTATGGTGACTCATGCCTTGATAACTGTATCTAAAATGCAGGCTGGGTATTTTTACAGGGAGAATATAGCTCATGGGGGACAGCCTTTTCAGCGGCTGCTCCCATCTGTGGAATTCCCTTCCATGGAGCCGAGGCTGGCCCCCTTTCTGCTCTCCTTTCATTGGCAGACAAGTATGTTTTCATCCAAACTGTCTTTTAATGATTAATTGGTTGCAGTGATCCCTTTATTGTTGTTTTTAATTATTTTGTTCTTTTAATAATTTACTGTTATTTTAATGTGATGGTTCTTTCATTGTGTTTTAACTCCTTTGTTATCAGTTTTGTTTTGTTTTTGTTTTTGTTTTGTTTTGTTTTTTTTTGCTTATCTTGTGTTTAGTCTTTGTAAACTGCTTTGGGTAGGAGAAAGGTAGCATATAAATAACATAATGTAACATAACATAACATGACAAGACTGATAAGAAGTAGGACCACAATCAGAAGATGGCATGAAAGATGGGTATTATGGCTTTAACAGATCTTCTTCTTTGCATCAACAACCTTCTTAACACACTGCTTTGAGAGAACACTTCTAAGGAAGGCAGTAGACACTGGGTATTACCTTTCTCTCAAAGGCCATGTTACAGCTTCATGTCTTGCTGTACATTGTTCTTCCTGTTTATGTGTTTAATTCATATTCATGATTGGAAATGCTCTGTTTAGGCATGTGGAACAGTGTCTTAATTTTCAAGTAGTGGCTAGCTGAGTAGATTACAGTATTTATCTGCCTGTCAGGTGGCCAACCCCATTGAATTTCCATAGGCAATCCAGTACATCCAGCTTCTGCTGCCTTCCTCTCCAGGACATCAGCATAGAGGCCAAACATTAATGTTTATCTTCCATGTTTTGATATTAGAACAAAGAAGGAGAACAGTTTTGGGAGATCAGTGTTGTCTATAGTGATAAAGTAGGACTTTTCCTGTCCTCAAGTGAATACTGCTTTTTAAGATACTCATGTATGTATCACAAAGAAGAAGAAGAAATTGCTTAACTGTAACTGTTAACTGTAACTGGGTTTATCTGTGCCCTCACACAACATGCACTCATGAACTGGCAAGACAATCTCTGCATATTCCCTGCCTAAGAAAACCCTATGAAGATATGTGGTCACCATAAATTTACCCTAAAATCTGGGGTCGACTTATATACGGGTCAATACAGTCAGCATGGGTTGAGATCAATAGAAGGGCAGTTAACAACAACAACAAATTGTAATATTGCTCATAGCGGTCCTTTAAAAAGCAGCCCCATTGCCCCACTCTCTGTGACTTGGTAGTGATTTCTGAAAGAGCTGCGAGGCACAAGTGTGTGGGTGTGTGTTGATTCCTTTCTCAATCCAATTTCCAAACCTTTCCTCTTCCTCCTCCTCGCATTTCCCCATTTCCCCTCCACTTGCAGCCTGATCTTCAAACCTTTGCTTCTCCTTGTCCCCCATTCAAGCCTATGCATTTCTTCTGAAAACCAAGCTTCTCTTTTCCCCCTCCACTTCCAAGTTGATCTTGAAACTTTCTGTCTCCTAAATTCTACCCTCAACTTATCCACAGGTCATATCAAAATCCATTATTTTGATTCTAAAACCTTCCCTCACCTTATACATGAGGTTGACTTGTACATGAGTATATACAGTACATATTAATTTTCTTTCTAATATATAAGAATAAATATTAATATTCAGCAAACAAACTTGCTTTAGTAGTCACGTATCATCTTCTAATCAGCATGACGAGAACCTTAGGAAGGTTAATTTCTTCTCTCAGGGGCATATTTTCTCAATGACTAATGTTAATCTTAAACCAATAGAAGAACAGAAAACCATTAGTGAAGATAGTGGCAACAAACAGGCTGTTCTGCATTCACCTCATGATATTAAAACCAGGAGTACAAAATGATAGAATTGAAGTTATATTTTTATGCATTCAATTATGACTATGTTGAGACCTGATTTAACTGGGAAGTCTGTACTTAGGGTAAATTGGTTGAGCTACATATTGCTTTATAAGAGAGCTTGCTTTGTGGGAACTCCCTCCAAAGTGCCCTGGAAGTCTGCTTCTCTTATTAAAGATTTACCAAGCACTAGTTGGCAGATTAGGTCTCTGCAGTAAAACCCTTCATTGTAGTATGTTGTCAATTAGTGAACAAACAAGAGTACTCACTGGGTAGACTTTCTCTGAATGAACACTTAGGATAATTGTGATGTTTGTGCTATATCATTGCAATCATTTCATTACTTTCTAAATGTCACTTGCACATGTATAGACTTCCCATCATAGAATCATGGACTCATGGAATTGGAAGAGACCTCAAGGGCCATTAAGTCTAAATCCCTGCCATGCAGGAATACATAGTGAAAGTACCCTTGACAGATGGCCATCCAGCCTCTGTTTAAAAACCTGCAAAGAAGAAGACTCTACCACACTCCAAGGAAGCATATTCCACTGTCAAATAGCTCTTACTGTCAAGAGGTTCTTCCTAATGTTGAGGTGGAGTCTCTTTTTCATGTAGTTGGAACCCATTGCTCTGGTTCCTATTCTTTGGAGCTGCAGAAAACGACTTGCTCCACCTTCAGTGTGGTACCTTTTCAAATATTTAAACAGGACTATTATATCACCTCTTAACTTCTTCTCGAGGTATATGTGCATTTCATTTTTTCCCCTGCATAAGTGTAGAACCTTACCTTTCTCCCTATTGAAATTCATTTTGTTAGTTTTGACCCAGCTTTCTAATCTCTTTATTAGTGCAAAAATGTAATTTTGAATTTTGATCCTGTCCTCTGGAGTATTAGCTACCCCTCCTGATTTAATGCTATATATCTGTATTGGGCATGCTTATATTGAAAACACAGTTCTGCTTTGGTATATGCCCCTGTGCATGCTCCATTCAAGCCTATGGGGTTTGGATATGCGCGAGCCTCCATTTGTGTGTGTGTGTGTGTGTGTGTGTGTGTGTGTGTGTCTGGAATGGATCCCCCATGAAAACGGAGGGCCAACTGTCATCTGAAAGTTCTTTTGCACAACAGAGAACTACATTTATTTATTTAATTTCTATCCCATCTTTCTCCCCGCAGGGATCCAAGGCAGCTCACAATAACACTTCAAAGAACATAGTAACATAAAACAATTAAAACATTAGCTAAAAGCGATAAAAATACAACTATTAAAACCACAATACCCATCCCATATAAAACCCATCCCATGTCTAGACATTAAAAGCCTACGTGAACCTGCCAACAAAAGGCAAGCAAGGAGGGGGCCAGCCTTGTTTTTCATGGAAAGGTATTCCAGAGGGCAGGAGCAGCCCCTGAGAAGGCTGTCTCTAGTATCCTCACCAGGCAAGCCTGTGATGGTGAAGGGACCAAGAGAAAGCCTTCCCTGGAAGATCTTAGGTCTCTAGCAGGTTTGTATGTATTTAGTTTTATCCTAAATGAGAAACAGTTTATGATAGGAATACAGTACGTCAGTATCACTAGAAGTACTGGTGCTCATCATAAAACACACAGATTGGCAGAATAATAATCCATAATGTAGTACCCAATTTTATGACCACCATGACTACAACCCTGTGTGTTAACTTTGAGTAACCTTCAGTGAACCCAGTGGTATTTCCTGTTTGACTGTATAGGTTCATCTTGTAAAACATATTGAATTTTATCAAAAGATTTTCATCCAACTTCAGCATTTAACTTTTAATCAGAAATATTGACAATGTTGTCAAGAAATGTTACAATTTAAATTACTACAGAAATTGGAATAACATCAAAAAAAATGAAAGAGGTCTTTGGTCTCTGCTTCATTATGTTCCCCATTCTCTGATTTCCTGTGTGCTAATTTGTATTGTTCACTTGTGAGACCATAGAGGGTCTGTTAATTACCCTGGAGCTCTAGTCCATGACAGACTCCTGCTATGTAAAAAGTCTCATGGCTGTATTCCTCCTCTTTGTTTCTTTTGCACTGCACAGTGCTGGTTAGTAGTTAAACTTCCTGAGATTCCAGTTATGATGTAACATATGAAAGCAGATAAATTGGTGAACCTCTCCTCGAAAAATGTAGTTCTGTATTCTTTGCCCTGGAATTTGCCAATATTTATAATTCAAAGCAAAATAGCTGGGGGACAGGATTTGCTTTGTGGCCCAGAAACTTAATGCTGAATTATTTCTGAATGGCGTACTGACTTTGATGAAGAGTAGAGAAACTAGCTGTGTCATGACAAAGGAAGACAATGATTATCTTTATGGCTAGTGTATTTATTTATTTATTTAAATTAAATCCCATATTTCTCCCAATCCAAGGCCCAAAGTAGGTTACATTATAAGTTTAAACAAAATGTAGCTCTAATGTATAGACTATTTTTTTAAAAAAAGCATTACACAAACAATCCAATTAAAACATTACCGCATATACTTGTATATAAGTTGACCTTATGTATAAGCTGAGGACATGTTTTGGAGCCAAAATTACAGATTTTGATATGACCTGTGGATAAACTGAGAGTAAAGTTTAGGGACATGTAAAAAGTTGTAAAAGATAAAGCAAAGGAAAATGATGCCAAAGAACTTATAATTTCTGGGAGAAATAAATATTTATTCCTAAAGGATGGATGGATGAAGAGGGAGCTACGGGGCAAACAGACGGGCAGGAAAAAGCAATTTGAAGCTGTCTTTTCCGAAGCCGCATTGAAACCCCACCAAATGCACTGCCCACTCCCAAGGCAGTTGGAGTCTGCATGTCATGACCACACAGTGCAACTTCAAGCCTTGCCACCGGGTACTTTTTTTTTTTACTGTTCCCTTCCTCCACCATCCCTGTGCACCTTCACAGATGCGAACCACTGGCGACTGCCATCCCATTCCATGGATCAATTAGGGTTAGGTTTTGGGAAGAATGCCCCTTTAGAGCCACCCTGGCATTGGTGCATTTACATGGGAAGAAGTGGGAAAATCTAACTCCTTTTTAGTCCAGCTTTTATCCCCATGCTGTGGCTTGGGTGTGCTTTCCAGCTGGCTTCAAGGCGTGCGTCATCTAAATGCCCCACCTCAAAGCTGGCCAGAAACCTGCTTATGTGACTGTTACACCCCTATTGTAAACTGTGGCTGTGTGATGTATGGAGGAGGCAACCAGGCATGGGTGGGGCTAAGAAAATACACACATTCTCTGAAGTTGCCAGCAACAGATGCTGGCGAAACATCAGGTATAAACTCTTTGAGAACATGGCCACATAGCCTGAAAAACCCACAAAAAACTATAAAAATACACACATGTCAAAAGGAAAGGAAAGCAAGTGGCAACTACATTAGCAGTGTTTATAGCCTTTAACTTCAATGTGATAACTTTGCCTGGTTTTAACCCAGAAAAGCTGACAAATATGTACAAATGTCTTATTCAAATCTTTCAAAGCCTGATTCCTCATCACTGGAATAACATTGCTGGAATCTCCTTCTCTGAGTAGAGTAGAGAAAGGTGAAAGCTTAGTTCACCCCAGAAGAACCTAAATGAAGCACTGCTCTGCCACCACCACTTTTCTGCCCCAGCATCCAAAAAGGCCAGAAGGGGTACCACAGCAGAGAGTCAAGGGGATTGGTGATTCTTTTCAGTTCTCCCAGGATAAACTAAATTCATACCTTTCATCACTCTACTCAGAGTGGTTCCTTTTTTGATACAGTACTGTACTATATTATATTATATTTATATTGACCCATGGATAAATCGTCTTAAGTTTTTTGGGTTCATTTTTTGACTTAAATTTCTCAACTTATGTACACAAGGTAGTTTTAAAATAGTTATTATTGCCAGAATAGTTTATACAAAAAAAATAAAATAAAAAATAAAAAAATAAAAAAATGGAGAGAGTCACACAGTATAAATATAAGTTTACATGCAGTAGAAGAATATTATATTACTTTGCTTATTACATAGTAAAAGGACTATGAATATTAGAAAATTACCAAAATGTTAGAGAATAGGAAGTCATTTAGTGTTACTGTATGTGTTATTTGTTATTTTATGTTGTTGTACTCAATGTTTGTGAAAGGTAGTGTGATTGTTTTATGAAGTTTAAATATGTAAGAATAGTCAAAACATGTTTAATACATAGTAAGAGAGCACGTTTTTCTTTATCACCATTTTCTGCAAGGTTATGTGTTGAAAGTGTATAGTATTACGTATTTCAAATTGTGATTTTTTTCCAAGTTTATAATTGTTCTTTCTATTGTGATTTTGTTTTTTTTAAATAGATGTCATGTATTTCCCTCAAAAGATGCTAGCAAGTGTTGGGACAAATGTTTCTTTTTACTGTGTTTATAAAACCAAAGATAGAATAATTTCATCCAGCAAGATAGTTTGGTGGCTGAATTTAGCAAAAGAAATCCCTAGAAGTCAATATACACTTGTGAATGACTATATTGGCAAAGTTACACTGATCAACTTAAGCTCAATGAAGCCTGGAGGAAAATTTCTCTTCAATGCCTTATATTGTTGTAATGAAAACAAGGAGTGTAATCACCGTTATGCTGAATTGTATATAATAGGTAAGAAATATCATTTTTAAATAAAACCACAGTAAATATTGGAAACTTTTCCCTCTGTTTTTATATTAATTGATGATATCTTTTAAACAGATGTTAATATCAGCATAACATGTGAAACATATGGTAATTTAGAAAAAATGACTTGTACATGGTCCACCAACAGAGACCCACTGCTTTCAGAGAGCACCTTGTTGTTAAGGTATTACAGGTAAGATATTCATTTTAATGTATTACAATTTGAAAATCTATTATTTTTCAAAATGACGCTGGTTAAAATAATGAAGGAACTATTAAATTGAATATAATAATAAAATAATAATAATAAAATTTTATTTATATTTTCCCGCCTCTCCCTACGGATTGAGGCGGGATTACAGCCAGTATCAAGTCAATGATACATCATAATTACAATCATTTAAAATCAGCTCATAAAATAACATATACCTAAAAACACAACCATTTATAAATACAATTTAAAAACGTCCTGAGGTAGATATATATTTGGGGTGATTTCTCTTATATAAAACCCCAGTTTTTTGAATTGAATGTCAAATGTAAATAATCATTCTTATTTAGACTCATACTGGGCAAGGAAGCTTACTTTTGAGTGGGTTTTGTAGCTGTGATTGTCTTTGTCTCAAAAGTTTCACCTCTAGTTATTGCTTAATGGCATTACACAGGCTGAAGACCTAGCTGATAACAGATCATAGTCTTTAGATTCATTACATGTTTCGGTCGTGAAACTGCTCTAGCAAGTGACGAGGGCGTCACAGAGGGCCCATATGTATCGGGCCTTATTCTCCAAAGCCCAGCTTTCAGCCACAGCTATTTTCTTCCACCATTGTCGTTACATTTTTGATGGAAAATGGGAGGCATGGGCACAGAGGAGTGTCTTTACTTGTTGTCAGTACCTCTGTGCCCCCTTTACGTGCTCTTCACTGTCAAGACAATAGTCATTTTGAGAAAGGATAGCTGTGGCTGAGAGTTGAAAAGTGTGGGGAGACAGATACCTGTGTCCCATTTTACAGAGCTTTATGGTCCCTCTTCCTGCTTCATGATCTGTTTAGGATTAGAGAAGGACAATCATGTATCCAACCTGGCAACCTTAGTCTTATGACACAGATGGCTAGCTTTTAAAGAGACTGCAGAAACATGAATTCTTTTTGATAGTCTTTGTCACACATATCACACATATTAGTGATGTTCCTGCACAGAGCCCTGTTTGGGAATCTTCCAAAATTACGATTGTTGCCCAATCCAAGAAATAACGAGAGCAGATACCGAAAATGGATTTGAAAAGGGGCCACTTTAAAGTTACCTATTATTGTCTTAGAAGACCTGCAATGAAAGGTGGAGTAGCCTAGTGTGGGAGCAGCTGGTCTCTTTCTCAGAGCTCCTTTGCAACTTCCCCAGGCCGAACATTTGAGCCCCAAGGATAACCAAAAAACTGAGTTACTCCTCGGCTGGTGCTCATCAAGAACACCTACCAAAAAGTCTGTCCCACAAGCCCTAAGGCTTAAAGAGAGGATTTATCTTTTAGGCTGCCTCCCCAGTCCCAGGACCTAAAGAGGCAGTTCCAGAGACCTTCCTTTCACCAAACTGGTGACCTAGGTGCTAACCGAACTCAAAATCTCCCCAGTGCCATTAGCCAGTGGTAGCCTATTTAAACACCACCCTAGCCAGTTGTCCATGTTTGACTGGAACAGTATGTGGTAGGCGAAAAACCCATGGAAAAGCAGACAGCCAGAGGCCACTTCCAGCCCAATCACCCCAGGGGCACAGCAAGTGCACACCGTGGCTCAAAGGGCATCTCCCGCTATGACCCCAAATAGGAATGAAAAAGATCCATTCCTTTTGGGGTCAGATTTGGTGATCCTGGGGTATGCGTTGTGTAAACACCAAACCCCCAGAGCAGCCAGAAGCTGCCCCTGTCTACCTGTCTGTTTCAGGCCTTTGCTGGTCAAGAGTTTGGCTAGTATCCTATTAATAATAATAATAATAATAATAATAATAATAATAATAATAATAATTTGTATCCCGCCTCTCCCTGTATTGGATCGAGGCGGGTAACAACAAACAAAGGAACAATAAAAATACTACACAGCAAGCCACAAGTAAAAACATAGCAAAACATATCAAATTATAATTCCCTATTTAGAGTTATGATCTTGTAACTTCTGAAGATTCATGTTTGTGATGAATAACAACAGAATGCTGAAAATTCATGTGTATGATGAATAACAATTTTCAGTCTGGTAGTGTGCCAGTTGAAGGGCTTCAGAGGCACTTCAGATCACGACATTGGAAAATTATGTCTGTGATGCTCGGTTGTGGGGTGCATTGAGATTAGTAGTTGCTGTAGGACCTCAGTGGGTCTCTTCAGCTGCTTTTTCTCGACATACTCCATGATTAGGGGAGCATTGCAGATGTCATTGCCCCATTCCTGGAAACCCTTCAGTTGAGAAACTGAAGGTACAGGGCTCCTTTCCATGGCTTCCTATTGTGTGACAAGCAACACTTGCTGAAATTCCCTCTTCTACACAGCTATTAAAGGGATAAGGGCACATCAACAAATTATACTGAATAATAATTCCAGTCAATATAAACAATATTCCTATTGTTATTGAAAACATGTTGGTTTCTGAAATTGTTTTTAAATAGCTGATTATGAAACAAGATCACATGTATGTTCATTTCAGCTGAGTAGGAAGAAATTCTTAAACTAATTTCAATGAACTGAATGCTAACAATTGTGGAGCATGATGGCCAGGCTTTTGTGCCCTATATTCTTTTAAATATAAAAGAGCTAAGTTGTTAGTCATAAAACATAAACATAAGGCATAAGAGAGTGTTAGTCATATATTGTTAATCTCTAGAAGCATATAATCTCATTGTTTTACTGTCTTTTTAAGGAGTGATGTCTATTGTTCAGAGTCTCCTACCATGCCTTCCTATTCAGAGGTAAAAGAATGCCAGCCCCAGAGGAACAATTCTTATGAGTGCATCTTTCAGCCCTTTTACCTTCTGTCTGGCTATACAATGTGGATAGAGATTAAGCATTCTTTAGGGACAGTTACATCACAACCCGTGTGTATCCTTCCTAAAGAAGTAGGTAAGTGAAAATCTGTGTCTTTGCTTGATTTCTGTTGTACAGTACATCAGTCTTGAGTATAAAAAAAAATCTTTAAGAGCTGAAATATATTTTTAACTATTTATTTATTTTAAAGAACATTTTTCTTTTGAAAAATCCCAAAGCATTTCACAATAAAAACAAGCTACTGTAGAACTAATTGCTAGAAGTAATTTTAAAAATGTGTCAACAACAAAAAGTATATTAAAATATAGGTTACTTACAATGTTAACAACAAAATAGTAAAGAAAATGACTAGGCAAAGACATAGAAGAAAAATTATGACTCTTCCTAATCACAATGGGGAAAACACAGTGAAGAAGGTCTCTCTCTACACTGCAGCCAAATGAATCTCACTAGGTTGTGGAAGAGTAAGCAGAGTCTCCCAAAGAGTGAATGTTTCATGGCTAGTGCTTTTGAACCTATTGCTTTGGTAAAGTTATACCATGTTACATTCTTTAAAGGATTTGTGCATTCTAACCCATTTGTTGTGGCATGTGCTAAATAAGAATAGTTTTAAAGATTTATTTTTAGGTTCATAGTTTACCAAATGGTATGGCTTATAAAGGCAAATAAAATTTACTGTGGCTTAATCCACACTACGAAAATAAAGCAGTTTGACGCCATTTTAACTATCATGGCTGCATACTGTGGAATCCTGGGATTTGTAGTTTGTTATGGCACCAGAGCTTTCTGACAGAAAAGGCTAAATATCTCACAAAAGTATGCATCCCAGGTTTCTATAGCATTGAGCCATGGCTGTTAAAATGGTTTAAAACTGTGTTATTTCTACAGTGTGGATTAAGCCTCAGTCATAATTATACTGTATATATATAATACATAAGACCTTAATTTGAAGTCTATAAATTGCAGAAACAGAATTGTTGCTTTCTCACATAAATGCTTTCATATCTCCCTTACTCACAGTCTCCTCATCTTTTTCTTTTTCTTTTTCTTCTTCTCCTCCCAGTATTTCCTTGCTCTTTAATGAGTAAATGATGGTGTACTTGTGTGGAAGGTAGAGATAACTGGTTTTATTAAAACTGAAAGAAAATTAGGTGGTTGTGAAACCATTCTGAATTACTAGGGCATACAATAATCTGACATAATAAACATGTGAATATCTTCCTTTGTATATTCCATGACTTACTTGTTGTGCTACCTTTTATGTATTCTCTCCAACTAAACCTATTACATGTAGGTATATATGGGTAATTATACTGAATCCTCTTAAATGTTTAATGAACACCTTCATGGAGTCTTGTTAGATCATTGAAGAAATAATTTTGCAGCTGCACCAGTGGCTATAGATATGAGAAAGGCAGCTACATTTGTCTATAAAACAGTCTATTTTATGATTTTAATGTCACACATGACCTAATTTTAATGTCCAAAGGAGTGTGCAACCTTTCTTTGTCCCATTCTTACATCCTGTGGTCCATAGTCTCTGGCACTTTTCTTTCACTTTGGCTCACATTGTAGCCATGAGTCCAGCTGTGAAGCAAGGATGAAAGGGACCTTGAATCATGACTTAATTTAGCTGTCGATACTTAGAAATGCCGATTCAACGTTAAACTTGCTCCAGTATTTAAATCCAGTCATCTTCAAACCAGCTTCAAGACTCAGATCAAAAAAGGATTCATAGATTTGATTTGTTGGAGTGCTATCTTTCAGTTCCATTTTTGAAAATCATCTATACTGAATGGCTTTAGCTCTGTTACTGTTCTGAAGCCATAAATTACAACTAGCTTATTTCATCTTTTGTTTTGAAATGGAAAGTGACATTTGTAGCTGACTGCTGTTTATTACAGTTTCCCCAATGTTCTTTATTTTGTAAAAAAATAATACTTAAAAATAATAATTTCCAAATGTTGCATTTCCAGCAAATTTTGGTAACTTTTTATTGGTTCTTAGTGATAGTACTTCCTTAATAATATGGTGCTGTGGGTAGAGCATTGCATTTGGACATGGAAAAGCATTGCCTTTGGAGACTACAGAACTCTCTTAAGAATATTTCTGGGTGTTCCCAACTCTTGTCCATATTGGTTGGGGGATTTTTCCAATTCTGTGAGAATCTCAGCACTTTTAGTGTCTGCAGCCTTCAGCCACATGGTTTTTGAAAGCATGAGGTGGGTTTTTATGTTACCTCAGAAATATGGAAGATGCAGACCCATGATTTTTCCAGTTCACTAGGGTGACATAGAAGGAAACCCACTGTGGGGCTCGATAGACTGCCCCAAAAGGGTGATCTGGAGCCGTCTGTTTTTGCTCCCGAGGGAGACCACAGCAGCCAAACTGTGCAGGCTCCCTCTGCACTAAAAAAGAGCTTGCTAAAAGCGGGTTTTTTTAAATGCTTGCAGGCACCACCATCAGTGTGCCATTAGAGCACTGTGGCACATCAATGATGCAAGCGCAGCGCCCAGATGTACAGACGCAGCGCCCTGCTTGCATCATCATGGCGGCCCCGTGAGGATGGAAGGCGCTATAATGGTGGCATCTGTATGGATTAGGGTTTGGGAACATGTGGTTGGTGCATGCTCCCGAACCCTTGAACCCTTCCCACCCGTCTGTCTTGGGCCTGTGACTCTTTCCTATGCCAGTATTATGTTTTAAGCCAGAATTTGGTGCTGGACTGGGAAAGTACTGAAACCTGAGTTGATCTTGTGTGGTTTTTAGATGTCCTATAGCAACTAGGAAAGAGATCTCATACCACAAAGGTAATATAAGAATCTACTCTAAAATGATCAGTTGTGTAAAAAGAAAGACAAAATTGTCCTAAATTGTCTGCCTTAAGGCCAGTTTAGTAGGAGAAACCCTGAAACACACAGAAAATTCAAATGTATGTCTGATCACTTGTCAGTAAGCCAGTCAAACTTCTTTTGTTTAACTTTCTAGTGAAGCCGTTTTCTCCCTCCAGTGTCAAAGCCGAAATCACAGGAGAAATGGGGCTGCTGAATGTTAGCTGGAATAACCCAGAACTTCCAAAGTATGATCTCTATTTTCAGATTCGGTATGCTGTTAATGGAACAGAAATTAACTGGAAGGTATAGTGAGACTTAATATAAATTATCCCATGTATTATAGCAATGCATGCAGTGGTGTTCTCCTGCCAGTTAAAAAATATGAGGGGATTCATGGAGTATTATTCAGTTAACTTAACTTAATTAGAATTTGAATTTGTTGTCTTGCTAAAGAGACTGTGCGATATGCCCCATGCAATTAAATAGCAAATAACCTGTTCAACATGTCAGTCTTTCAGTATGAAAACACTTCATTTGTTCCTAGTTTAGGCATTCTTTTTTTTAAAACAGATGCAGAAAATTTCTACTCCCTCCATTAGCTCTGCTGCTGTAGTTGTCCAGGACCTGTGTGCAGTCTATGTTGTTCAGGTGCGTTGCAGTGTAACTGATGGAGTCGGTTATTGGAGTGACTGGAGTAGATCTGCTTATACAATTGTCAAAGATATCAAAGGTCAGTGTATTATCTACATGGTTTCAGCTTTGTGGGCTTGTTTGATGGGTTTCTTTTACCAAATGTAAACAAACAGACTATTGTTTTGATTCTTAAAATGCAATCATTTCAGCTCCATTGAGAGGACCTGAATTCTGGAGAACTGTTAAAGAAGATCCAGTGAGGAACCAGAAAAATGTTACTCTGTTTTGGAAGGTAAAACAAATGGGACTGGGGGAAGACAAATGAAATACTAAAAATCTTTTTATATGTTATGATATGACTATGGCAAAACTTACTTAATCTTCATCCAGACATCTGCGAAATCAATTTGTCTTAGCAAAGACAGTAGAATACAAGTCCAATAACATCCAAACAATTATACCTTTATGTTTGGATGTTATTGGATTTGCTATTTGGCTAACACAGCTACCCCTAGATGTTCAGTGGAATACAAGTTTACAGAAGGATTCTGTGATGGATCAAGGAACGACACAACATTTAAAAATATTTCTTTCATAGCAGAGGTGATTCCACACCTCTGTAATGAAAGAAACAGAACAAGGAAAACCTCAGTAATACCTGATAACATTAGCCAAATCAATAGCTAGTGGGCATTTGTAGCTTCTGGTTAGCTGCTGGCAGGCTGTGGAACTCTCTGTGGGAGGCTATGCTAGCCCCTATACTGATGTCCTCCTCAGACTAGTCAGAATATTCTATTCAAACTAAATATGCTTTCAGCCAAGTCTTTTATTATAAAGTCACCCTGCCTAAGACATTAAACTTTTCTGGGGAGGAGGGGGAAGCATGGTCCAAACAAATATTGTCTTTTATTTATAATATTTTATTGTTTCCCCACAATTACTTGTATATGTTTTTCTTTCTTTTATTGTTAACTGCCTTTGAGTTGATCCTGACTCATGGTGACCCCATGGATGAGACATCTCAAAGATTCCCTATCCTCCACTGCTCTGCTTAGGTCTTGCAAATTCATGCTCATGAATCCATTAATCTAGTATGCAATCTTCCCCTCCTTCTACATCCCTCCACCTTTCCTAGCATTATTGTCTTTTCCAATGAGTCATGCCTTCTCATGATGTGGCCAAACAACAACCTCAGCTTTACCATCCTGGCTTCCAGGGTGATTTCAGGGTTGATCTGTTCAAGTACCCATTTGTTTGTCTTTTTAGCTCTCAATGGTAGCCTCATCACTTTTTTCCAGCACCACATTTCAAGTGAATTGCTTTTCTTCTTATCCACTCTCCTTGCTGTCCAGCTCTTCAATCCATACATGATATTAGGAAAAACTGTTGGGGATGATTATCATACCCGTTACTAACCCAAAGAGCCAATGTTATCAAAGATGACTCTGTGATCACATGGCCAGCATGACTGCATGGGATACTGTTACCTTCCCACCAAAGTGGTACCTATTTATCTACTTGCACTTTTACATGCTTTCAAACTGCTTGGTTGGCAGAAGCTGGGACTAGTGATGGGAGCTCACTCTGTCATGTGGCACCTGGGCCTCAAATTGCTGACCTGCCAATCTTGCAGTTGTCAGAGTCAGTGTTTTAACTGCTGAGCCACCATGTCTCCAAGTATGGGAACTCTTTTACTATTTCTATTTCATCATTATCTAGGTTGTATTTGTGTAGATCCTCTATAGTCATTATTTTTGTTTTCTTTATATTCAGCAGTACGCCTGCCTTTGCATTTTCTTCTTTGATCTTTCTTAATAGTTGTTCTGGGTCTGTGATATTTTTTGCTGGAATTCCTTGATGCACTGTATTAGCCATCATATGTTTGCAATGTGGTCCCTAGTGCCTCTTCCTTTTCTGAACCCTGCTTTCACCTCTGGGATTTCTCTCTCCATGTATGGTTGGATTCTGGGTTGCAGAATTTTGAGCATAATTTTGCTTGCATGGGAAACTAATGCTATGGTCCTATAGCTGCTGTAGTCTTTTGTGTCTTTTTTTCTTTCTTTCCGTGTGTGTGAATGAGGATTTATTGCCTGCTTCCAATCTATTGTCCACCTTTTTTCTTATCACCACCACCAACAATAAAATAAAATAAAATAAAAATTAAAGAGGCAAAAATGGACAATCCCACAGTATATTTTGACATGTAACATTAGGAACCATGTGGAAACCACTTAGGGTGTACCAATTTTTTTTTTTTTGGTGGGGGGAGGCTAAACTACATGCTGAATTGCTAAAGGAACTAGTAGCACCTTTGAGACTAATTGAGTGAAAGCATTTCTTTATTTCTATGATGTTATGTATTTAGCATAGTGATTGGTTTTAACCCTTTAGGCTTTAGCAATATGGAATAAGTAAACATAATATAAGAAACTAAAAATTCATCCAATTTCTTTGGCGTTTCAGAGATAACAAAATTTGACTTTTGGCAATATCATTTGTTTTTTAAAAAACAAACAAACCTCAGTTTAAATTCCAAACTTGCTTGCACAGCAGACTGTGTTAAAATTTATCTTAAGATTTATAGAAATCTATAAGGCAAGGCAAAATATTATGGCCTTACAATAGTTCCAGAAAATCAAATATAGTTTTAAAATCAAATATGGGCCTGGGACAGACGGGCCAAAAGCAGCATGCCACTGCCGATACTAGGGTTCACGTAGCATCCACACGCTCTGGAACCCTAGCACGTGATGGCGGTGGCATCATGGCGGCATCCTGTCCACATAGGCATCGCCATGATGGCATAAGCGATGCATACCGTACAGATGTCACTGGGCATCGCTTACATCACAAGTGCACCAATGGCACACTCATGATGTCCGCGCAGCATCAGAAAAAGAACTTGGTTTTTCTGGGTTCTTTTTGGGGCAGAGGGACACTGCGCAGTTTGGCTGCTGCGGTGTCCCTCTGGGGGAAAACTGAATGCCCCCAGCCCACCCTGACGGGGAGGTATGTACCAGGACATAGTTTATAATGTTTTTAAACATACAAATTTGTTACTGATACTCTAGTATTCATGTTTTTTTTTTAAAAAAAATCCTTGTCTGTGTAGCTAAAGCCCAATCCAAAATGAAATCCCTAATATATACTGACTTTTTTTTTTTTTTTGGCAGCCATTGATGAAGAATCTTTCCTTATGCAGTGTGCAAGATTATTTGGTAGAGCATACGACTTCAGATAATGTTACTTGGTCAGACTATGTTGAAAATGACACAACATATACATTTTCATGGGCTGAGGATGTACATACCATTAAGATTCTAGCCATCAACTCAATTGGAGCTTCTTCTGTGAATTTTATTTTAACTCTATCAAAACAAATGAACACAGGTAAGAGAAACTTTTGGGGTAGTTAAGTGCTCTAGGTTGTCACAAAAGGGTGTTATTTTATAATATAGGTCCAAAACACACTGCAGAAATAATCCAGTTCGAGGCTGCTTTAACTGCCCTGATTCATGGGAATTGTAGTTTATTGTTTCCCCAAAGCTCTCTGACAGAGAGAGCAAAATATCTCACAAAACTAGTTCCCTAGCACTGAATGAGGGCAGTTAAAGCGGTCTCAAACTGGATTATTTCTGCAGTGTGTTTTGAACCATAATCAGTCTTTAGATAAATAATATTTCAGTCATGAGGTATATTAGGTCTTTATTGCATAGCAGAAATTGATTTTCTGGTTTAGAAAACTATTCATTCAGTTAAATCCATTCATTTGGAAGCATTTCTGCTGATCTTGGTGGGGGTTACTTTCCTTAGATACATTGCTTAGGACTGTTTAGATATAATTTACATGTATTTTTATAGTGTTATATTGTTATATGTATTGTTATATTGTTGTGCTGTGCAATGACCTTTGGTGAAAAGCAATAAAGTTTTGATTTGGACTGTTGTCTAATATAGTTTAATGATATTGTAAAGGATGTAATGTCCATGCTGCTAAATAAAACAAATTTTCTTCTAGCTCTGTAATTCTGTAGCCTACCATATTATTTATTCTGTATAGAATCTGATGTGTTCTCTTCCAGCTTATAGGGAATCATGTATCTGATCATCAACATTTCCATGTGGTTCTTTGGTTTTGTTTTTACTATTTTGGCAGTAAACACTGTGGAATCTCTTAGTGCCTATCCTGTAAACAGCAGTTGTGTAATTGTGTCCTGGACACTTTCTTCTGTGGCTTATATTATTACATCTTTTGTAATTGAATGGACAAACCTAAATGGAGAAGAACAAATAAAATGGATAATAGTTCCTTCAGATGTTAGAAAGTACCATATTTTGGGTGAGTTTGTATTTGGCAGTGCACATTTATTGTTTTTTCTTCTGTTTTGATGTGTCACAACAGTATTGCACAATGGGGTTATATAAAAACGCACAGAGACCTCTAACAAATTTGAAATGACAAGCGCTGGAGTAAAAGGATGAGAAGGGCAAGTGCTTAGAAATAAAAGTATGGATACTCTTATTATTGTTGCTGCAAAACAGTGGAGACAGGCAGCACGATACTTTTAACCAAAAAAAACCTATTACTGGGATTCCAGGAGTCCCTTGTAGCTTTTCGGTTGTTGTGGAATACAGGTTGTCTTACCTCATGTTAAGTGGTAGATTCTGCATACCTTATACAGCAGTTCTGTACACACCTGGGGGTATGTACCATTCACTTCAGTGGGACTTACTTATGAGTAGGCATACATAATATTTCTATATTAATTATCATTTCTGGTTTTCTCTTTTTTGTTTGATGCACTAAGTAAGGAATTATCCTGAAAAACAGCAAAATCCCTTTATATTTTTCAGCTCAAAAAATAATGAAAAATATTACTGAAAAGAAGGGATATGGTGGGTCAATGGTTAAGATGCTGACTCTGATGATTGCAGGTCGGCAGTTTGAAGCCCAAGTGCCACGTGATGGAGTGAGCTCCCGTCATTAGTCCCAGCTTCTACCAACCTAGCAGTTCGAAAGCATGTAAAAGTGCAAGTAGAAAAATAGGTACTACTTTGGTGCAAAGGCAAGAGTGTTTTGTGCAGTCATGCTGGCTACATGATCACACAGTTGTCCTTCACAATCCTGGCTCTTCAGCTTAGTAATGAAGATAATAATAATAATTATTATTATTATTATTTATATTTTTCTGCCTCTCCCAGATGGATCAAGGCAAGATTACAGTCCGCTAATGAGCACCACCCCCTACAGTTGGACATGACTTGACAACCTTGGCTCATTCCCATTATGGTCTAAACCAGATCGTGATTTGAAATGATCCAGTTAAAACCACCATAGTTCCCACTTAATTCAAATTGCTGAAGCCATTTGAAAAGGGGGGCCATGATTTTGACCCATTTAACTCATGTCAAAAAGACACTGGTTAAATCAGGGTCTTTTGGGGCTGAATTGATTTATTTGAAAATAAATCCGCCTGGCTATGGGAGGGGGGAGGCAGCTGCAAGGGCCCCAACTATCTTCCCTGTCACCAGCCTCCCTGCCTCCCTTACCTCTCCTTACCTGAGCTACTGGCTTCTCCTCGGCCTTCCGCGGCCCTCCTTCGGTTTACTTGGGCTCCTTCTACTATGTGACCTTCTTCCCAAGCTTCCCTGCTCTGTGACTTTCTTCCTCTGTTTCCGGCTTATCCGTGGCTGTGGAAGCCAGTAAAGAGGTTGAAGGGAAGCCAGGGAAGCCCTGCAACCTCCCTGCAACCTCCTTACTGGCTTTCCCAGCCACTGGGAAGCCAGGAATGGAGGGAAAAGGTCACAGAGTGGGGAAGTTTGGGAATGTGGTCGCAGAATGGAAGGAGCCCGGGTAAGCTGAAGGAGGGCTGCGGAAGGCTGAGGAGAAGCCGGTGGTTCAGGTAAGGAGAGGCAAGGAAGGCAGGGAAGCCAGTGACAGGGGGAGATGGATGGGCTTTCCCACTACCGTTGCGCCCCTCCTCTTGTTCTGGCACAAAAGTAGTGGGAATCACATTTATTGCTGAACCCATTTCTGGATTCAGTCACAGAAACCAGTTCAGCAATAAGTGGGAATTAGGCCCTTGTCAAAAGGAAAGCCTTTACCTTTACTGAAAAGAAGGTATATAGTTAGGGTCTTTTATTTTTACTTTCTTGTATGTTCTTCCTAGATTCCTATAATGTTATATATGCAACACAAATGATCAGAGGAAATGGTGGAGGAAAGAGGAGAGAGTTGGGGAGAAGTGTGGGGCAGGGAGGAGAGGCCTTATATAGATGCATACGGCATGGCTTTTTAAAAAAAAAATCTTCGAGACAATTTATATTGAAAATATAAGCTTTAAAATGAATATTGTTCAATAGTCCCTGCCATTTGAAGGCTGGCATTAATAGAATCATAGAATCATAGAGTTGGAAGAGACCACTAGGGCCATCCAGTCCAACCCCCTGCATTGCAGGAAATCCAAATCAAAGCATCCCTGACAGATGGCCATCCAGCCTCTGTTTAAAGACCTCCAAGGAAGGAGACTCTATCACCCTCCGAGGGAGTGCATTCCACTGTCGAACAGCCCTTACTGTCAGGAAGTTCCTCCTAATGTTCAGGTGGAATCTCTTTTCCTGTAGCTTGCATCCATTGTTCTGGGTCCTGTTCTCTGGAGCAGCAGAAAACAAGCTTGCTCCCTCCTCAATATGACATCCTTTCAAATATTTAAACAGGGCTATCAGTTCCACCTTTCCAGTGTAGAAATCTATCTGTTCTTTCTTTTATATGAAATCAGAAACAGTCACAACCTTTTCTTTATTATATGACATAATTTTGATGATACAATGCGCCCGCGCCATACGCAGGCGCGCCATATGCAGACTTGAGCGTATGCGCTCAAGCCGCGGCGCGTCCCATTCAATTGAATGGGCGCTTGCGCCCCGCGCGCACCTGCGCTGGCGCGCACGAGCCCCATTGTTTCCAATGGGGCTTGAGCATAGGCGGAATTCGCCTTACGCGGAGGGATCCGGAACGGATCCCCCGCGTAAGGCGAGGACGCACTGTACTTTGATTTGATGATACTTTGGTCCCTGGGAGGGCATCCTGGAGGCCATAGGAATATTTTACTCCCACTTTCTGATTGTAGAGAGAGAGTTCTGTTCTTGGATAGGAGACAGGACATCTCAAGCCTTCTCTATGAGGTTATAGAGAGTTCTGGAGCCAGTGCTTTCTCTTTTACAGTATTGTCAACAGTATTTTGTAGCGATGAAGAGCACAAGGAGGCATGCCAAAGACTTGCTGGAAAACAGTGTAGATTTAGAACTGAAGAACTAAGCTGTCCTTGGAATTGGTGAACTCAGTTTCCATCCTATTGGCATCAGTGGGAATAAAGCAATTTAAGGGGGAAAATAAGAAAATGAAGGAAAATACAATTCTTTTTTCAACTGGCCAGACATTGGATAGGTTTGGCAAAGCTCTGATTAAACTGCTTTCAGATTTTGTTTCTCTCAAGTATGAAATCAGGTTTCCAAGCACATCTTTGGTATTCATATTAGATAATCTGTTTTAAGGGAAGACAGAGAAAAAAAATTAGGTTACTGAGTATCATTTTATATAGTCATTTATATGCTTTTATAAAATGTGTAGATGTGGCAGTTTTCCACTGATGCTAAGACTTACAGATAATAAAATGGATAGAAGAGCAAGAGTATGGAAATTAAAATTACATTATTTTGTTTCAGATAATTTCATTCTAATTGAGAAATACAGGTTTAGCTTGTATCCAATAACCTATGAAGGAGTGATGAAGCCTACAGTGATGGATGGATTCTCCAAAGGTGACTGAAGTTTAGTAGATTTTCCTGTTCAGACAGGAACTCTTGCTCTAACCTTTTAATGAGAAAAATATAGCTAACACATTGAAGATGGCTTTTGTAATTAGGTTAACAGCAAAGCATATGCAATTCATCACACTCTCTCCATATTCAATCTTGAGTGAGGAGTTATGAAAATCCAATAGTTATAATAACAGTTTTAATAATTATATAAAATCATTTCCATCATACTTGACTATTACATACTCTCTCTGTGTTCAGTAATACATGAATATGTTTATTAAACAAAGTTATAATGGAAGGTGGCATCTTTAGTTTCAGATATTCAGCAGTTATTAAGTTGTGACTGACAAAAAGAAAAAGAATGCCCTTCCTTAAATTTTGTGCAGACTTTAACACAGCAGTCCTGTATTCCATTTACATGTAGCGAAGACAGAATTTGTGGTTTGTAATACAATTATTACAAACCACAATAATACAACTATTAGAAACCTATTAATACAATTATTAGGGACAGTCTGCATTGTCCCAGTGGCAGTGCATGCACATGACCGTACTGCCATTAGGGACAACAAGACTTCACCTGAATTCTTGTTGTCCCTAATGGCAGTGCAGCTGCATGCATGTGCTGCCATGGGGGACAACAGGGACTGTCCCTAATAATTATATTATTAGGTTTCTAATAATTGTATTACAAACCTAATAATTGTATTACAAATTTATGAGACTCTATTAATCAAACTATTATTAGCCTAAATCCTGTTGCTAGTTTCAACTAGAGTAGACCCACTGAATCAATTAGGGACAGTCCCTGTTGTCCCCCATGGCGGTATGCACGGGTTGCTATTGGGAACAATGGGACTTGAGGTCCTGTAGATTTTGGTTTCTGCTGGGGGTCTGGAATGGATCCCATGTGGATGCCAAGGTCTCACTTTATACAGTTGTCCCCCAATATCCACTGGAGTTTGATTCCAAGAACCTCCCCCTCCCCCGATATCAAAATGCATGGATGCTCAAATCCCATTATATACAGTTGCATGGTAAAATCGCATCCCTTAGATAAAATGGTGGACAGCAAGTTTTGCTTTTTGGAATCCCACCCCCTAGAATATTTTTGAAACATGATTGATTAACTCTATGGATGCAGTATCTGTGGATACAGACTGCAGTTGTATTTTGATCGTGATGGTGGTAACTGTTATGAACTGTTCATTATTATTTTCAGGTGGAATTGAACATCAGAATGACATGAATGTCTATGTGATTCTACCATTAGTTATCTCATGCTCAGTTTTGTTGCTTGGAGCTCTGTTGATTTTGCACCAAAGGTAAAGCTTTTCTATATGCTTATGTATAGAGATTTAAAAAAAAATGTCAGTTATAATAAAAAACATATGTAAAATAACTTTCATATTGGAAATAAATTTAGCTGGAAATGAGTAATTGAGGAGTGGGCAATTTCCTGGGCTGGCAGTCTCTCTCACTTTCTAAGACTGTGTAGGAATGCATGTCTATAGGTGTGTCCATCATAGCATTTATTAGTTCAGATTTTCTTTGTTTCACAACTGGTGTAATGAGACATACATTTAGGACCAAAAAGGCCATAAATCTAAACTTAAATTATGGTTTTCTTATTCACTGTGGAAGAAAGCGGGTGGACTGTGTGACTTATTCTGTGAGATGACTGCAGTAAATGCTATCTTGGGTTAAAAGATCTTCCACCAGTTATAAGCTGTAAAAAAAAGTGTTTTCCCACCACATTCCAGCCATTATGGAGCAATGGATGCAAGCTGCAGGAAAAGAGATTCCACCTCAACATTAGGAGGAACTTCCTGACAGTAAGGGCTGTTTGTCAGTGGAACACACTCCCTCAGAGAGTGGTGGAGTCTCCCTCCTTGGAGGTCTTTAAGCAGAGGCTGGACGGCCATCTGTCAGGGATGCTTTGATTGAGAGTTCCTGCATGGCAGGGGGTTGGACTGGATGGCCCTTGTGGTCTCTTCCAACTCTATGATTCTATGATATTTCAACTAATAGTGTACCAGGCTCTTTGTCCAGATACATTTCTCGTTTTATAGTATATGATGTCTTAATGTCACAGAAGCACCACATTTTTATGTCATATTTCCCTGGTACATATAGCACATACTGCTGATAGGAGCATTTACATCTGAGCTCAGCCAGCTGTTCATCAGTGGTGAGATGTCTCTCAGCCCATATGTCCTGAAAGGCAGCGAGTTTATTAGTGCTTCCATACATTGCTCTTGTATTCCTCTTGCAGCTTCCCAATCTTGTTGCATGATTTGAAAGAATATATTGTTTTAATTGCAAAATATGTTTTCGGAGAGGCCTATTTATAAAGACTTTTACAGACTATATCCTTTATGCACCCTTTGTGCCAAATCAACACTGTATCTGAATATTTCAGAATGAAAAGGTTATTCTGGGATGATGTCCCAAATCCCAAGAATTGCTCCTGGGCACAAGGACTCAATTTCCAAAAGGTATGGACTCTTGTTTTATACATATTAATAATGTATGTGTGCATTTTTGTTTGAACGTCATTTTCATTGATCAGCAAGTCAGCACTCATGTAAGGAGCATCCCTTGATATCTATAAAGAACTGGAACTGTAGTATGGCCCTAAAACTTTGATGCAAACACTATTGAATGCTAGAGTAAATTGGGCTCTCTGGAAGCTGCAGCCAATTAAAATGCTTAGTTATACATCACCTACTAGAGTATCAATGGAGCCTGTAGGTTCATTTCCTTCCAGAATGTGCCAATCTAGGATCCATTGTTATAATATTTTGTCTCCAAAGCCCTTTTCACTTTGCTGGTGAAGGTAACCTCCCATGCTTCTGCATGGAACTTCCACTTCTGAATACAGTGAGGTACTCCACATACACAACATTCTTGGAGCTATGGACTCTGGAATATAGGAGCATAAGAAACTGAATTAAAGTTAGATGTTTTATCCAATACTAGTTCAATATTTTCTGCAGATCCTTCCAGGGTCTGTCACAGCTTTACCTGGAGAGAATGAAGATTGAACTCTGGATCTATTGAGTGCAGTATATATGCACTACCACTGTGCTGTGGTCTTTCCTATAGTGAATGAATATAATTCATTAGTCATACTTTCAATCATTTTAATAGACTCGGTTGGTTTCCTTTATGATTTTTTTAGTGGCAAAAGCTATAACTGTACCATTGTTGTTGTTGTTGTTGTTGTTTTACAATGATTACCATTAGAAGATTTGGCTTTGGAACCTCTAATATTAAAATTAAAATTCACGCATGTACACAAGCAGCACACTGTGATCAGGAAGGATGCTTACATTAAAAAAAAACATTCTTTTAGCTTTCATTCCCATTGAAATATTTATTTTCTCATCTTCATTGTTAATTTTATTTCATTTCATTTAAACAGAGAATGGACATTCTTTGAAGTCTAATCATGGTCACTGCCTGCTGAACCATTGTGACAGCTCCCAGGCTTCCTGTACAGAGTTGTTAGAAGAATTATCTATTTGAATTCAGAAGACAGAATTACTTACATATTATTTCTTTATCTGCTGACTTGGTTCCTACAGAATAGTGTTGGAAATAATTTTGTTCAGTAATGGCATACTGTTCTGAGAACAGCCAATATTTCAGCCCAGATCAAGGTTTGTTATGTGTAAAAATGAACACATGGGTATTGGAGCCAGAAGGACAGTGTGTACCATGCTGCATTTATTTCTCCCTAGACACTTAGTTTTAGCTGACATTTCCATCAGAGATGGACTGAGCAGACCACTGCAGTATGGGGCTAAAATAATGGGGGCAATGGAATAGATGAAAGAGAACCTTTTTTCCCATGTACATGTGATGTTTCCCATCCCAGGTTTACAATAATAGTTGTAGGAGTCTTAATGCAGCAATATCTAGAATGGTTTAATTCTGCCACATTTATCCAGTTTCCATTGGTTAAATATGTCGTACGTTCATTAGGGCTATGCACAGGGCTCCTGATTTGGTGATTCAGATTCAAAACCAATTCACATCAGATCCATTCAATCCCTGAATCTAAATTGAAATTCAGAAGGGCAGGTTGCCAGTTTCCCTTCACTGTCCTGCTTTGGGAAACCAAAATGAGTATAAATTTGTTTTTCATCATCTGTATAAATTGGGAGACCTGGTAGAACCTAAAGTAGGGATTAAATTTCAACAGGTAGCTACAGAACTTTCACTGCTTGGCTTCTGCAAATTTTGCCAATATTCAAGAAACACATTTTTAAAAGCTGTTGACTGCTCATTCTTAGTAATTCATGCTATATCTGAACTACTAGTCTCCCCTGGTATTGAGACACTTTCCTGCAATATCTAAAGGTTCCCCAACTTCGGCAACACAGAAGAGTAAAAGCAGTGAGCATTGGGCATGCACACAGCAATTTTTAGCAGAGGTAAGTAGGCAGAAGCGCAAACAGGTAGATGGTTTTAGATACTGATAACTTGGCAATTATTGAGCATAAATCAGTTAGGCCTTTGAAAGTTTAAGGATTACTTATGATAATGAAATGACAACTTACTTAAAGAGAAAGGGCTTCTGCTTTATTCTACCAGCAGTCTAATGGGTGAGATTCAACCATAGGATCATAAAATTGGAAGAGACCACAATCCCTTGCCATACAGGAACATACAATCAGTGGTACAGTATAAGAAAGTAAGTGATGTCAAAGATGCATTACAGGCAATACAACTGGTGAGACTCTCTGATCCCCTTCAGGTCACTTGTTGATATGGGCTGGTGTTCAAAACTTCCATATTATGGATCCATACTCCATTCCATCTCATCTCATCCATAGTTGCATGTGTAACTTCTTAGCAAGGAGTAAAAGACAGCTTCATTCACCTGGGGGTTCAGCACTCTTTACTACTGCCTTTTGAGTCTTGCCTCTGCTGCCTGGTTGCTGAAACTTCTCTATTTCTGCCTATTAAAAGACTATTTGCTGCTGTTTCTTAATGTGCTTGGGCAGGTTGTTAGTGCTGTAATAATCTGGCATTTTATCCCTTACATAAATTACGGTCAAGGAGATAGCAGTTCTGAGGTTCACTTCCACCTCAGAGTGGTGTCAGCCTTTTTTGCAATGACGTTGGTCCAAAACACACTGCAGAAATAGTTAAGTTTGAGACTGCTTTAACTGCCTTGGCTCAGTGCTAAGGAATCCTGGCAGTTGTTGTTTTTGTGGCACCAGAACTCTGATAGAGAAGGCTAAATGTCTAACAAAACTACAGTTCCCAGAATTCCCTAGCATTGAACCAGGGCAGTTAAAGCAGTCCCAAACTGGATTATTTCTGCAGTGTGTTTTGGAGGCCAGACTTCCCTCTCAGGACTCTCTCTGTCATGGTGGTATTGCTGATGCTGCGTCTTTCATTCCTCTGATCTTCAGATTAAAACTGAATCCTCTTGACAGTGGAAGTAGACTTTCCTCCATTACCACCAAAATTTCTGCCTCTTAAAAGTATTCCTGGGGGTGAAACTAAACCATTCTTCCTCCCTCTGTCCCTAGGGACACCACACGGTAAGCAATATGTAAGTTTTAACTAATAGAGAGGTCTAATGAAAATCAAATGTAGCAGTTTGCTTGGTTAAATAAATGGGAAATAAAATAATTCCTTTGCTTCAAAATATGAATTAAGTATGCAGTATAAGGGCTGTATATGTGCTTTTTGAATTAAATAATTGTGCTTGTTAGCAGAATGAAATTGCACACATGCTGATAGAAAGAAAATCTAGAGAGATTTATTTAAAAATAATCAAACTGAGAAAGCAAATCAGACCCCTGAAAACAACTAGGACAATTGGGATGGGGCAGGAGAAAATATTTCATTACCTAAAATGTATAGAGATTCATAAAAAGATTACAGTTTAACAAGTTAACAAGAAAGGTAATTAGAATTAAGACAGGCTATTAAAAAGCGTTGGGAAAATAAAAGAGAAAGACTCAGACCATACTCAGATGATAATTATAGCTGCCCAATCATCACCACAACCCTTTCTATGGTCTGCTGCTAAGTACTAAATCTAGCACACAAATGAAGAAGTAGCTGCGTATACAGATTCAATGGCCTTTCACAACCCCTCCTCATAAGCACAGTGAATGGAAAATGCTGGTGAGATTCTTGCCTCAGATTGCATGGTGAACAAAAACCAGCTGCGCTCCTTTGCCACTCCATCGCACATTAGGATTCTGCCCTGGACTCTGCTTCCTGTGCTAACTTTGCAATTTAAAAAAAGGAAAGAAAAAGGGACATGCAATTTTACCCTCAGATGAATTATAGCAAGAAATAGGGAAGATGAAAGTGATTCTTGAAATTATTATTTGTCAAAAAGAAAGAATTTTCATCATAATGGAATCCTCTGTTTAGTTTTAATGAGGAAACTACCTCTGAAATTGCAGCTCTTGAAATTTCCCTTTTGGTAGTTAGCAGAATAGTATTTAACAGATTAAAATGCCATACTGTAGCTACAGGATAATGGGCATCTGATCTCTCCAAGGCACCTGTGCTCTTCTCCAATTAAAGCAGAGGTAGGCAACTGCAGTGGAACTGAGGGCTACTTTTCAGGTCAGTCTGGTGGTCAAAGACTGCACTTCTTTTGTTTTTAATTAGCTGAAAAATAGTAAATTTATTATAAAATAAATTAGTTATATTCATTAAGTTTAATTCATTAGTTAATATTCTTAATTATTAAACAAGCAAAGGGATTTTGTAGCACCTTTGAGACTTACCAAGGGAAAGAAGGTGATAGCATTAGCTTTTGTATAATAAGTCTGTTTGGTCAGATCCATGGAGTTAACAGCCAAGAAACATAGCTATGAATGAGCATGTTGTATATATGATTAGCAATAGAAATGGTAACATAGTGGGTATGATGATGAGGTGACAAGATCAGTTTTAATGATGGTCATGGTGGGAAGCTGTTCTGGACAAAAAAAACCTACAAAGAAATATTGGAAAGAGAAACAGCAGAACTGGAATACACTTGTCCTTCCGTATTCGCTAGGATTAGCACAAACCCCGCATGACTGGAGAAACCGCAAATAACAAAAACATGTTTTTACCTGCGAGGACACCTCTCTAGGAATCTCTAGGTCCTCCAGTGCAACTCTGTGGTCAATGTCCAACAGACACTGACCATAGAACTACACTGGATGAGTTACAAATGCCTAGTAGAGTTTTCTGTATAGGAATCTCTAGGTTTTTCAGTGCAATTTTTAGTTAAAGTTGACCATAGAGTTGCACTGGAGGACCTAGAGATTCCTAGAGATAATATATTAATCAACTCCATGAATAATCAAATCTGCAAATATCAAAGCCACAAATATGAAAGGATGTCCTCAAACTCTAGTCTATTGATAGGGGGTTGAACAGAGACAATAGTTTCCTGGCGCACTACACATATTATAACACTAGTTAACACCCCAGCCTCATGAGGGCTCTGCTGGATAGTTTATCACATCTCATTTCAGGTTCTCAGCCAGCATCACATCACATTCCAAAAACTTCCTCCCCCATTCATATGGTTATTTACTCACCTTCACTTTAGGCAACATTACTTGCCACCTCATTACTGTACTCACAAGTTTTACATTTCTGTGGCTGTTCACACAGAACCTGCTCATTCATAGGTATAATGGTTTGTTCCTAGGCACTTCACTCCATGCATCTGATGAAGTAATTTTCAACTACCAACTTTCTCTCAGTCTCAAAGGTGCCACAAGATTCCTTTGCATATTGATCCAGGCTAACACAGCTGCATCTTTGAATTCTAATTAATAGACAATAAAACAAAATAAATTACATATTTTTTTGCTTGCTAGTACATTTGGCTCCAAGCTCCTTCTTCCATCTTTAGTGCTTCATAGCTCAACACAATTCCTCCTCTGGTTTCTTCTTTCTCTACCATAATCAACTCTAGTAGTAAAAAATCAGAGAAGAGAGTGGATCAGTAGGGGGCCCTAAGAACATTTCTTAATGATATGTTCCTATATAGGAAGAAATCTTATAGAGGAACCCTATATAGGAAGAGCAGCTTCTTTTGAGACCAGTGGGCTCTGATAATTGTCTTCCTGAATGTTGAGCATTGCACAAGATTACACAGAAAGGGCCACCTGTTTGTTTTGCTATGTGCTGTGTCGTTTCCTTTTCATTTAATTTTGCAGGTGTACAAATACCCAACTTATGTTACTATGATAACCTTTCCTTTTGTGTTTTAACTTGATTATTTCAAGGAGGTTCTTTTTGGTAGCCACACTGCATTTCTCCAAATATGATCCTGTTTCATTTCTTCATTGAGATCAATGGATTGTTAATAGTGGATACAAATAAAGCACCAAATACTAAGTTTTACAGTCTTCCATTGTCTTCCTAATGAATTCAAATTAAATTGTTCATGATGACAGATGAAGTTATCAATGCTCCCTTTCTGCAGTTTTTTCATGGCAAAGTCTCTAAAACTCCAATCATATACCTATATTTGAAAGCATATATTTTACATCAGTACTGCCTTATTTTATTTTGCATATTGAACTGTTTTATAACCACAGCATTATGTGTTACTAGCAAATAGTGTCTTCAGTGTATCCATCTAAACATTTAATCCATGTTGATTCTTAATATTCTAACTTATATTCAACCATATTAACATACAGTTGATTTGATTTCTGCATGTTTGAGTCCTGATTTGAGTCTTTAGGTAAAGTGCCTGAAGCTACTAGAAGGACTTCATCCATGACACCTGCATTCAAATCCTTCCTTTGCTTCAGTGCCTTTTCACTGAGTTACAGGTCTGGGTCTACCATTAGTCAAGGTGAGGCAGTTGCCTCAGACACCAGATACTGAGGCTCAATAGCAGTAGCTCTCACAGAGAGTTCCTTGGCTATACCTTTATGTTAGACCACAGACATGTATATACAGGTTGAGTATCCCTTACCAGGAATTCTGAAATCTGAAATACTCCAAAGTCCTATTCATTTTGAACTATGTACCTGGGGAGAGATGCAGCTGGAAAACAACACAAGGATCTGTGAAATGGTGGGAGATATGGATTTGTGCCTAGCACAACCTTTGAATTCCTGCCATTTCACAGTCTCTATCCATCGTCATTATGTATGATGATGGCTACAGGTATTCCAAACTCCCCAAATAAGGAACATTTCTGGTCCTAAGCATTTCAAATAAGGGACACTCAACCAATATCATATAGCTTTATGCATCCCTGAACTAGCTTGCTTCTCCAAATGCCCACCAATTTGCTTCTGAATAGTTAGGGAATGGAGAATGCCAATTTGTCTTACTTCGTTGAAACATAATTCCAGGGGATCCAATGTGTTTATGTACAAAAGCTTGTAACTATGACCTATAAGAAGATTTGCATTTTGCCATCCACAGAAAGAAAACCCTGCTTTTAAAATCTCCTTTCTGTGTTATAAAAACAGAAACCTGACAGTGCGCACCTATATGTTTCTACTCAGAAGCCAGCCTAATTTTTTAATGGGTTTTATTCCCAGATTGAGTGGCTTTGGGTGATCTTTTATTTGTGAATAATGTAATAACTGACAATATCAAAAATACAAAACAAAACAAAACAAAAAAACAAACCTCTCAGCTTATTTTAAGTACTACTTTCCTTTCCATTTTCTTTTTTTCTCATTCTTATCTAACGGAAGATGTAATGCATGCATACTACTTCCTTGTTGAAAAGAATGAAAAATTACATATGAAAAGATCTCGTTCAGAGCAATTGTTATTTCCTTTCTTTATGTAATCTTATTAGAGACTGAACTGAAAAGTAAATGGTATTTCCTGTGGCATCTTAGAGCTTTAAATGTATTAAATTTTACTATCAATTATTTTTAAACCAGACCATTTTACATTTTTAACATTTGTATGCATTCTGTTTCAAATAAAGCATACAGTTTCATGATGTGGATGCAATACAGTCATTTAGTTTTCCCCCGCCCTCTCCACCATAATGTGTTTATTTTGTCTCAAAACACTTAGGTTTCTAAAATGAACTGCCAGATCAAGTATAATAAAATGAAAGCAAAATGTTCAATGGTTTCCTTTTTTCCATCCTTATTTTTTAAATTCATTGCAAGCTATTTATTGATACGTGAGCATTAAAATGTGTCTTGTTTTCTAGCCTGAAACCTTTGAGCATCTCTTTCTCAAGCATCCTGAAGCACTGGCATTTGGTCCTCTACTTCTGGAACCAGAAATAGTATTGGAAGATGTCACTATTGATAAAACAAGGAATAATGAAGACAAACAAGACTTGCTAGCTGTTGACTCACTGTTTGCAACCATTCAAGACTTTGAACATGATTCAGCTTGTTCTAGTGGCCACTTCAATAGTGAGAGTCTGTCTGATAGTGTTAATGAGATGGAAACCAGGGGAGGAATGACAGGACAATCTAATGTAAAATATGCAACTATTATAAGCAACTCCATGTCCAGTGGGCTTTATGAACCATCAAAAGATTTAAGCAGTTCTTTTGATAGAGGCTTTGTAGACCATGATGCTTTAGTTCCAGCTTCTTTCTCTAGTGGTTCTTGGACAGTGGAGAGTCAGGCATTTGTGATATTACCTGAATGTCAACAGAAATTTCCCAGAAAAACTCTTTCTGTTGTTTCATCTGAGGGCTTCTCAGAGCCCTCAGAGCAGGACAGAATTTTCACTGAAGATGACAGTTTGGAGAGAAGCATGTTCTACTTAGGGATGAGTTCATTCAAAAGACATGAAAATGACCTTTTCTTAACAGAGAGTTCAAATCTAGCATGTCATTTCCACACCAGTGCTCTAGTTAGAAGTGTGAGGTTTCCTCAAAATATAGCATCTAATCTAAACCTAAATCCCTTTATCAGCAGGCATGAAACCTCTGTTCAGACTTTCATACCATACATGCCACAATTTCAGACATTGGCAATTAAACTGCATGAGAAAGCTGGTAGCAAGGCCTAAGCTACCACCTATTGCCATGTGCTACTGATTTGACTTAATAATGAGGTTAAATTATTATGTCTAATTTTTAAAAATGTCAAGGCTCTTATTATTATTGCAAGATTGGTAATTTGCACAGGGAATAGGTACCTACTCATCTTTTACTGACAGTCCACATAATTGTTCCTTAAGGATGAACTTTAGTTGCAAAGTTACTACATTTCTCCAAAGAACAGTAACTAAACTATGTTTTGGTTATTATTCTACTAGTGAGATGAGATTGTTTCATAAGATAATGCTATTGTAACCTCTGTGTGAAATGCTGTTAATTCAAAATCATGGAACGTATATAGGATATCTGTGGCATTATTAACTAGTTCCTCCATCCTGGCTAAACCACACTCCTTTAAGACTGCATTGCACTGGAAATTTAAAAATAAATTTCATTTCTTTGATAACAGTTCTTTCACCATACAATGCTAGCAAAAGAGATTGTGAGCGCTTTGGGTCCTGAAGTGGAAAGAAAGGTGGGATATAAATTAAATAAAATTCTATCCAGCTCTATTTAGATAAAGCATAAGCAAAACAATCTTACCCCTTCCCACCCCACTGTTTAAACTCACTGGGTTAGTCAGAATTTGTCAGCTTGATCTACCTGAGACAGTTGTGATTTCCTTGATTTTCTACCAGTGAAAAGGTTTCTATTACCATAGGACATGGGCCCATCTATTGACATGCACATATGTATGCAATACCTGCAAGGAGGATTGGTGACACACTTGGGTGAAATACACAAGTGCACCCCAACCCTCACATACATACTTTGCTTCTGTACCTATTCTGATTTGGCTATCCAAGGTTGAAATAGTGCCTTCTCACTGTTTATCAGGGACAGTGTCATCTGATTTTCTTTTTAAACTCAGCATGCCTTCTTAATTTGAATAGAAAACACCTAGGGATGCTGAGATAAGGATCAGTGGGGTTTATTATCTACAAGTTGATTTAGAATAATAACATAAATCTAGGAGTTCCCTGGTACACTGGTGATAGATTATTCTGATTACAGTGTAGGCCCTCAGTGAACAATTGAGCAGAAGTGACATCTTAAAATGCCCAAAGAACCATGGTAACAGCAGATTTTACTAGAATTCTGGCTTTAGAATTCTTGGGTCATCAAGTATGGGAACTAACTAAGAAGAGCCCTACTGTTCATTGAAATCATTAGGCACACCTATTTTGCAGTTGGGATTATTGATGTAAATTCATATAGTTGAAAGTATATTTTTAAATAACAATGTATGTGGATATATAAATAGTGAAGAACCATTGCTTAAATCCGTGTTTTTAGGAAGTCACCTTTAAAAGCTTAGTGTGGTTCAGACTAAAATGAGAGCAGGATATGAATGCATCCTGTGACTTAATCCTAGCTAAAAGGGGCCTTGTATGATCACAGACTTCATCTTTTACCTCAAGTGTCCTGCCTGAAAAAGCAAGTGCACATAACCAAAGTTTCACAAGATCCATATGCTGCTGTTCAGCTTTTATTTCTTGGCATTAATAGATTAGGAAACCAAAGCCTATTGTAAATTGTGTGTGTGTGTGTGTGTGAGAGAGAGAGAGAGAGAATGCCTAAATCCAATTGTTAGTTCATAACTACCAACAAAAATAATTAACCAACAGGGCATAGACGTTGATTCATTTTTTAGCTGGGTTGAACAGTAGCATTTTTCAATCTGGATGCTGAAGTATTTTATTATTGGCTAGAACACTGTTAGTAACACTTTATGCATGTGTATGTCCATTCATGGTCATGGAGCTACTCAGTAACTCCTTGCACAATGCCATCCCCCTCCTCACAAGCTTGTAGCAAAAAGCAGGCATGAGCTCTATTTGCCATTTAATGGCCAAGGCAGTGAGTGGCCCTTTAATGGCTGATGGAGGATGCACAGCTTCTGGGGAATATTCAACAGCATCCGAAAGAAAAAAGGGAAAAGGAACAGTTCTGTCCTTCCTGGAGATCGAGAAGGGGGTCATCTGCTGTTTGCTCTTTCCTCATAGTTGAGGGAACACACCGACCCACCTTTTCAAGCAGGCTTGTGCATATGGAAGCCTGGTAGCTAGATAGAACTGCATGGCAGGAATGGTATGTCCCATCCAATACAATGCAGGATCTCAACTATTATTTCTATGGTTGTAATTTTTCAGAATTGTTGAGTTCAGACTCAAAATTATACAATTATGCATTAACAAGACACATTTCAAGAATTGTTACATTGTACACAGCAGAATTTTTAAAAAGCCAGTAACTTTGAGCTGCTTACTGTAAAGCCTATGAGTTGTGCAAACTGCTATAAAATGGAGAGTTGGGTAAAAGTCAATCGTCCCCCCCCCCCCCCCCGTGGGAAGCATCAGGGTTTGATAGTTGTTATAGTTAGCAAATCAGGGTAGGTTCAGTGCTGTCTTAAATTCAGGTTTCTTTATTGTATCTCAGAGTCTAACTGAAATGATGTGTAAACCGTGCATAAGTTTCCAAATGGCTGGAAGGCACCATGAGTTTTAAGGGTTTGTATTTTGTGTTATTCAGAAATGTAGCTATACATCCATACTATTAGTACAATAATAATTAATTCCATCTTGGTGGAATCTTAACAAGCTTCTGTCACCATTTCCTAAAAAACTAATCCCTCACTCAATTAGAAAAGTGTATTAGTGTATTAGTCTATGCCATTCATAGAGCAACCAATCAATGACAGGCTTGAACCAACAAACCACACACTCCAGAATATATTCTGTGGTCTGTTTCAGGGATTTGTGAGTATGTTAACATCTTAATGGTCCTGCAGGTGAAGTGCTACTCTATCTTTATAAAGTAGTATGGCAAATTGTCACTAAACACCTTTTTGTAATTCTACCTTTTTAAAAACAAACTATAGCACTGCTCTTTAGTAGCACCTTTTTTTTTTATTGATGTGCCTCTGAATTCTGAACACTGTGCCTTACAGTTATTTTTACATTGCTTGGCTAACTGTTGTATCTTTAAATCCAGGTTAAGAAAATGAAGGGCCCACTTGTGAAGTGTACACACAGATTGGGGCAAAATCATGTGTAGATGTTATTGTGCAAGAACCTAATTTGCAGCTCCATGAGCTGAATCCAGACTGGTCATATTGAGAGTAGATAATAGATTCCAATGGGTCACCTGCAAGTATGGCCAAGTCTGGATCCATTTTGATGCTTTTAACTACAACCAAACAATGAGACAGTCTCTACATTCTCAATAGCTTGATTCTTTCTCTTCACAACACTGAAAAATAAGCAGGCAGAGTGGATATCTATTATACTGGCTAGAATTGCTATTAGATCTTAAAAGTGACATTCAGTCTTTCCCGTCATCTCTATACCCAATCCCTAAAAAAATAAGCAGCATCTGCCTATTCCAAATCTGCTATCTGCTATGTTCTATCCCTAATATTGAGTAATTATTATAGTTAAAGGGTCTAATGGATAAAGTCTTCAACAGTGACAATTAGAAATATTGGTGTGTTACAGATCGCCGCTTTGCGGTGGTCTGCCGGCGCTGCTGTTTGCTCCGCGAGGGAGCCGCAGCAGCCAAACCGTGCGACTCCCGCGTGGAGCAAAAAAGAAGCTCCATAATGGAGCTTCTTCCTGCAGCACAGTTATGATGCCACGAGGCGCCAATGGTGCACTCGCGCTGTCATAAACGCCGCGTGATGTGCGGACATACAGCGTCCGCTACGTCAATATGGCGGTGGCTGTGTGGAACGGCCACTGCCATTTTGTACGTATTCACTATGTACTAGGGTTGGGGGGGTGCGGAAGCACCGCCCCTTCCTAACCCTAATACGTAGTGAATATGTACAAAATGGCGGTTTGTAACCTGCCACAGGCAGTTATTCTGTAATGCTTCTTGTTTTTTTTTTTTTTTAAATTGCTCCTGGCTATTCTTCAGTGCTTGGTTTGCTCTCCTTTAAAAATAAAATGACACCTGATATCATATTCTGTGCTAAAACTTGTAAAATCTCAGAGGTCAGATTGTCTGGAAAGATGTGGAGGTGAATAACAAAACTTAGTTACAGCTTCACTTGCCTGAATTCCCCAGAGACATTCAAGGCAATAGGGCAATAAACCCTTGAGATAAATTAAAATATTTTGTACATTCTAAAGGAAGTATGTAAATACAGTTGATTTGTGACTTTGGGTTTTGTAAGTATTAATCATTGTCACAGTTCACGAAATTTGCATTAATCACTAGAATTTGTTTGAGTGACTGATCAACTCTCTCGTAGGATGCAAGCAGAATACAATATTAGGCAGAGCTAAGTGTACATTCAATCTTGATGTCCCCATGGATCAGATTTTATGCCCATGACAAACGTGATCCATGGCTTTTAGGTTGCACAGCTAAATCATAGTCCAAATTGTGCTGTTATAAAAAGAAAGCTAAATGTTGTGTGAATAGAAGTATTTCTGTGAGCAGGTTCTCTTTTGATGTGCCTCTCAGTTACTTTTAAAGTATATATTTAGAAAGTAGTTTTTGTGGGGTGGGTGGGAGGCTTCTTAGAAAAATGCAATATGTTAGGCTGAACTGTCACAGGTGGGAGAGTGCCAAAGCCCAATACTAATTGAGCCAGGTAACACTCAATATAGGATTTATTTATATAGAGAAATTGGTGGGTGGGAGGATTTTAAGGCATTAAATACCCTTTCTACCTCATGGTCCACTGTCATGTAACTTGCATTTTATTGTCAGTATACCATTCAAGAGTCTTGAAAGATAAGCATGGTCAGACCATGCTAGTGCTTGAATGGGAGATCACCAATGAATAACAGGTACTCTAGGTTATATTTCAGAGGAAGGAACTAGGAAAACTACCTCTGAGTATTCCTTGCCTAAGAAAACCCTATGAAATTCATCGGGTTGCCCTATGTTGACAAGTGTCTTGAAGGCACATATGCACATACACACACCATCCAGTGAGCTCAGCATTTTCTGGCTGGCAGAGCCTAACATAGATTCAAAGAGAATCTTTTGGGCCTACTGCATAAAATTGTTTTAGGCAAGCTCTGTTAGATAAGGGGGCTTTTGCTAGACCCTCTTCTCATAATGAGAACTTCACTGGCATTTCCCCTCTCATCACACCATTGTTGCTAAGGTTTAAGGTATAGAATAGGGGTTCCAAAATGTGCCTACCTGGATGCTGGACTACAGATCCCAGAATTTCTTTGGTCATAGTGATTAGGGCTCCTCAGTGTTGAAGCCTGAAAAGACAGAGGATATCCTTAAGCAAAGACAGTTCTATGTGAAACCATCCCTTGTGCTTTTGGTGTTTACTGTATGATGTTACAACTACAATTAATACCGTGTGTGTTCTAATTCTATAATATCTGTTGAGAAATCCAGGTGACTGTAATCTCAGACCCCAATACAAATATGGTTAATTGAATAGCAGTGGCCTTAGAGTGTTTCTACATGTCTTGGTTCTGGGCCTTAAGTGAAGAATTACATGCTTACCAAAGTTTGGTGACCATAGTGTATATGCTGGGAAATAAATTTTTAGACAGGGTGCAGTGATAGTGATCACAGGGAAAGAGTGCCTTCACCCATAGCAAACCGCTTAGCTGACTTGCTTGAGATTTACTTGTTTCTTAAACACTTTTGTAGCACACATCATCTATACTTTGTGGCACACTGTATGGATGAATCTGGTTGATTTGTTTTTAACATTTTGAATATAAATCGGATGACATCAGAATGGTGCCTTCTGTTTCTGTAATTTTCTAAATTCCACATTATGGTACATCCAATACTATCCTATTATTTAAGGATTGTGCAATTTATAAACAATCATGTTTAACTTTGCTAGCTCTACTCTTTTAAATATATGGAACAGTGGAGTTAGAGAGCAGTATCAGGATCCCCCCCCCAGTACTTTCAGCATCAACTAGATTTCTCCTACAGCTGTATGATCCACAGTATCAGGTATGCATTATAGAAGAGGTGTGATCTAACCATATGTTCAGTACATGGATTATGGGGTTGTAGCATTCATCCAAGTAAGTTTGCAGTACCAAAGTTACAGTATCTTGTAGCATGATTATTAACTAACTTTGGCAGATATAACTTGCAAAACATGAAGCTATTGACTACCATATGGTGGCATAGAGAAACATGTGGAACAGGGGAATGTGAAAAGCAGCAACATATGGACTGTGTTATACAAAGATGTCCATTTAGGAATAGTGATGGCTCATGTCCATAAAGTTTGTCAGTTCAGGAGCAGTACTGTGTCCAAATTGCATATAAATCTGAGCTTGCTCAGGAAAAATTCAGGACAGGTGCTAATTTTAGTTTTCAGCCCACACCTCCACACCAATTTACCTCAGCCACTGCTAAGCGCAAAACAGGATTGATTTTTACCATGGTGGCATTGTGGTTATACATTTTGTTGATTGATACATAATTTACCCAAGTTACATGTGAATATGCATCCAGGTGAAACATGCATCTGAAACTGTTTCCACTAACCTTCAAGAATTTAAATTGGTTATGTTGAATTTGTATATGCTGTTTATTATTACGGGTCATTTGCAGCTGAATATTATAGATTAATTTAATACACTCTATTTTTCAAATTGTGAGTGACCTTGTCACAAGTACACTATGGCTTTTTATATGCTCTCTGTGTGTATAAAGTTGTGGTCTGTTAACCTTTCACACTGTTTTGTCTGACTGTTCTCAGTATTTTTAAAATAAAATGTTTGGGGGTGTTATTCCTGCGAGAATTGTGGCTTAGGCGCTGAACCATAATTTTTTAGTTGCTGGGGATTTAAATATGGTTTATGCTTTTAAACACTTGCCAGAATACTTTTCTATTTTATTTTTGTGAATAAAATGTTTACTGTTGACATTGTATTTCAAACTACATTTTGTATCTTTTCTTTGTGTGAAATCTTTGTTTATCTTTTTAAACACAAAGCAGCTGGGGAATTATAAAAAGGGGATGACAGTCAATGAAGAAATTCAGTAACCACCACAATATGGGGCAAGGACCACAATGTCAAAAGAGATGGAACTGCTAGATATTTGTGACAGTGTGCTGCTGACACATATTTATCCATAAGACAGCTACTGATAATAAAACGTACAATTTTAAAAAGTGAACACACCTAAAAATCAAATGAGAGCACATACATAAAAAAGCAAACTTAGAAGATCAGCAAACTGCAGGTAAAAGCACAGAGTACAATAGGTGAGCAATTTAGATGCAAAAATGTTTCCCTGGATCCCATCCATTTTCCTTTTGCAATGAAAAATGCCAACACCATAAGGTAAATACACCCTCAAAGTCCATGGGGATTATCTTCTAAATCTTGTTTTTAAACCTTTCTATTCATAAGAGCTGAAGTACAGCAGGTAGTGGACGTGTCAGCACTTTGCCAGGTGCCTTCTGAAGTCCATAAGACAGCCACTACTATTTTAGCATAGTCCAGGAAGGGAGAGGAAAATAGCAGATGTAAACAACTGGCTCCGCAGATGGTGCCGCCGAGAACGATTTGGATTCTTTGATCATGGGCTGCTTTCTGGCAATGGATGGGTTGCATCTCATGCCAGTTGTAGGAAATGTTTTTGCCAACAGTCTCAAAAATTTGATCAGGAGGGCTTCAAACTGAGTTATGTGGGGGAGGGAGACAATATTATGGAAGGCGAAAGGGATGGATAAAATAGTCAAACTGACATAGAGGAAACAAGACAGTGCAAGGACCCAACAGTGGGAGGCAAAAAAACATGCACAGGCAGCAAGTAAAGAGGACCCATGGTCTGCAATGTCTCTACACTAATGCATAGAGCATGGGAAATAAGCAAGATGAACTTGAGCTCCTAGTACAACAAAGCAAATATGATATAATAGGCATCACTGAAACCTGGTGGGATGAGTCTCAGAACTGGAATGTAGAAATAGAGGGATATAACCTTTTAAAGAGAAATAGGCCAAACAGGAAAGGAGGAGGAATAGCACTATATGTCAGAGATATTTACACCAGTGAAGAGATCCAGGACATCAATCCTGGAAGCCAGGTGGAGAGCATCTGGATAAAAATTAAAGGGGAGGGAAACAACAATGATGTTATTGTGGGAGTCTACTACAGACCCCCCCAGTCAGATGGAGGAATTGGATGATGCCTTTCTAGAACAGATGACTACACACTCAGAAAGGAAAGATGTAGTAGTGATGAGTGACTTCAATTATCCTGATATTTGCTGAAATTCAAACTCAGCAAAATCCTCAAGGTCTAGCAAATTCCTCACTTGCCTCGAAGACAATTTCATTGTCCAAAAGGTGGAAGAGGCAACAAGGGGGTCAGCTATTTTAGATCTGATCCTAACCAACAAGGATGACTTGGTTAATGGGGTGCAAGTGGTGGGATCATTAGGTGGAAGTGACCATGTTCTCCTGGAGTTCGTTATACAGTGGAAAGGAGAAGCCAGGCATAGTCAGACACGCATTCTAGACTTTAGGAAAGCTGATTTCAGTAAACTAAGAGAAATACTGGGGGTGATCCCATGGTCAGGAATACAAAAAGAGAAGGGAGTTCAGGATGTATGGGAGTTTCTCAAAAGGCAGATACGGAAGGCACAATTTCAAACAGTTCCAGTGAGAAAGAAAAATTGGAGGTGTCTCAAGAAACCAGGACGGATGACTATGGCCTGTTCCGCACAGGCGTAAAGTGCTTCCTGGGGACGTACTAGGGTTAGGGAAAGTGCATGCCTTACGCACGCACCTAACCCTAGTACGCCCCCAGGACGTACAAAATGGCAGTGCCCTATACACATAGGCGCCGCCATTATGATGTCACAAACACGGCGCCTCCACACGGGGCAGCGTGGACGTGATGTCTTCACGCCGTTCGAGGGCGCATAGAGCGCCCTTCCCACGGCGCTAGAAGGCTCCTTCCATGATTTGCGTTGCTGGCGCAGCCTTTAGACAGCTGCGTCAGCAACGCAAGGGAGAAAGGGGCTGAGTGGCCTCTTTCTCCTCCTCCCCGCTGCCACCGGGTGTCCTTCGGACTTGACGCCCCAAGGACATCCCTTTCCAGGCCGTGGGGAAGCGGCCTTTTGCCGCTTCCCCGCGGCCTGGAAAGCGGCAGATCGGGGCCTCGGAGGCTGTCGCTCTGGCAGCTGAGGCCCCGATCTGATGGGGGAAGGAGCACCTACAGGCCGCCCCAAAGGCACGGTCTGTAACGCTCCAAAGGAACTTTCAACTGAGCTAAGTTTTAAATGGAACATCTATAAGAAATGGAAAAATGGGGAAATCATCAAAGGGGAATTCAAACAAATAGCTAGCACGTGTAGAGGTAAAGTCAGAAAAGCTAAAGCACAGAATGAACTTAGGCTTGCTAGAAAGGTTAAGAAAAATAAAAAGGGCTTTTTTTTGGATATGTCTGCAGCAAAAGGAAGAAAAAGGAAATGTTAGGGCCACTGCATGGAGAAGATGGCAAAATGCTAACGGGACAGAGAAAAGGCAGAATTACTCAAAACCTTCTTTGCCTCAGTGTTCTCAGAAAAGGCAAAGGGTGCTCAACCTGAGGATAATGGAGCAGATGACAGAATAGGGGAATTTTAGCACAGAATATGTAAAGAGATAGTACAGGAATTCCTTGTTAATCTAAAATGAATTTAAGTCTCCAGGACCAGATGAAGTACAACCAAGGGTATTCAAAGAACTGGCAAATGTAATATCAGAGCCATTGGCAATCATCTTTGAAAACTCCTGGAGAACAGGAGAAGTCCCAGGAGACTGGAGGAGGGCAAACGTTGTTCCCATCTTCAAAAAGGGGAAAAAAGAGGATCCCAACAATTATCAGCCAGTTAGTCTGACATCCATACCAGGAAAGATTCTAGAGCAGATCATTAAACAGAGAGTCTTTGAACATTTAGAAGGCAATTCCATAATCACAAAAAGTCAACTTGGGTTTCAGAGAAACAAGTCATGCCAGACAAATCTTATCTCTTTTTTTGATAAAATTACCAGCTTTGTAGATTATGGGAATGCTGTGGATATAGTATATCTTGATTTCAGTAAGGCCTTTGACAAGGTTTCTCATGACATTCTTGCAAACAAGCTTGTAAAATGTGGGCTAGACAAAGTAGCTGTTACATGGATTTGTAACTGGTTGACTGGTTGAACGCAAAGGGTGCTCAATAGTGGCACCGTTTCATCCTGGAGAGAAGTGACCAGTGGGGTCCCACAGGGCTCTGTCCTGGGGCCAGTGTTATTCAACATCTTTATCAATGACTTGGATGGCAGAATTGGGAGCATACTTATCAAATTTGCAGATGACACCAAATTAGGAGGAATAGCTAATACTCCAGAGGACAGGATCAAAATTCAAAATGACCTGAATAGACTTGAAAGCTGAGCCAAAGCTAACAAAATGAAATTCAACATGGAGAAATGTAAGGTACTGCACTTAGGGCAGAAAAATAAAATGCACAGATACAGGATGGGGGACACCTGGCTGAATGAAACTACATGTGAAAGGGATCTGAGAGTCCAAGTAGACCACAAGTTGAACATAAGTCAACAGTGTGATGCGGCAGCTAAAAAGGCCAATGCAATTTTAGGTTGCATCAATAAAAGTATAGTGTCTAGATCAAGAGAAGTAATAGTGCCACTGTATTCTGCTTTGGTCAGGCCCCACCTGGAATATTGTGTCTAGTTTTCTGGGCACCACAATTCAAAAAGGACATTGAGAAATTGGAGCATGTCCAAAGGAGGACGACTAAAATGGTGACAGGTCTGGAAAGCATGTCCTATGAGGACCGACTTAGGGAGCTGGGGATGTTTAGCCTGGAGAAGAGAAGGTTAAGAGGCGATATGATAGCCCAGTTTAGCAATTCTTGGAATGAAGATTGTAAAGAACAGCTCAGCAACTGGTTCTTGAGAGTAACACCAGTGAATTGTGAATTACCCAAATATGGCTAAGCGTCCTTGCAGACATCACAGGGGGTGTTCCCACTTGCGATTTGAAACGATTTAAAAAAGAGTGGTTTGTTTTAAAGCGATTCTAAATACAGCGATTGTTATCCTGCTTTTCAATTCGCTATATTTGTATCATTCTCATTTACATGACGTGTTATTTTGATTCGCTGTAATTGTCCCGGTTTCGTTCCTATTCATGGGTGAATCGGTGTATATTTAAATCGGTTTTGTTGATTTTTCGTTCACATTCACTATGTTTGGCTGTCAATCAAAGCGACGTCATCATGACGTCACAATAATTCGGAGTAACATGGACCGATGTAGCCTGTACCTGCGTTGCCACTACCTGACCGTTTTTAATTTGTTTTAAATTTCACGTTTTTTTTAAAAGAGCCAATGAGGAGGCACTTATTCATCCTCTTCTGTGTCTCCCCATATTAACTGCCATAATTCAGTGCTAGGGAATCCTGGGAATGGTAGTTTATTATGGCACCAGCACTCTCTGGCAGAGGATAAATGTCTCACAAACACAACAGTTCCCATAATTCCCAATATATATATATATATATATATATATATATATATATATGCGCATGTGTGTGAGAGCATTCATATATAAACACGTGTGTGTATAAATACACACACACACACACACACACACCTACCTACCTACCTACCTACCTATCTATATAGTGTGTGTGCCTGTGTTTTCGCCAAATCAGATCAAAGAGGAGAAGGCAGAGGGCTCCATTGGGGAAGGAATCCCATAGTTCCTCTGGAAAGAGCTTCGGTTCCCCAAATCTGCTTTGCCTGCAGCCTCCCCCATTGATTTCTGGGCTGTCTGGAGGGCTCCCTGGCTGTCTGTAGAGCCACGAAGCAGGGATATGTCCTGCAAAACCCATCCCACAGTTCCTCTGGAAAGAGCTTCGGTTCCCCAAATCCGCTTTGCCTGCAGCCTCCCCCATTGATCTCTGGGCTCTCTGGAGGGCTCCCTGGCTGTCTGTAGAACCATGAAGCGGGGATATGTCCTGCAAAACCCATCCCATAGTTCCTCTGGAAAGAGCTTCGGTTCCCCAAATCCGCTTTGCCTGTCCCATGGAAAGAGAATCTTTGGGGAAGAGTGCTCCCTCCCTGGGCTGTCTTTTAAGCCATGAAGCGGGGATATGTCCTGCAAAACCCATCCCATAGTTCCTCTGGAAAGAGCCTCGGTTCCCCAAATTTGCTTTGCCTGACCCATTGATCTCTGGGCTGTCCTCCAAAGCCCATCTGGTGCTCAGGCAGAGATGAAAAAGAAAAAAAGAATAGTTAAAAATGGTGTTCAATGGCTCTCCTCACATATCGGTCTATGAAAGAGGAGCAGAGGGGAGGTTGCAATCCACCGGAGGAAAGGCTATTATGTGAATGGAAGAAAATGGCGCTGGCAATGCAGAAAGAAACCAAAGAGGGTGACACCCCCAGGCCAGCCCCTTGAGCGCTGCTCCTCCCATCCTGTGGAACCCGAATCAGACGCCGAAACGTTCCCATTTAAATAAAGCGATTCCTATCTCGGATCAAGGGATAATACTAGGGTAGACCCTAGTATTTTTTTGCGCCGGGTTATAGGCTTAAAATCCAGGTTAAATGTTGCAATTCGATTCAGATTCGAATCATAGTGGAAACAATTGTGGGTTAATCTAGAACTGTTCTAGAGTTAATTTGGGATTGAGTGGGAACGCTACACCTTGGATTTGATTTGTAATCCGCTGTATAAGTCAGTGGGAACAACCCCAACGAGGCAATCTTGTAAATAGGACATCCAGTCACATATCCGTAGTCTGACAATGCTTATTTGTAAGTTCTGAAGCAGAACCTGTGGGGCAGGAGAGACACCCATGGTTTAGAAAACCTAATAGACTGTCCTGTTCCCCGAGAAATCCCCCTTGAACCATTTTGAAAAACGTGAAAGTACTCCATGTTGAATTTGAAGCACCTAGAATCATAGAACTGAAAGGGATTGCAGAGTCATCTGCTTCAACTCCACCACCATGCAGGAAATGTGCTTCCCTGGCCATAAGATGGGAGTGGTTTTGCCCTTATGATGCCCTTGGCTAAGTGTGACAGCAGGGTGCACCTCTCACTCAGGTGGAGGGCAAAAAGCAGCTAAAACACTCCTGGAAAATAGCCATCCAAGCTCTCTTTAAATCAGAAAAGAAGTATAGTGTCTAGATCAAGGGCAATAATAGTACCACTCTGTTCTACTTTGATTAGGCTTCAGCCTGAATCCAGTTCTGGGCACTAGAGTTCAAAAAGGAGGTTAACAAGATGGAGCGTGTCCAGAGGAGGGCTACTGAAATGGTGAAAGGTTTGGAAACCATGGCTTATGAGGAGAGACTTAGGGAGCTGGGTATGTTTAGCCTGCAGAAGAAGTTAAGAGGTGATATAGAGCCCTGTTTAAATATTTGAAGGATGCCATGTTGAGGATGGAGCAAGCTTTTTTTCTGCTGCTCCAGAGAACAGGACACAGAACAATGGATTCAAACTAGAAGAAAAGAGACACACACACCCTCAACATTAGGCAGATAGTGTTTGACAGTGGAATATGCTGTCTCAGACTGTGGTGGTTTCTCCTTCTTTGGAGGTTTTGAAACAGAGGCTGGATGGCCATCTGTCAAGGGTGCATGGCAGGAGGTTGACTGGATGGCTCTTGAGGTCTCTTCCAACTCCATGATTATATTATTCTATGATTCAAGAAAGAGAAACTTGCAGGTTTCTCTGTCTTTCTCTCTTTTTCTAGCTTCTATTTATGTGATGCCAGTCTGCCATCTACTGGACTCTAACATATTTGAATTTCTATTTGCCTTCAAATACCCATTATAAAGACAATAACAGAAACATATATCACCCAGGAATGCAGTATGGTGATTTACAGAGGGCTGCAGCATTTTTTGTGAGCAAAAAATTATATGTCTTGTTAGGTGAAGGTTGTAACTGTGTATCTGCTTACCTTAAACCACATTAAATTTATAATTTTGTAAAACTTTTTTCCAGCAGATATGTGTGTCATCATGATGATATAGAGTTAATAGAGTACACAGAGATGTCTTTCTCACTGTCACATAAACATGTCAGTTTGGGTTGTATGACTTTAGACTTCAGGCAGAGTTCACATGTCAAATATTCTTCCACGGCCATAAAATATTTCAGTCTGTACGTGTAGAAAATAGTATGTCAGAGATGCGATCTCAGGTAGCAAGCTGTCTTTGATCAGCTCTAATCTGGACAAAAGTCCCACTAAACTTAACAGTACTTATTTCTGCATAGAAGTGTACAGTAAGCACGTGGTGTGTGCCTTTATGTCATGACTTAGGGCAACTCCATGAACTTTATAGGATTTTCTTAGCCAAGTAATATTGAGGTGATTTTGTCTGTTCCTTCATCTGAAATATAGCCTCTCACAGTACCTGGTCTCCCATCCAAGCACTAACTAGGAGGTTTTGAAACAGGTTCCAAGATCAGATGAGATCTAGTGACTTTGGGTTATTTACACCCTTACTGTAAGCACAGCTCACACAAAATGTGTGTTTGTGTGTGTATATTGACACACAAAGAGAACAGACATCAGAAGAAGCCTGAAAAGTGTGAGACTTTCTGCAAGAATATGAGGCTCCCTCTCTGCTCTCCTCACCACAGTAGAGTAACCCAAATAGGAGGTGAGATGAGACTCTTCCATATTACATCTCGGCTGAAATGACTTTGCACAATATCCATCTATTTACTATTGTCACTGCTACTTCCTAGAAAATTACTAATCAAGCAGAATAAACTGGTGGAAAGATCTGGATCTCTTGAAAGCTTGCCCTCATTTTTGTGCCCCTTTGGCTGAGCCTAATTAAAAAAAATGTATCATTCAGAATCCCACCATTTTTTTAGTCAGCTGGAATATTTTTGATGCTCCAAGTGTACCATTGCAGCACCTTAGTTGAGTCACTGGGTGAAAAGGTGTAGTGTAATAGATAAAGTAAATGAATAAAAATACACAATAGTTTCCTTAAGATCAAGACTATTTCCAAACTGTAAATCAACATACTTGTACAAAAATCTGGTTCTTCTAGATCTAAAAGCACTGAGCAACTCTACATTCTGTCATATCTAATAAAGCCAACAAAGTGGGGGGGGGGGTTTGAGGAGGAGGAGGAGCTCAAGAAAGCTGTCGTAGCATTTCTTGAATAACCAGCCCTGTGAAGTCTAAGCCCAAATTAGTCATTTATTTTGCAGCCAACTCACATATGCCTCATAACGTAAAGGACTTGGAAACAACACCTACCCAGCCTCCTCTGCATCACCTACTGCAATGTTCTCAGAGAAGAAACAGCTCCTTGGGGATCCTTGATCTGCCTGACTCATTAACCTGCTTTTAATTTCCTTTGCAAGGCAGTGTTAGAGAAGGCCAGCCAAGCTGATCTCCTCCACTGTTATTAAGACATAAGAATACTAGGAGGGTTTGTTCCATTTTGCTAGTGGTAAGTGGCTGATGACAACTCAAGGTAGATGCTTGGTTTATCATTCAGATATACATAGGTGAAGGATGGAGATAAAGAGATTAGGAAAGGACAGAACACAATTACGGGTGAATGTCTAAGTACTTGTGATGGGATTAAGTGCATCCTGATGTTGTAATTCATAGCAGACTATAAAAAACTCAGCTCATTAATGCAAAGCAAAGTTGTCAAGTAGGTAGTTCTCTATTTACATATGCCTTTCTCATGCTGCTGTTTGAAATTTGCTATGAATCACTGAGTTTATCCCTTGCCAGAGCCTCCATCTGGCAACATAGTAAAAAACTGCAGGTGTCCTCACAGTTTCTGATGAAACAAAGATTTAATTCTTCTAGTATCATTGCACTGTGAGGGCAGTTTTCACGTGGCCCAGATTCACTGAGCAAGGAGCAAGCCTGGCTATCTAACCCATGTGATTCCTATGTACAAATGTCAGTCATGGGAGCCATGTAGTCTGTAGGCCACATGTGGTTTCCCCTTGCCCCTTCCAGACTTTCCTGGACCCACTTCCTTAGATATAGCGTGTGTGTGACATAAGGGAATAACCATTTCTGGAAGCCTCCTGGAGTAGTAATTCTTCTTTGAAACAGTTTTCACGCTCCTGTGTACTTTTTTTGGTAGTTTTAAAAATTACTTCTTCTCCAGACTAGATGTGTGTGTGTGTGTGTCTGGGAAGAGACAAAGAGGATCCAGGTGGCCCCAGGGACAGAAAATTGCCTAACTGGAGTTCCCATAGCTTGCCCATCCTTGCAAAAAGTAATGGGATTCTTAAATAAAGTAGCTGACAACAGTGACATACCTTTATGAAACTAGTGTGACAACTATGCACATTCCTGAAGAAGTCGGACCTGGCCACGGTAACACCTGCCTTGATTACATCCTTTTTAGATTACTGTAATGTGCTACATGTAGGGCAGTTTAAAGAAACTGACTAAAGTGGGCTTTTAATATGGTGTAGTGCTGTTTATAAGGTTCACATATAATCTTTTAATGAATTTTAATGTTTAATGTTTAGAGATTGCAAATTATTTGTTTTTCAATAACTTTTATATTTGTACCTTTTTGAAGATTTTATATATATTTTTAATCTGTAGAGTTTTAAAATATGTTGTTAGCTGAGAAAAAGGTGGATAATTGTTCTAAATGTATTCATTCTAAATGAATAAAATAAGTAAATAATGGCATCTTATTTTCTTTAAATGCAAAGTAACATATTACCAAACATACAGCAACTCTTCCCACCAGGAACAGCATCACATTGATTATAAGTATTTTCTGTTCAAGGACATTTCTGACTTTATATTCTGACTTTATATTTTGTGGCCTACTACATGTACTAAACAGTGACAACCTCTGAGAGATCTATGTGTATCCTCCAACATTTCACAGATGAAAATCAGGACATATGTGGCCAGGCAACATTAGAGTGTGGTCAAGATAGTAAAAATTATTAATGAAGAACAACATGCAAGCTGGGCTCTGATGGTATCAATATTCTTTCCATCTTGTAACCTCTGAGTTCCTGGCTGGAACATTTCTAAATATTGCCGACATTTATTTTTCCTTTAACTTACAAGCTTGTATACAACTGCACATCTAGAGAGTCCCTGAGTACTGTACAGGGTGTCTGGAAATGATCTTTAAAATTCCAATTCTATAAACAATTGAAATCGTAAAGATAATTTTTATACACCCTGTATGTTGAAAATACTACCCTATTTGGGTAGATTAATGGCTAGCATCCCATTAGTAACACATGTTGCTGTAGTTGCTATCAGTATAGGGACTCAAGGCAGCTAACAGCAAATTTAAAGCAGTCCAGTTTTAAAGTAATACAAAAGCATTCAAATATAAAGTTTAAAAAAAGAATTAAACAATTTAAAAATGTAGTTCCAGAGCCTGGAAGCAGTGACTGAGAAGGTCCTCTCCTTTGTTCCCACCACAGGAACCTGAGAGGATGGTTAGACAGAAAGAAGGGCCTCTCTGGACAGTCTCAACCCCTTGCTGGGCTCATAAAGTTCTTCAAATAACATGAACCCCAGGCACAGGACCCGGAACAATGGATGCAAGCTGCAGGAAAAGAGATTCCACCTGAACATTAGGAGGAACTTCCTGACAGTAAGGGCTGTTCGACAATGGAATGCACTCCCTCGGAGGGTGATAGAGTCTCCTTCCTTGGAGGGCTTTAAACAGAGGCTGGATGGCCATCTGTCAGGGATGCTTTGATTTGGATTTCCTGCATGGCAGGGGGTTGGACTGGATGGCCCTAGTGGTCTCTTCCAACTCTATGATTCTATGATTCTATGATATAGGACTTAATAGGTCAAAACCTGCACTTTGAATTGTGCCTAGAAATGGATCGACAGCCAATGAAGCTGTTGCAACAAGGGAGTTGTGTGTTCCCTGTAGCCAATTCCAGTTAACAACCTGGCTGGAGCTCACTGGGCAAATTGAAGTTTCTGAGCACTTTTCAAAGGAAGTCCCATGTAGAGCACACTACAGTGATCTAAATGAGGTGTAACCAAGACATGTACCATCATGGCAGGATCCAACTTCTTCAGGAACTGTGCAAAGACATCCTGGTCATTGCCAAAACCTGGGCCTCCAGGCTTGGAAATGAATCCAGGAACCTGGGTTTTCAAGGGGAATGTAACCCCATCCAATATAGGCTGAAGACATTCCTGGATCGTCTTTTGACTGACCAGGAGCACCTCTATCTTGCCTGGATTATTCTTTAGTTTGTTTGCCCTAATCCAGTCTATTACAGCTGCCAGGCACCAGAAACAACTTCCTTGGATCTATGGAAATGAGTGATAAAGCTGAGTATCATTGGCAAACTGTTGACACCTGACACCTGACCCCAAAACTCTAGACAACCTCTCCAAGCAGTTTAGTATAGATGTTAAAAAGCATAGGGGTCAAGACTGAACCCTGAGAAATCCCACAGGCCAATGGCCAAGGAGTCAAACTGGAATCCCCCAGCACAACCCTGTGAGAGTGTCCACTAAGAAAGGATGGAAAGAACAGTAGCTCCAAGCCCCATCCCAGAAAGGTTACTCAAAAGTACACCATGATCAATAGTATCGAAAGCCACTGACAGGTCCAGCAGAACCAACAGGGATACATTTCCCCTTTTTGAGTTCCCTGCGTAGGCCATCCACCAAGGTAACCAAAGGTGTTTCTGTCCCATAACTAGTCCAGAAACCAGATGACTTGAATCTAGATTATTTGTTTCATTCAGGACCCCCTGGAGTTGAGTAGCCATCATATGATTCAGTATCTTCCCCAAATACAGAAGGTTGGCAACTGACCTATAGTTATCTAGAGTAGTAGGATCCAGAGAAGGGCAACTGCAGCTGTATTTCTGTTGTACTGTAGCACCATAAAGTAACAATGATTGTTTTTCCAGTACTTTTGGGGGTTTTGTGCATTAAGGAAAGTGTGTAGTAAAACCAAGGTCCCCCCCCCTTTTTAGAATAGTAGAATCCAGAGAAAGTTTTTTTTTTCCTAGAAGAGGCTCCATAACCTCCTTCAGGTGTGATGGGATTTTCTTGGGGAAAAAATGTTCAGTGAGTGTTTGCCTTTGCCTTCCTCTGAGGCTGAGAAAATATGACTTGCCCAAGGTCACTCAGTGGGTTTTCATGGTCAAACCAAGATTTGAACTCTGGTGTCCAGCATCATAGTCCAACTCAAGCCACTACTCCTCACTGGCTCTCTCTATATGTGCCACTTCTACATAAACCAGTTTCACTTGGCCCTAGTTTTAAATAAAAAAGTTTTTGCTGATAATTTTAATGGAACACAGCTACTTATAATAAGGAGTTTCTTATGATTTTGCCTTAGAAATAAATTCCAGAAGAACAACTGCATTTCTGTTGTACTGTAGCACCATAAAGTAACAATGATTGTTTTTCCAGTATTTTGGGGGGTTTTGTGCATTAAGGAAAGTGTATAATAAAACCAAGGGTTTTCCCCCCCCTCTTTTGCTGTTGACTCTGTTAATTGATTTTTCTCTCTCTACACTATCATCTGTGAAGGAACACCAGCATTATCTCCAGTTCTATTGAATTTGGTGCTCCAGTCTAATGCACTTATGGCTCTGCTAATGCAACCTAGCAAGAACAGATGTTTGGACCAGGATAGCTTGAGGGGCTTCTGAAATGTTCTTTTAGACAGGTCTCTGGCATTGACGGAGTTTAGAAAATGTTAGTTGTCAGAGAAAGAGATACTAACATATATATATATGAAACCTTCAGGGTGCATGCATTGTTGCTGAAAGTGGAAAATTGAGGCAATTTGTTTAGGGGGTCTATGTCTACTGTAGGAATCCCCCACCCTTTCAGAATGATAGAAGGTGGAGATAGGAGTGACACCCTCCTCCCTATTTTCCTATACCATTTATCTTTAAGAAATCCTGGTAGCATTTAAGAGTTCCTGGCAAGTTAATGCTGCAATAATAATAATAATAATAATAATAATAATAATAATAATAATTCATAGGCTTGGCTATGGAAGAGAGACAGCTTTTGTCACCTTGGTGGATGATGACCTAAGCAGGGACCTGGACAGTGGGGATGTGTCCCTGTTAGTTCTGCTGGACCTCTCAGTGGCTTTCAATACCATCGACCATGGTATCCTTCTGGGCCACCTTGCTGATATGGGAATTGGAGGTATTGAATAGTAGCTCCATTTTTTCCTGGAGGAGCAAACCAGAAGCTGATGCTAGGGGACTTCTGCTCCCTGGCCATTGGTCTGTGGGGTTCCTGAAGGTTCTGTACTGTCCCCTATGCTATTGAACAACAACAGCAACAACAACAATTTTATTTATATTTCCTGCTTTTCCCAGGGATTGGATTACATCATTAAAAATATAATACTAATACAGACACAAACTATAAAATACTAATACTGAATTACAAGATTCCTATTTGTTCCTTAAAATATCTAATCATCAAGTAATCCTATAATCATCATCAAGGGTGGAGCATTTATCATGGTCTTATACAGAATCAGGTGGGTACACCTGCCGGAAGAGATCCATCTTAAGTGTCTTCTTAAAGATTTCTAAGGTGGTACAGTGCACCCTCCCCTTACGCAGGGATCCGTTCCTGATCCCTCTGCCTAAGGGGAAATCAGTGTATGCTGAAGCCCCATAGGAAGTAATGGGGCTCACACCCGTGATGTATGGCAGCGCACACGTGCCACAGGCGGACGCCCCATTAGTTCTTCCAGGGTGCGCAACGGGTCTTCCATAAAATGTGGGCGCACTGTAATAAGATGGATCTCTTCCAGTAGACTGTTCCACAGTTTAGGGGCTGCAGCTCTATGGGAAGCTGTTATTAACCTGGTGTTATAGTGTTCCATTCAATTCTTCCTGGATGTTCTGAGTGTGCAGGGCAGATTATGTAGGGAGAGGTGTTCCCACAAGTAACTCGGACCCGAACCATGTAGGGCTTTAGAGGTGATAACCAACACCTTGTACTGCGCCTGGAAGCTGATTGGCAGCCAGTGAAAAGATTTCAGCACTGGTGTTATATGGTCAGACCTAAGTGTATTAGTGACCAGTCTGACTGCAGCATTTTGAACTAATTGAAGCTTCCAAACTTGGTACAAGGGTAGCCCAAAGTAGAGCGCATTGCAGCAGTCTAAACGAGAGATTACCAGTACATGTACCACTGCTTTAAGGTCCTTTTAGTCCAGGTAGGGATGTGAAGTTGGTATCAAGCACTCCTGGCCATTGCAACTACTTGAGATGACAACTGTAGAGATGGATCCAGGAGTACTCCCAAGCTGCAGACTTCGTCCTTTAGGGGAAGCCCTTCCAGGGCTGGTCAACAAATCTCCATCCCCTGGCCTGGAGTACCTATCACTAGTCCCTCCGTTTTCCCTGGATTCAACTTGAGTTTGTTTTCCCTCATCCAGCCCATTACTGACTCAAGGCAGGCATCCAGAGGAGAGGTGCCATCGCTAGTCACTATAACAGTCAGAGACATGGAAAGATAGATTTGTGTGTCATCAGCGTACTGATAACACCGTGCTCCGTGTCTCCAGATGATCTCACTCAGCGGCTTCATGTAACTGTTAAACAGCATGGGGGACAGGAAGGCATCCTGGGGGATGCCTGATGTTAGCTCTCTTTTAGAAGAGCAACTGTCCCCTAGCCTTACCATCTGGAATCTGCCCAAGAGGTAGGAATGGAGCCACTGGAGGGCAGTGCCTCCAATTCCTAACTCCTTCAGGCATTCCAGAATAATACCATGGTCGATGGTATTGAAGGCTACTGAGATGTCCAAGAGAACCAACAAGGTCACATTTCCCCTGTTGATGCCTAGATGGAGATCATTGACTAGGATGACCATTGCAGTTTCAACTCCATATCCTGCTCTGAAGCCAGTTTGAAATGGGTCTATACATGAAACTGCTGGGAGAGGTCATCCTGTGTTTTGGGATGCGGTGCCACCAATATGCAGCTAACACTCAACTCTATTACCCCTTTCCACCTCAATCCAAGAAGCCTATAAACCACTTTGAATCCCAATTTTGGGGGGAAAGTGGGGTACTACTGCTGCTACTACTAATATAATTACATACTTGAAAAGGGCACTGTACTCTGTATATATCTGAGCTTAGAATGGGCAATCAAGATGATCGAAGTTTTGGAAACCAAAAACTGCAAAGAACAGTTTATGAAGCTGGGTATGTTCATCTTGGAAAAGAAAAGACTCAGTGGTGGCATGATAATTCATATTTAAATATCAAAAAACATCATTTAGAAGATGGAGAGATTTCTCTTGCTCCAGAGACAAGAATACAAATTAATGGATTCAAATTACAAAAACAAAAAAGATTCCACCTAATAAATAAGAAGAATGTATTTACTGTAAGAACTGTCGGATAGTGGAATGGACTGCCATTCATAGGGAGGCGTAGTCGTAGTCTTTAAACAGATATTGGATGGCCATCTCTCAGGAGAGCTTTAGATGTCTATTTCTGTGCAGCAAAAGATTGCACTAGATGGCACTTGTGGTGTCTACCAACCCTATGATTATATGAATGTAAATTTTTAAAAGTAACTTGTTGACAATTATGTGTTGCATGTTATTAAAGGATAAATTTGTTGTGTTATGCATTAATAATACATTGTTTTAAGTTACTTTTAAATTATTTGTAAAAATACATTTGAAATTTTAAAAAATTATCAAAAATCATGCCAAAAATTACCAGTCATGTAATATATTGATTGGGAAAATACAATTTAGTACCTTCGGTACTTCCCACTAATATGGATGCTACCAGCCTCCACTACTCTGCAGGTAACAGAAGCAACTATTATCGATTACATGTACCCAAGTGGCAACTACAAAGAATGATAGACTAAGAGGGGTCTCCATACCAGCATTTGAAAAATGATGTGCTAAACCAACAAGACGACTTTAAAACAACAACAACATCCAGCCTTGCCACATGCAAGGAGTTCATGTAGCACTTTTGAGACTAACTGAATGAAATAGGTTTAGCATAAGCTTTTGTAAACTTGATTTACTTCCTCAGATATAGTTATTCCACTGTAATGGAAAGTTCAAAAATTCAGTATCCCTTAAAATTTAGTGCAAAGGTTGACTGAAAAAGTGCCGGGACTGAGCTTTCCAACTGCAGGCAGAAATGGAGCCGAGCCAGAGCAAGTTCTGATTGGAGAGCTTTTTATTTTAGATTGTTTTCCTCCTGTTAAAACTTGCCTATTAAACTTTTTAATATTCATATCTTGTCATTTCTTCTTTTCTTCTCCTTTAAAGTTGTAACCTATCTACCCACCCAACAACCCCCCCCCCCCACACACACATCAGTTTCTTTCATTTCTTCCTCTGGCTAATGGAACGTTCTGGAGTAGAAACAGAGTAGTTACTGCATGGTAACTTCAGTACACAAAGATACAAAAACGGTACCTTTAAGCAATTTTCTCTGTATGTATGCTAGGAAGTAAGACATATATAACACAATTGAGTCTTCCAGCATGGTAGAAGATTGGACTGGATGGCCCTTATGGTCTCATCCAACTCTATGATTCTATGATAATGAAATATATTTGCAAGTACCAATGCAAAAGACATGACTCTAAATAAGCATTTCCAGTATCAGGAACTCTGGACTTTTCTTACAATAAAGGTCTAATTTAATCCATGCAGAGCAGCCCACCTTTCCCATTTGGCAACTGTACTATATGTTTTGGCACAGTGTTGTGCTGTTAATCTGTTCCCTGTTAAATCAAGATGACTGGCATCTTCCACTAGCTTTTATAAACTTTCTCAGCCTGTTGACCAAGTTGAATTTCACTTCTCTACTCCCCCTACTCACCCCCAATCTGCTCAGTATGTCACAGTCAATTTTAAACTGGAATGTTACAATGACGCTACCTGGCTGAGGTAGATTTATTTTAAAGAACAGGTATCTCTGATAGAACAAGGAGATTCATCCTACAATATTTCACTTCTGTGCTGAACATTTATATGCAAATCAATTATTTAAGGATTTACAGCTATTCAGTTCTGTTGCAGTAGTTAAGACCAATCCCATGAATGCTTTCTTAGAGATAAATTCCATTTCCCCTACTGGTCTGGTGACTGTTAAAAAGGGTTTTTGTTTGTTTGATAAATGCCATTGTGATCAAACGGACTTAGCTTACATCTTAGGGGTCATTCCCACTTACTGTAAAATTCACTTTGCAATCTGGCTCTGCTCCACTATGTAAATCGATTTCAAAAGGTCCCTCATTCACACTATGAATTGGGACCTTTTTTGGAATCGTTTTTTGACCGGCTATCATTCCCATTAGTTCCTGGCCTTGCCTTGGCCCCTCCCCTGTCCACTGGGCTCCTTCCTCTGACTTTCTCTCCCTCCTCCTCCTCCCCGCTCCCTCCCTCAGCTGCAGTGCTTTGTTTCCCGGCCCCACAAAAAACTCCAACTTCCAAAATTCCATAGCCTTGTGCTAGAAAGAGTTAAAGCAGTGCCAAACCTAACAGAGCATTCTCTCCCTCCTCCTCAACGGGATGCGAGTTGGTACTGAAGCTTCCCAAAAGAACCTCTGAAAACTGGCTACCTAAATACTCTGGGCTTTTGGCGTTCGCTGCGGGGTTTTCCCACTGGAATCGATCAAATGAGGATCAGAATTGATTTCCAGTGGGAACTAAGGGCATATAGCTCGAGTCAAGATTCAAAGTTTTTGATAGTGGGAATGACCCCTCAGTGTGGTTTATTGCAACTTAGCTAAAGTTAAACCCATACTTGGGTTAAATTCCTAAATCATATAATTAACTAAACAAATGAAATTAATGAATCAATCAAGGAATAACTAATATAATAAATATTATGTGATTAGCAATCACATTGTTCTAATAATTAAATACCAGAGCATAGGGGTAGGTTGTGATGTTTCAAACTATTCTTTAAAATTTATTTTGATATTCTAGTTGCATTAGTTTTTATTCTAATTTACTATTGTTAGTTATCTTGAGTTTCATTTGTTTTTACAGAAAGGTAGGACATAAATTTATTAAATAAATAAAATAAATAGTAGTTAATTTTGGGAGAACTCCTCCCCTCCCATGCATATATTGCAACTTGTGGCTAGCTCAGAGGAGTGTTTAGCTTGACTGTAAAAGAAGCAGTGAGGCCAATGGAATAGAAAGCACCCACTCACAATCTCTCTCTGTCTGTGAAGAAGTTTAAAGTGTATTAGACTTCTGTCTCCCAGAGAAGCTCACGATCACCATCATCCCTTACAGTCATAGGTGAAGTTTGCATTCCTTTTGGTTGAGTTATCTGGGACTGTAAACTGGACACACATACCACAAAGACAAGGCTTCATACTTTAACTGTAGTCTCCTTAATTGGTTACAAGGGGGATGCAAGGTATCCCCAAAAAATGAAGCTGCAAAGGGAAATTTGAACCTAGGTGAGCTAACTACTTATGCATGGTCAGCTACATCGATGCCCAAGATCTAAAGATACTCCTGTGAAGGAAATGAAAAAAAAATATACAAATTTCCATGCTAGGGGGAACTAGGAAAAAGCTGATAATACTTCCAGTACAATTGCATCTTTATGAAAATCTATGATGCAGCCACATTTAGAATATTCTCCTGTTTTGACTATCCAACTCTATCATAGGTCAAGAAAAGAAGAGAGAAAGGTAATGGTCAATAGGCTGGAGTACTTTCTATGTGAAGAAAGCTAAGCATTTGAGGATTTATGAATTTTGATAAATGGTGAGAAAGCAAGGACAAAGGAGTGGGGGGGGGAGAGAAAGGGAGAGAGGGAGCTTTGTCTTTTTCTTCTACAACAGTAAATCTCAGGTTACCTAATCTGTTTGGAAGCAGAATCAGCACAGAGAAAATAACATCCTACCCCATACAGTGCCTAATTAATTACATTACCTGGCACTAGACGTGATGAGGGACACGACATTGAAACAACAAATGGGGGATAGCATCTTATCTGTGCAGGATAGGTCTGTCGAAGGGGAAATACGCATCAAGAAAGAGTTATAGTCTTCATACTCGGGTTATATTTCTGGAAGCATCTGTGAAGATACAGCTGGTCAAAACAATATGCTAGACTAGATGAACCCTTGGACTTGATGACCAGAAAGGCTGTTTTCTCTTAGGCCCGCTTGGTGAGGATATGAGAGAGCCTTCTCAGTGGCTGCTCCCATCCTCTGGAACCTCATTCCACTGGAAGCTAGGATGCTCCCCTCCCACTTTCCTTTCTCCAGCAAGCAAAGACATTTTTGTGTAAACAGGCTTTTACATGTAGAAGTAGCAGGACTTTTTATTGGGGATTTTATTTATCTTTTAAGCTGTTGGTTGTTTTAAAAATGATTTTAATTGTTTTAAATGTTATTGTAAACATTTTTAATTTACTATTTTTGGAAATCACCTTGGATCCCACTCTATGATGTTTATCACACTATACCCTTAAAGTGCTACTATTCCACTTTGACTCCTCTAGCTGCCTCCTGTTGCATTCTGGTATTGGCAGTTTAAGGAGGGGTATTTAGAATTCTCAGGCAGAGAAGTTATCTGCCTGAGAATTCTAAATACTCCTCCTTAAAACTGTGAGAAAGGTGGCATATAAATGAAATAAAATACAGTCTTCCCTTTTTTTACATGGGGGATCCGTTCCAGACTCCCCCCCACGTAAAAAAACCACACATATGCTTGAGCCCCATTGAAAGTAATGGGGCTTGTGCATGTGGCAGTGGCGCAGCAGCATGCATGCGTGTACGCCTTGGCCACATGCCCCATTCATATGAATGAGATGCATCACCCCTTGCGCCCCATGCGCTCCCGTGTGACTCCCTCACAGCTTTCAGCATATGCTGAAAGCCGCGTATAACGCAGACGCACTGTAAATAATTTTGTTCTTATGCCCACTGGAAATGATCTGTTATTACACTAAATGGCTTTGGAAACCTCTTCATCATAATTTCACACTCATCTTCATGGCTGGGACCTTGTTTTTGTATTTTGAGAAAAGATGAAATTCTGAATTCTGCCCCTAGTACAGAAGTATGCATTCGAATATGTGCAGGTACCCTGGATCCAACTGACTGGGGACTTTAGTTATATGTTGGAGTATTTCACCTCCTACTTTAATAAAACTACACCAGGTAGGTGTCAGGTTTTTTTTTATAAAAAGAATAATTACTTATACAAATCCCCAATATAGCCTGTAAATACATTTAGCCATAGACAAACTAATTGACACTAACCTAAATGAGCACAAAATGCAATTAGTAGCATGACTTCCAGGATAGTAATTATGATTCAGCTTGTTTGTTTATTCACTAATGTGCATAATCTGAAAATCCACAGCAGGGTTCCTAATTCATTTGGGACAATTAGTGAGAGTCTGCTTCACAGCTTCCAATTATAGTTTTTACAGAGATGTTTTGTCTCTTGATAACAAGTTAGTTCAATGACTTTCACTGTATCATCGTCATCCTAACTGCTTTGTTTTTTTTAAAAAAAAAACCCATGACAATAAAACAAAAATAAAATGCTCTGTCTTTATCAGGATATTCTGCATCAGTTGAATTACAGGTCTCCAACAAATAAACTCCCGACATGCCACTTCAGTGCCCCTTCAAGCAATATTATCTGCAGCTATTGTATTTTTTTTTCTTTGACCCAATGTCTCACTTGTGATATTGTGAGTCTGGTCTTGGGCCCAAAACACTGTATTTAGAGAGAAAGCACTTTCCTATAGTTTATTAAAACAACACTGTAGCTTTTCTTAATTTTAAAAAAACTGTACAGTGGCTTGGCAATTTTTTAAAATGAGGGGGTGAGTCTTTATAAAGTACCTACATTTGTAAGTGTTGTTTTACACACATATACTGAGAGAGAGAGGAAGAGAATGATCTTGTTAATGTTACAGACATTTAACTCCAAAACTACATTTGTAAAATGTTATTACTTGTTGCTGATGAGTGGAAATTAAACTCACTTATTTAATACCAACATAAAAGGTCAAAGTGATTGCTATTCGCATTTTGACAACATGGTGTCACCTATTCATTTTAGTAATGTACTTCAGGTGGTAATTTTGAGTACATAATCATGTTTGCTAGTTATGTCTTAATGGAGGTGAATCAAAGAACCACAGTATCAAAGAAAGAACTGAGATATAATCATAACCTTTCAAAGCCTTATGCAACCAGATTATTTATCAGGCTTGTAGAAAGTCACATTGGGTTCAGTTTACTAAGAGCACAATTCTTTAGTCAAGATGAACCACCTAAGGGGCTGGAGAATTGTTGCACTTGTAGAATACATGCTGGTGCCATAAGAAATATACTGAAGCACTGCATGACACTATATTTTTCTACTATATTTCTGCAGCCAGCAAAATACAGCTGAGATATGGGAAAGATATGTGCAGGACTGGAGAGGCTTACTCCCAATCCTTTGTCACTGCAGGTACAGATCTTTTCTTTACATTGTCTGTTTTGGGAGTAAGGTAGAATATAAGTGCAATAAATAAGTAAGCAAGCAAGCAAATAAATAGAGATATGGCTTTAAAATAATAATCAAATATATTTTAAATGTTTAAAAAATTAAATAAACCATCTTATACATGTATATACCTAAGTATAAGTCTAGAAATTTTAAACAAAAAATTGATCCAAGAAGCCTGAGTTGACTTATCCATGGTCAATGTAGGTACTGTACTTTAAATCTTATTTGGTTTTTTTAAAGGAACCACCCCGAGGTAAAAGGCAAGTCTGTAATTTGTCTTGGAAGAACCGACCCCCTCTATTCTCTCATTCATCCAGCCTTCAGTGTGAACAAAAATATTAAGCCTGCTGGAATTTTGTAAGTACTTTGGCATTGTTTTCCTTTACTTCATCCCTTAGATCTTTTGTCACATGCCCCTAAGTTTTACCTCTGACTTATCAATGGGTCATATCAAAATACATAATTTTGACTCCAAAACCTGCCCTTGACTTATGCATATAGTTGAGTATATATAGTACTAAAAAGAGAACTTATTTAAAATAGTTTAATGGCCTTTAAGACACAATGATGTGAATAAAAGTACGGAATTTATCTTTTTAAAAAATATACAGCATCCCCCATCTTGAAACTTAGTAGGCACATTCATATAAGTAGATAAGATCTTTCAGACAATCTGGACCCAAGGCATATGAGATTTCATAGGTCATAACCAGCACTTTCAATTCTGCCTGGAAACAGACCAGTAGTCAGTGAAACTGCTGTAATAAGAGAGTTATGTGGTCTGCTGTGACACTAGAATCCTCTAATTCTAAATTGGTGTAATTAATATTGCTGCTGTTCCACTTAATAGAGAAGAGAGAAAATCACTGCCCCTATTTCCTTCTATTCCTCCCACTTAACTATGACAGAATATAGGACACAGCATAATTCTGCATTCAGCCACAGTGCTCCAACACCTGTATGCACAAGCATGTATCAGTTAACAGAACTCCTTACAAAGAAGCTTCTTTTTACAAAGTTGTTTTTTGGTCATTCATTGCCTTCTCTTCTTCTCTTCGTCCTCCTTCTAGCAGAGAGGGTTTTTTAAAAACAGCATTGCAATTGAGAGGGTGGTTAAGCACTGGAGTAAAACAGACTTTCACTTGCCAGGCTGGAGCGGCATGTCTGTAGTAAACATTGCAATAAAATTTGAGCTGGGGAAGACTGGGATGCTCCTCAACTAATCCTACTCTAGTTGTGTGTGTATGCCTACAACAGGCAAAGTAAGAGCAGATGCCTATAGAGTCCCTTACAGAGCATGTATGAACAGCAAAGCAAATAGAAAGGGGGGAGGGGGACAAATTAGCCTGCTTCACTACCTACCCCCAGCATGTTTTTTAAAAAGCATAGAGCTGTACATTTGGCCACCAAAATGGAAATCATAACAAAAGCAGAGACTGGTGAAAGAAAAAAATGTCTTGATCATTTTGAAAGTAGCATTCTAAAGCTCTATGAAATGGTGGATCTAGATAAACTAATGACATTGATCAAGGATAAAACACTAACTAGACATGAAGAAGATTGGAAAGGTTTCATAAAATTCTGGAAACAAAGTTGGGGACAATCAGCTTGAAATACACTCCGCAGCTTGAAATATGCGGTTGGACCTTCGTATCCATGGAGGATCTGTTCCAGATCCCTGCCCCCCACAGATATGAAAATGCAGGACCTCAAGTCCCATTGTCCCTAATGGCAGCACAACATGCACATGGCTACTAGTGCAGCTATATGCATTTGGTGTCATTGGGGAGATGCTCAAATCTGTGAATGGCAAGCCCATGGAGTCCCACAGTACTTTTTCACCCTGTTCTATACATTTAAGTAATTTAATTATATAATATATAGTACATCAGTGTCTCTATTACTCTTGGTTATCTGAGTTTTTGTACCTTCTCATAATATTACTACAAGGTTGAATATCTGAAAAAAAGTCTTTTACAGTACTGTTAAGCTGAATATTGGATTAAGTTGATATAGAATAGTGATTATAAACCTCAAGTACCGCATTGAATAATTATAAAAGAGGTTATGAGTGAGTTGTAGTAGTAGAAGAAGAGAATGGTTTAGATAAAGAAAAGGGGATTATGAAACCACAGGAAATCAGTTTTGAGAGGGAGGGAAGTCAAACATGGATTTAATAACTGGAAGGGGATGTAGCATGGAAATAAAGGTTAGGCAATATGAGCATATGACATTTCTAATGTGACTATGTAATCTGTGTTTTTTCCAAAAATATATTAAAATATTAATAAAAACAGCTTTCATATGGTCTGCAGAATGTTCAAAATATTTTTGTCAGCTTATGCAAGGCTTGCTTGATCTGGTTGTATAATTTCATGTATTCACACTGCTAATTTTGAATAAAAACTTCGGTGAAACATGTTGAACTGCTCTTCTGTTTCTGTAATGCAGGAACCTATATTTGTTCTTTCCATGATACTTCTACCTTTGGTACCATATTTTCTGAAGTAATGTCCAGGAACACATCTACTTTGTTAACTGAAGTATACCTATATACCTGTAACAGGGTACCTATAATTCATATGAAAGTGCTCGTAATACATAATGTATTCCTCTGGTTTCATGTCATGTACTGTCAAAATGTAGAAGAAAGAACTTGTGACAGGAATCATGGAGATAGGTCCTTTTGTGCCAAACAGACTGACAACTGAACGCACAAAGAAAAAGAGGGTAGTTCTTTTTCTAGGAACTTTATAGGTTTTTTGCTTCAGAACTCCAGATACTGGTGCCCATCAGTCACCAACTGGTGTGATGATACTGTGGCAATGTTATGGAGATGATACATTATGGCATTATGGAAATCATGTGAAAGTATGGAGAGGATGAGGGAACACAAGATTCTGCTCACATTGCTGCAACTTGGCAGGAAAGGCTAGAGCATCCATGATGAGTAAAACTGGAAAACTAGAAATTACAACGGCTTCTGCTGTCTCCTATGTCTCTGCTCTGCTAGCCTGTGCCTTGTCTTGTCGTTGTGTCTTTTCTAAAGTGCACTGGTGGAACTGTTGCCTTCCTTATTGACAAGCAGCCATTAGTAGTGGCCAAAGTCTCATGAGCAGTTTGGCTTCACACAGTCACAGCTTTGATGCATGGATTTCACTGAGCATTCCCTTTCAGTGAATGCAGGGAGAGGTTAGGTAGTATCCTCAGTCGCTGCTGCAGTTCCCCTCCCTATGAGCTGAGCCCTAAGCCTGAATCAGAGCACTTAGATGGTACTACTCATTCTTCCTTACCAATCCTTGTTGTGTGTTTAGGGACAGAATGCTGACAATTGCTTGTTAATTTCTCTGATAATCCCCATGCTTTCCACAGGTTGCTGTCTAGTAAATATGTCCACCCTATACTCTGTTCCGTACAGACCACCAGGGAAGCCCAGCTCAAGAACAGCAAAAAGTGACCAGGAGAATTGTAGCTGTTCATCTGTCAAGTTGCCAGATGAGTTGTTTCAGACAGGTTCCTTTACTCTTGCAAACTCCATGACATTCACTTAGAATGGAGAAGGGCTTTTTCATGGGTTTTGTGTGCTGTACTATTATTCTGACTGTTGTGTTTTTAAATGCCATTTTACCTTAGTGTTAGTTCAGTCAGTGGCATTACTAGGGTTGGTGTTACCTGGTGCAATAACTCACAATGCCATTCCTCCCATACCATACCATCCTTAGTAAAAAAAATTGTACTAATGTTACTCATAAATTGTAATTCCTGTATGTCACTTAATGTAATGTCAATAGTTATGATAAAAAAACTAGCAAAATTAAAATTAAACTTTTAAATTACAATATTATAAGCATAGCGCAAATGCATTTAGATTTACATAGTTTCATGTGATTAAAGTGAACATTTGGTAAAATATGATGCTTTTAAAGACAATTTCAAAAGAGTAGTTTTAAAAACAACAACAACTGAGCCCTCTCCTTACTCCACCCACTGAGGTTCAACCTACTCACATCTTCTCTTCCTCTGAGCTCCAGGATTATAAAGGGATATGGATTAACGCCACAGCCATTTCCACCAAAAGGCAGACATTTGGGGAGCAATGGTGTCAACCTTTTTAGGGTGTCATCTGGTGTGGCCTGCATACCCCTAGTTACAATTCTAAGGACTATATCACACAGGGGGGAATTGGGGGATTTAAAAGTTTTTATCCAGGGAAAGTCACACGATCGTGGCTAAGATTATCGCACACATTACAATTAGAGAGGGCTTATCCTGGAAATAACCAGGGAATAACCAGCAACAAATCATTCATGGGGAAAAAACACTTGTATAAGAGAACAGCATTTTAGTGTGCAGTGAGGTTATCTGCTAATTCCTTCCTGCCTATATCACAATGGCATTGCTACACTGGCCATGATTGGAGGGGCAATGATGATATTGACCTGGATGTTGGGAGCATAGCTGTCAGAATTGCTCTGTTCTGGTCTTTTCAAAGCAGTGTATTTCCTCGTTTCCTATTCTGACCTGAGCGATTCTAGGACGTCAGACTTTTTGCTAGCACAGTTACATCTTATTTTCCCCTCTGGCATGTTGGAGTATAGGATTGCTGTGTAAGAGCACACAGGGCTATTACTTTAAAAGCATTACTCTAACCACATTTTATTATACTTATTAAAGTAGCTCTGAGAACAGCCTTCCTTCTAGCAATTAAGATATCTTACAGTACTTTTTCTGGCACTGCAATATGAATTCAAAGTTGAACAGTGTGTAACAATGATAGTTTTAAACGCTTGTCATTTAAGGAGCTGTTCTGCTGAATGTGTAGCATGCAGCAACATCTTCATTTCCTCTTAAGGAACTGCAGGTGCAAAAGGGGGTATAGTTTGTTATTGGCACTGAAGTGCCAAGAAGGAGAAATTTGTCCATTCATTTACCAACTGTTAGGATGAAAATCATTCTTCCCTCCTCTCCACAAGACTATGCATTTTAGAAGAGGAAGTCAGTAAATAACAGCTGTGGAGTTATTTGGCGTGGGGGTGAAGGACTGGCAGATGGCAGCAGTAATACTGGATATGGTCCTAAACTGAATCAGAGGTCAGTTGTCAGCCCTCTCAGTTCTGCTCTAAGGAACCATCTTCCTTTTTCTTGCAGCAATACCAACAGCAGTCCTCTTAACAACTGAACTGAACAAGGTTTATGAGACTGCTCATACAGCCAGAAAGGCCTAGTATTGGCCAGGTCTATGAGGAAGTGATGCCCTACTAATTTCTGTTGAAAACTGAAAAATACTTCCTTCAAACTGAAAGGCAGCACACCCTGCTAACATCGACATTTTCTAGGCTTCCCTTTTAAAGAAAGAGAGAAAGAGGAAGCAAGCCAGTGTGGTTTAGTGATCTGAGTGCTGGACTAGGACTAAGTTTGCTAGTTTAGAAACATCTCAAGCCCTGAGGTTTCTGAGGCCAAACTAGGAATCACCCATAGTGATCTCCTCCTTCTCTTCCTCCATTGTTTATTTATATACGTAGTTCCATTGTGGTATATAAATAAGCATGGTGCTTTACAAGTAAAATGTAAAACAGTATATGGATTTCTACACAAGTAAAAAAGTAACTGGTGCTTTACTACTAAAGAATTACAACCAGTGGTTCCTTCCAAGGGTGTACAATCTTCTATATAAATAAAAATGTAAATGTTTGTTTGTTACAAATCTTAAATCTCCAAAAGTTCTTAACCGATTGCTTTGAATTTTTGACACAATGTTCCATTTGAATACACACGTTTTTATGTAATATACCTACTATTATATAGATGTCACACCTGTGACAGGTAAAAATATGTTTTTTGAAAAACAGCACCATCTGTTGGACGTAACAGCAATACACACTATAGTAAATATTCGATTGGCGTTTTCAATCACCATTAGCAAAGCTCAGGGCCAATCTTTAGAATTGTGCAGTTTAGGTCTAGGCATGGATTGGTTCTCACATGGACAGTTATATGTTGCGTGTTCCAGAGTTGGTAAACCACAAAATCTCTATATCTACACAGACAATGGAACAACAGAAAATACTGCATACCCACAAGCATTGTGAAATTAAATATTTCAGAAACGTTTGCTTTCTCTTTTCTTTCTTTTCCATTTAACCAGACTGAGCCACAGCAACGTGTGGCCGGGTACAGCTAGTTGAAAATATAAGAATTCAAAGATATAACCATGGTAGTCTATAGAATCAGTATGTAGATAGATCTTGTAGCAACTTTGAGACTAACTGAAAGAAAGAAGTTGGCAGCATGAGCTTTTGTAGACTTCAGTCTACTTCCCCATATGCTTTTTGTGTATATGTGTGTACACATTTTAGATTGTACACCTTTGGAAGGACTCAATGGCTGTAATTGTTTAGTTGTAAAGCACCATTTACTTTTTCACTTGTGTACATGTACATGCACACACACACACACACACACACACTGAGAGAGAGAGAGAGAGAGAGAGAGAAGGAAGGCAGGAATAATTAAAATACAAAACATAACAACTACTGTTAAAGAAATAGCACACAGTATATAACAGACCAAAACTACACTGATGTACATGTTGATACTATTCAGGTTGTTGATTGGAGCCAGTTATAGGGAGCATATAACTTTCTTGTTAAAACAACTTCAGTTTCAGTGCCAGGCAACCAATGGGGATCGTGTGGGACGGCAGCCACTACCATCTCTGTGGAGAGAGAACAGGTAATGGGAGGTAAAATTTTTGAGGGGGGAATTTGGGGCCAGATTACTCCAGGGACAGCTGGAGTATTCTGGCCAGTGAAGACAAGACCAAAGACTATCCAACAGAATCTTCATATCCTGTCCCCACAAAGGTAACAGAAGCAAGCAGCTACCAGAGCAACTTACACACAGTTGATGAGACAAGCCCTGATTGCAGGCTTTCAATTTAAAAGACTTAGCACCAGGAAGGAGACAAACTGAGCAGTTAACCTGGGTAAAATATATAGTGTAGAATAGATGTTCCCACAAAACAATTTCCTCCTACATGGTAAGCCTTGTATTGACAATTCTCTGTAAAAGATGTATTTTCAAGACTTCAGTAAATAGGAACCACACGACGTCTTCTTTACAAAATGATTTCATATTGGAAGGGAAGTGGGGATCTTTTTTTAAAAATAAAAATGGTTGTGCAAGTGGGCCTTTATGGGAAAACACAACGATTGTGGAGAAAACCTTATTTCATCAGCGGGTCTTACTGTGCAAACATTGCTTGTGCATAAGCAGAGGACCAGTGTGGTTTGAGCATTGGATTATGGAGATTATCAGACAGGGGGAAAATCAAGAAAGAAAAAGACACACAGCCAGCAAAGTCACTCAATTGTGCTGAAGATTTTCAGACAACAGCGTGCTTAACCAGGACTTAACCCATGAAGATCCAAGAATGCTCCAGCAAACAAACAATTTCTTGGACTTCCCCATGAATGATTTGCTGCTGGAGCATTCCTGCATCTTCATGGGTTAAACCCTGGATAAGCGTGATGTTTCTGAAAATCTTCAGTGTGATTGTGCAACTTTGCCAGGAATATGCCTTTTACTCTTGGCTTTCCCTCCCAATAATCTTAAGGTCTAATAATCTTAGGATTTGAATCCCTGTTCAGCAATGGAAACCCTTTGGGTGACCTTGGGTGTGTCACACAATCTCAGCCTTAGAGGAAGGCAAAAGCAACCCCCCCCCATAGCAAATATTTCCAAGAAAGCCCTGTAACAGATTCATATTACAGCCACCATAAGTCAGAAACAACTTGAAGGCACACAACGACAACAACATAAACAATTCAGTCATCTCAGCACCTCTAACTTCTTTCAGCAACTTAAAAGGCATGTTTGGTGGTGATGCTAAGACAGGTTTTTTTGGGGCTGATCCAGACTTATGGAAGTCCCTTCTGAGGGAAGGCCTGGTGACCCTTCCACCACGAGGCAGGTCTTTGGGCAACAAACTAGACTCTGTGGAATGAGTTTTTAAAATGGGAAAGGATTCTGCCCTCTGGAGTTTATCACACAAAGGAGATCGGGAGTTTATCGCTTAATTACACGTAACAATTTCACACGATGTTGCACAAAACCCGCCATTAAAGTAGTCACAAAGAAGCATTAATACATATCTTTTTACTTTTGGGATTTCAGTGACAATGTATTTCCGATATCACTTTATTTGTGCGATTGTGTGTGATAATCATTTGCGCAATTACTTGCCATTTTCATTTCATTTGCAGGATCCTTTAAATACACTTTAAGCTCTTTAATGTTGAAACCTGCCCCAGTGTGATAAACGTGTGTGATGTGTTTTAAAACAGCTCTGAATCTGATTGTATTTAAATATAATGAAGTCTTTAATCATGTTTTAAAAGTATAATGCTGTGTTTTGATTTGCATCTCTCCATATGAATGTATGCTGCTGAGCCTCTCCATGAATGTCAGTGTGTGTGTGTGTGTGTGTGTGTGTGTGTGTGTGTGTGTAGGAAAAGCCATTATATAATAAGTCAATACATATTTTATTTGTTTCACTTATACCCCAACTTCCTCCCTAAATGGGATCTAAAGGTGGCTTAAAATAATTTTTTAAAGAGTCCAACCAAAATCTTAAGGTACAAAAGTGAAAAAGGAATTAAACATCAACATTATTTTTTTTAAAAAAAACATGATTAAAAATGGCTAAAGCACTAAAATACTTAAAATATATTTAAAACACAGTTTCAATAAAAGATTGAAATGTATCTATATTTCATTGTAATATAAATACATACACACAGCACACCATTTCACACACTGCAACTCCATCATTACAATTATAATAATAAAATAAGGACTAATACATCCATATTAAGACGTGTGAGGGGATGGATGTGGAGACTGGTGCTTACAGGATAATAAATAATAATAATAAAATTTATTTATACTCCACAAGGACAGCCGAAGCAGCTAATAATTTCTGCCCCGTGCATTCCTAAAATTAATCTTCCAGATTTCTGATGGCATTTCATATTCTCTCTTCCTCCCTCCACAGAGGGCCATTTGTGCTGCCTTGACTTTTTGGGTCATCTTCCTTTTCCAGGACATGTCCCACATCATTTCCGCCTTCTGTCTAGGAGCTCCAAATCATCCTCCATTTTGAGAAGGACTAAGAAGCAGGATTTTACATTTCTAGTGTTTCTGGCTTTTATTTTATGTCCAGGAGGCATTCCCAAATGTCCACTATTTTGAGCATGAATAAGAAGCATGAATTTACATTCTAGGAGTGTTTTTAGCTTTTATTTTCTACCCAGGAGCAATTCCCAAATTGTCCTCCATTTGGAGCTGGACTAAGGAGGCGGAATTCTAATAGGAGAGTTTTTCCCTGTTTTATTTTCTATCCAGGAGGAAACCCAAAACGTCTTTCACTTGAAGTAGGAATTTACATTTCTAGCATGTAGTTTTAACTTTTATTTTCTATGCAGGGACAATTCCCCAATTGCCCTCCATTTGGAGCATGACTAAATATAAGTATTAGAAGCATGAATTTCCATTTCTAGGGGTATTTGTAGCTTTTATTTTCTGCCCAGCAGGAATCCCAAAATGTCTCCCATTTGGAGCAGGACTAAGAAGTAGGAATTTACATTTCCAGGAGCGTTTTTAGCTTTCCCTTTTCTACCTAGGAGCAATTCCAGAACCATCCTCCATTGGGAGCAGAATTAAGAGCCATGGGTTTCTATTTCTAGGAATATTTTTGGCTTTTATTAACTGTCCAGGAAGGAACCCAAAACCGTCCCCCATTTGAAGTAGGAACTGACATTCCTGGGAGTGTTTTGAGCTTTTTATTTGCTCTTCAGGGGCCATTCCCAAAAACGTCCTCCATTTGGAGCAGGCCTGAGGGGCATGGATTTACATCTCCAGGAGTGTCCTCCTTAGCTTTTTATTTCCCCTCCAGTTGGAATTCCCCAAACGTTTTCCCCTTTGGGAGCCTGACTAAAAATGAAGCAGGGCTGGCTCTTGCTAGGAGTCTTGTGCTTCCCTTCCCTTCCCTGCCCAGCTGAGGGGGCCTGGTCCTCCTCCTGAGGGCTGGGGACTCCTAGTCCTGGCCCTTCTGGCCGCCTCCTCAGGAAGAAGCCCAGGAGAACAGGGGGCGGGGGGGGCACAGGCTCCCTCTCTGCCTCAGGCGCGCGCGCCCTGCTGCCTCCTCCTCCTCCTCGCGCGCACAGCCCCCCTCTCACTCTCACTCTCACTCTCTCACACACACAGAGCCCCAGCTCCATTGCCATTCCCTGCACTGGGGGCTGCTGCTGCTGAGGAACAGAGCCTGCCTCTTCTCCTCCTGGCCCCAAAGGCGGCTGGCTGAGCATCACCAGCAGCAGGTTGGTGGACACCTGGCCAGGCTTGGCTTCTGCTTCTTTGGGGAGGGCGCCAGGAGGATACTGCCCCAAGGGAAGCGCTTCCAGGAGGCGCCTTGTGCCTCGAGGGGGGAGGGAAAGCGACCCACATTTCTCTCTCCCTCTCCCCCTTTCCCTCCCTTCCCTCCTTCCTTCCTGCTCTTGCCAACCGAGGATGGATGTGGGCTCCCTTTTCCCCCACCCGAGACAGCCTGGCTGCGTCCACACTGGAGACCTGGCCCCGCTTTAACTGCCCCTTTGGCTCAACAAACTCCAACTCCCAGGATTCCATAGCCTTGAGCCAAGGGGGTATTTAAAGCGGGGCCAAGTCTCCAGTGTGGACGCAGCCTAGGAGAGAGAGAGAGAGCCAACGCTTCCCTACCTGGGCACCAAAAGGTGCCACTGGAGGAAGAATCCGGCGTGACTGCCTAAAGTGCCTGGGCTGAGTTCTCTGGAATTCTGGGGACTGTAGTTTTGTTGGGGCACAACTGGAGCACGATTTGGGGGTTCCTCTTGGAAGAATAGAAAAAAAGACAAGCGAAAAACGCTGCTCCAAATGGAGGACGCTTTCCCCTCCTCTCTAGCTGGGGTCAAGCAGCAGCCAAAGGTGCCTGAGAGGCGAGGGAAAGCGCTCAGCGGCTCCTATGGAGGGAAAAGAGAGGAGGGCAAGCCTCCCGACTTCCACTCAAGCAGGAGTTGGAGCCAACTTTGGCTCCACAGGGAAGAGGATGATGGGACGGTCTCCTCCCAGGGAGAGGTAGAATAAACCTGGAGGCCCTTGGCTCCATTTTGCTGGCTCCCCTGCTGCCATTGTTTTCCCTCCTTTTCTTGCCTCTTTTTGACCTACATTTGGTCGGACTGCAGGGAGAAATGGGGGGTATTTGCAAGGAAGTGACATAACAAGCCATGTCTATTTGTTGCCTCAGCCTGGTTTTGCCCTTGGTTTGCATCTAATGCTGTGAGACTATACCTGTTTTGTGTAAAAACCATAGAAGTAAAAGCTTTTAATGGATGGAGCGCTGTGTCTTGAATGAACTTGTAAATGTTTCACAAAACTAGAGTTCCCAAGATCTCCTAGCATTGATCCAAAGCAGTTAAAGTTGTCTCAAACTGGATTATTTCTGCAGTGTGTTTTGGACCTTTGTTCAGAAGCACCGTGTTCAATTATTCTTGCACTACGCCAATATTTTTCATCATTGTGGTGTACCCTGTTAAATAAACAGTGTCTGCTTTACCTTTGCACCCTATGCAGTGCTATTTGGAAGGCCCTAGCCATACAAGGAGACTTCAGAAACTGCACCTCCATTAAAAAAAAATAGCTACTACTTTGGGGGGATTTTGTGACTTTAGGTGGTTGGTTCATTGTGTCTGCAACAAGTGACACATTATTTATGGAGTCTAATAGATAGTGTTGATAACTTTATTTTCATTACAAGAAGGGTGAAAAGTAATTAGTCCATTTTCTTTATCATGGTGCTGTAGACGTGTATGGAAACACCAAACATATTGAACATAAGATTCCCAGAAACTGACATTGAATGAAGGTTGCCTCGCGGCATGTTCATTAACTGTGTGTTTTTGCAAAAGTTGTCATCATGATGGAAGTAATAGATAATTTGCTAAATCTGTAGTCAAGGAGCCAATTATACTGGCAAACCAACAGTGGCTGTATGTATTTTTAAAATCTTTATATACAACAACAACAACAATGGAGAAGGTTTCAACTTTTAGTAGGGCTGCCAATTATAGCTGTAACTTTTTGAGGCTAGAGCAAGGAGATAAAATAAAAGTTAAAATAGTTCAAGCATCACAGTTTTAAAGTTTGAATTCAATCACATGTTGAAGTGAATAAAAAGATGTTTGCTAGATGTTTAAACATGTTATAGTACATTCCTTTCTTGCTTTTTTGGTTCCAGGTTGCAAGCAATAGATAAATCAAATGTTCTTGTTTGGGTTTTTTTAAAATATTGCTCAGTGCTGCAGAACTATGTCCAGCCTTGATCTCTGTCTTGCCCATTATTGTTTGAGGTAGTTTGGTATACTTAAAAAGAAAAGAAAATATGTGAAGTAGGTCTTGGTGTGTGTGTGTATATGTGTGTGTGTGTGTGGGGAAATTCTCACTAAGGATACACTCACTTATATACTACAGTGAATTATTGCTCTGTGCTTAGCTTCCAGTCTTTTGCAGATACGTTCAGAGTGGCCTGTGACAAACCAAAAATAAACATAGTCATAAAATTAAATCAAAACTGCCTTGCAGATTAGAAGTCTATGAAAGCCAGTTTTTTTTAGCAGACATTATGTACTAATACTGTTTGTCTTTGTCAGTGGCAGAACTGATCCAACTAGGTGCTGATGATCAAGATAACAGTCTCTAAGAATGAGGAGAGATCTGAGAAAACTTACATCTGCCATGGAAGTACAATAAATATTTTCAATAAAATGAATGTGTTACTCTCAAAGAGAAGGCTCTTGGAACTTAGAATGTTACTGTGCATGGAGTCAAAGAATTATATTTAGTTTTTAATGTCCCTAGTATAAAGACCAACCAATCATGGGGCACTAAAACAATGGTCAGATTTTTAGTATCCCATGGTTAGATTATTTTTCCTCTAGGAACATTTCTCAGTCTAAACAATAATTTAAAATGTCTTGCAACAGGTTATTCTAACCTTTTTCTTGTAATTGCTAACCTGTTGTTTTTGAAATGAGGTCTCTTGTTTTCAACATGTTGCCTATGGCATCTAGGGCATTTCCTCCTGTGATGTATAACATTCTGTTTAATGTCTTGTACTGTAGGTCTTTCTGATTTTGAAGGTGTTTATTTGGAGACTGGTGGACTCAGTGGAGGAATATTTTATATTAGCACTTTTAAGATGTTGTGAATTGGCTATGAAAAGCAGTATTCCTTGGTGATAATTAGGAGATGCTGGATCAAAATATGTGATAAAGGAGTACATTGGTCCATATTACTATTATGGTAGACTAATTATCTAGGGAGCACAGGACTTTTGTAGATTTTGTGGAATTATTTGAAATGGATGTGACGTGTATACTATGGCATGCACAGAGTATCTTTTGCAGATAGTATGCTTTTAAAAGTTTGTCAGGGAACTCAGCATGCAAATAGGTTTAATGCTAAGGGCAAAACTAATTGGTCATTCTTGATGGGGTTGGATCCAGATTGTCATGCCATTCATAGAAGACTGCAGGATCCGGAAGAAGCTGCCAAAAAGAGATGATAAGGTAATCTGAAAGCCCTTTGTGTCACCTCTCATGCTACTCCCAATCAACCACCAATCAACTCTCAGAGCAGTAGTTCAGGAGTCAAAGGTGACTATAGAGAAAGGCAGGGGGAAAAGGGGGAGAAGCTCTATGTGCTTCTGAATGGTCAACTGTTTATTCCTTTTAAAAAACCCAAAGCGGTTAAGCCTCTGCAAACAAAACAAAAACCAGAACAAATGAAGAAAATTGTTTCTTTATGGGTGTTTAACAGAGATCACTGGAGTTGTAACAACACTCTCCAAAAAGCTGGACCACGTATCAAGCACCAAGTTTCCTTCTAATACTTTATGGTGTTGTTGTTACAGTTCTAATATTATCTGTTAAATACCCCTCAAAAAGGCTCCTTTTTTGAACAGGCTGAAATGCATTGGGCTTCTTAAAGGAATAAACAGTTGACCAATCAACAGCATTTGGAGCTTGTCTCCTTTTCCTTTCCTGCTTATATTTAAGAAAGATGAATAACCTCTACTCCACCTTTCTCCAGCATGATGGAAGTCCACTAATTCCTACTCTAGCTCCATGTGTTTTGTTGATGGCTTGAACTCCATTGTTATTCAGTATGGGTATCAGTGTCCACATCCTTGGCTTTCCTATTTTTTTAAAAAAAGAGATTATGTAAAAATGTAAATAAATAAATATATGCACTTCTGGTAGGTGCTGTCCTACGTTCGTTTAATTTGTGGATGGGTAGAGTGAATATCACTTTTGAACTTTCTTTCTCATTTAGATTACAAAGATGTAATAAATAAATTTATCTTAAGATAAGAAGAAAACATGTAAGAAAAATGCAGTTTCTTAATAATAATAATAATAGGATTTATTTATTGGTTTCTTCTTCTATGAATTATATGTTCACGTTTACCTATAAATAAATGAGCCTTAAAAGATGCATCTGTGGGTACTTCTCATTGTTTATACTTGCTGCAAATTAAAACTAAAACTGATAAATTAGTGATATTTATGAGAGGTTCCCCCCCCCCCAAGAGGAGCATTATTTAAAAAGTTAGTTAAGTTTATGCTGTATAAGTTGGCCTTGACTCATGGGAACCCTGTGAATGAGACCCTGCCAAGCCCCCCTGTCCTTAACTACCCTGTTCAGATCCTGCGAGTCAATGGCCATGGCCTCCTTGACTATTCGTCTATCCATTTGGTATTCAATCTTCCTCTCTTTCTACTGCTCTCCATCTTTCTTAGCATTCTTTCTTTTCTAGTGAGTCATGCCTTCTCATGATGTAGCCAAACTATGACATCCTTAATTTACTCATCTTGGCATCCAGAGAGAGTTCAGGCTTGAGCTGTTCAAGGACCCATTTGTTTGTCTTTCTGGTGGCTATCCATAGTATCCTTAACACTCTTTTCCAGCACCACATCTCAAATGAGCTGTTTTTTCTTTTTATTGGCTTTCTTCACAGTCCAGTTCTCACATCCATACATGGTAATTGAAATATGATGGCTTGGACAATCCTAACTTTGGTATTCAGCTTGATACCTTTGCACTTTAAGATCTTGTCCAGTTCTTTCATAGTTGCCCTTCCCAATCTTAGGGATGAAACTGACGGCCCTAAAGGAGCAGCATCACACCACTCCTTTGAGCGCTGGATTGGGGCCACAGCAACTGCATGCCGTGGCCCCAGTCTGGCATTTTCCCAGTGCAAAAAGAAATGGCAGGAAGCCGCTCCTTTTTGCACTGGGAAAAAGTATGTTTGCTGCTGTGGAAGCGGTTTTTCTGGGTTTTGATGATGTGTAGTGTCTAAACGCCATGCCGCTGCAATGCCACCATCATTTGGTTGCTCGGGGAGGCTTCCCAGCATGTTCTTGGCAGCTTGGGGGTGTGTATCGTGCATATTCCATGCCCCCAAGCCACTGGGAAGCCAGCTCTTTTTCCTAGTCTGTACCGGCAGCTAGTCATCTTATTTTTTTTATGGCAATCCCTATTCTGATCAATGAATGATCTAAGGCAGTGATGGTGAACCTTTTCGAGGCCAAGTGCCCAAACTGCAACCCAAAACCCACTTGTTTATTGCAAAGTGCCATGTCACTCTGGCTTTCTAGTAACAAACTCTGGCAAACTCTGTGCTGGGACGATGGCACATGTGCCCATAGAGAGGGCTCTGAGTGCCACCTCTGGCATGCGTGCCATAGGTTCGCCATCACTGATCTAAGGTATGGGAAATCTTTAACTATTTCAATTTGCTCATCTATATCAAAATCCTGTATCTCCTTCATGATGATTATTTTTGTTTTCTTAATGTTCAACAGTAAATATGCCTTTATATATAAACAATTTGTCATTGGTTTTATCCTGGTAGGAGCCAGAGTCTATTCGGATGCAGTACTTTGAGACAGTACCTGCTGAGATCCAAGCAGTCTGCATTATCATGGGTGGTTGGAACCAGCCTTAGTCATGATTAGACAAAACACATCGAAATGGGATTTAGATTAGTTATGACTAAGTAGTAGCCAGAATAATGTGTACTGTGTACATTAATCCATACTTTAGTATAAACACTACCCCCAAAATAAGTCCTATTTATCTGTTTCCTCTTCAATATGTGTTTTGGCATGGGGAGAAAGGAAAACTACCATGTCTTCAGTTCAATAATATTTTTCAGTTACCGTAACTATCTGCACTCTTGAATAAAGGAAATATATGTACAAAACATTAGCAGTGTGACAGAGGTAAAATGTCTTGCCTTAATGAGAATGTTGTGCAAGGATTACAGTATTTTAAGATAACTCTCAGGATCTATTGGTTACTAAATTTTGTCATTGGAAGGATTGCCTACTATGCTGTGATCTAGAAAGCCTTTTTTACTAGGGCTTCTAATCAAACTGTCATGAATTCTTTTTGCAAGCAGAAAAGCTGCTGTTGCATACATGCTGTTCTTCCCCTGATTGCCTGATCATCAAGCTGCTTTTTGAATGTGGGTGTTCAAAGAGCAATTTGAAAATACGGAGAGACACCTTTTCCAAAAGCAGTACAGAAATAAAATTGCCTATATCTCTGGAATGTTCATTTATATCCTTCTTTATTCCAGAGTAAGATTCTAAACCTCTGGTCAGTCACATATATGTTCAGTGCAGTTTATGAATATGTATTCAGGATTAAAGCAAAAGGCAACATGGAGCATGGCAGTACATTGCATTAGGAGTGCTATGTGCAGTCATGAAATGAAAATTGAATGCTAAACATCTTTACTTGAATGAAATCACCAGTGATTTCACTAGAATAATTCAAGTATCCTTTGAGCTGCTATTTAGATCCAAAACACCCCGCAGAAATAATCCAATTTGAGATGGCTTTAACTGCCCTAGTTTAGTGGTAGGAAATCCTTGGAATTGTAGTTTATTATGGTACCAAAGCTCTCTGACAGAGAAGGCTCAAAGTCTCACAAACACTACAGTTCCCAGAATTCCCTAGCACTGAGCCATGGCAGTTAAAGTGGTTTCGAACTGGATTATTATTTCTGCGGTGTGTTTTGGACTGTAGTTCAGTATTTGTATTGGCATGCTGTAGTTCTTCACAGAATTCTATCTTGGTATGCATTTGAGGATTCACTTCTTGAAAACATCCTGCTATCACTTAGTTTACAAAAAAATCCCTACATCATGAAGAAGGTTCTAAGCAATGAACTCTGATACATTTTTGAAAAGGCTAGATTTCTGCAAATATTCTAAATCTGGTAAACAGTCTCAATCTGGTATGTGGAGGAGGGAGGCAGATCTACTTTCCATGTACTTATTGTTCATAGGGCTGTGTTTTAAAGTTCGTATGCAATAGTTTAAACAATGTACAACATGTACTAATAAAGCACTATCTCTGATTTCCATACCAACCATTGCTATTAGTAATGTAATGTTTACCCACCATGTATTGTTTTAGCATTGCCAATGATATTGTCAAGAGGAATCAGTTCGAATGTGATGTTGTCATTTCAATCCTAATCTCTACAAAATTACTGAATAAGAAAGTTGCACTGTGGCATGTTCATTAACTGTTTTATAGATATCTGTGCCTTTACTTGTTGTGTTTATGTTGGTGTGCAGTTTGGCCTCAAGGAACATTACAGATATTTACTAGTTTTTCTATTTTACACTTAAAGTAAAAAAATGACAGTCTTACTTATTTGTACAAACAAATAATGAGATAATTCACCCTGAAGCTATTGGATCTGTTCTGTTTTCAGGGAAATGTGTGTATCTTTGAAGACATACAGTTTGGCATAAGAGAAAGCATGCTATCTTTCTAGTTTAAAATATTTCAATCATGGTTATGATTAATTGCATGTATCTCACCATTTAGACTTTATAGCTTGGACAGAAGTAAAAAAGGAAGCAAAGATTCACTCTTCTTGTACAGACATGGCCATAAAAAAAAAGGCGAGGGAAAGAGAGAGAGACTAAAGTCAGGCTTGCTTGTGTCATTGGAGCTGGGTATTTTAAAATTAAAGTTGGTCCTTTGGAGATAACAAACAATGCAGGCCATAGGAAGAATAAAGAAACGGTAAGCCATTTGATAAAAAGGAAGGAAAACATATTTGTATGTCTGTGTTGCAGATTATTGCTCAGACATCAGTATGAGTATATATGACAACAAATGGGATTTTGTGAAGTCGAAGGCTTTCATGGCCAGCATCCATAGTTTTTTGTGGGTTTTTCGGGCTATGTGGCCATGTTCTAGAAGAGTTTATTCCTGACGTTTCGCCAGCATCTGTGGCTGGCATTTTCAGAGAATGCTTGCCTGGAAAGGAATTGGGTATATATATACTCTGTGACCTGGGAAGGCAGGAGTGATTTGCATGTGTATTGTTCTGTTGCTAATGGCAGGCCTTAGGGTGGGAGGGTCTGCAAAGGAGGATTAGTGTCTGCTTGATTAGTGCTCATTGTCTGCTGTGAAACCCCTGATTTCTCATTTGTATTTGTTGAGTCTTCATCTTGCTATTTTTCAGGACTGGTAGCCAAACCTTATTTACTTTAAGCGTTTCCTCTTTCCTGTTGAAATTGTCCAGGTGTTTGTGGATTTCAGTGGCTTCTCTGTGCATCCTGACATGGTAGTTGTTGACGTGGTCCAGAATTTCAGTGTTTTCAAACAGCATTTTATACTTTATGTTCTGCTAATGCTGATTTTTCTGGCTGGCCCAGTCTGCAGTGTCACTCATGTTCCTTGATTCTTGTTTGCACACTGCGTTTGGTGGTCCCTATGTAGACTTGTCCGCAGCTGTATGGTATGCAGTAAACTCCTGCGGCTGTGAGAGGGTCTCTCTGGTCCTTGGCTGAGCGAAGCATTTGCTGGATTTTCTTCATCGGTTTGTAAACCATTTGAAGGTTTTATTTCCTCACCAGTTTCCCTATTTTGTCTGTGACTCCTTTGATGTATTGTAAAAATACTTTCCCTTTGGGTGGTTGTTTGTCTTCCCTACTCTGAGTTTTTCTGGGCCCAGCAGCCCTTCGGATGTCTGAGGGGGAATAACCATTCACCTATAGAGCCCCATCCAAGTGCTTCAACTCATCTTCCAAGGAATGAGGTTCGGAGATGCGTTTTGCCTGGTCTACCAGTGTTTTGATTGTGCTTCTTTTTTGTCCTGGGTGATGGTTGGAGTTCTTGTGGTATCTGTCTGCATGTGTAGGTTTTCTGTATACTGTGTGACCCAAACAATGGGATATTAATCTGGTCCTACAAGGAAGCCATGGCCCTGAGTCTTGTAGACCTGAGCAGGATAGCTGATGTTTGGGTGATTTGAGGTCTTCCATTCATAAGGTGACACTAAGTCAAAGTCAACTTGACAGGCAGTTAACAAAAACAAACGAGTTTTCAGTGCTGTAACATAAAGTCTCTGATTGTGTTTTAGATTTGCTGTCACAAACAAGTTGTCAAAATGATAGCATTTTTCCCTTCTAAGTAACACTGCAAATATTCAGATCTCCTTAGAGTAGGGATAAGTGGAAAGTGTGTTTGGTTCACTTTTTTCATAAGAACTTCCCAAAATTTACAATTCCCTTAAGTTTGAAAGACAAAAAAACCTTGATTTTTTTTTAAAAAGGTAAATGAGGTACAAGCAACATTGACAGATTCACTTGTTCAGGCCCAGACATAACTCTTGAATCTAGTTCTGAACCGCTGTTTATTCAGCCATGTTTGTTTTGAATTAGGGTGGTCATTTCTTAATTTTTTTCTGACAGACTTTAACAACTGTCTGGCAGGCAGGTACAATATGATCCTCTTCATTCTTGAAATAGCTGTGCTTTCTGAATTTGGCTTGTGTAGGTGTCTAAGAGTTTTATTTTTTTAATGTGAATGTTACAAAATCCATAATCACTTTCCTCAATTCAACAGAAGGAATCTGAGATTAAAACAGTTCATATTTGTTTGGGTGAGGGAAATGGAACTGATAGATTTGTCTGATAGATTTAGAATGGCACAGGGTTGGCTGTGTACAGTAACACCAATAGATACAAAAAGGAAGGCTCTATAATGCAAGAATTTTACTGAACAAGACCATAACTGATGAAATTGCCTGAAGCAAATAATTAAACACTATATAGTCTGTTATATTAACCGTATGTGGAAAAATAATAATTCAGTGTGGCAATCTGAACAACTTCAACCAAATGACACAACATCAGTACAATGCAAGAAGTAAACAATGGCCAACAGTTACAGAACTGGAATTCCATTTATCCATAATATAGACTGTAAACACACATAAATAAACAATTGTATTTACTTGTGACATAATCTGGAGAAATACATCTTAGTCTAGAAAATCAGAATACAAAGGCATCTTGTAGCATCTTTGAGATAGAGGCCTGATACAGATGGGCAAAAAGCGCTGTCCTGGGGCTGAAATTAGGTCTCGGGATAGCAGAGCTTCTGTGCGCATTCAGAAGGTGCACACACCGATGATGTGTTTTGTGTGCCACGTCCAAATGGGACGGCGCACAAGAGATTCCACCTTGGCACCTTGGCAGCGGTGTGGAAAGGAGCTGCGTTTCGCAGCTCCGTCTTGGAGTGGTTCGTTGCTGCGCCTGTGTGGTTACCATGGCAACAACCCAGGGGAGAAAGGGGTGGCATCTCGTACAGGGCCTATCCAAAAGAAAGAAGCTGGTAGTATGAGCTTTCATAGACTTGAGCCTACTTCCTCAGATGCATGTTGAGGAAGTAGCATCTGAGGAAGTAGGCTCAAGTCTATGAAAGCTCATGCTACCAGCTTCTTTCTTTCAGATAATCTGAAAGGTGCATATGAATATAGTCTATGAATGCTAGCAGACATTCAGAAAGATGTTTATACTGGCAAAATTGAAAAAGATACTTGACAAACAATCTCAGGGACGTTTGAAGTTGTTCTGATGGTCATATTCAGTATATTAATTTTTCAAAACATGCCAATTTTCAGAAGTGTACAAGCTCATCACATGATTCTAACAACACAGTCTGATAGCATTTTCCAAGGCAGTACTGCATTGTGTGCAGAGCAATGAGTCTTAGGATATTTTATAGGGACTAAGACTGAAAGGTAACTGAAATAAGTGCTTAGAGGGAAACTAAAAATTCTTCTATCTTTTACTGATGCTACTGTTGGGGGATCAGGACCTTGCCCCAGAGAAGTAGATGATGTGTTAATTTTATGTTGTAAATAACAAAGAAGACAAACAGAATTCGTATGCTTCAGATTGAAACCAATCGATTAGAGTAGACTCACTGAATCAATTGTTGAATGATAAGTCAGCACTTACATAGATATCATTGGTTCAGTAGGTCTCACTGTACAGCTGTTGTCCATGATTGCTTTGAATTCTTTTGTCTCATGCAGAGAGTCTTTCTGTATCTTCACTGTCAGAATCATGGTGTGTATCATAAAAGCTGAGAAGGGCATTGGACAGGTTGCAATCTTAAAATCTTGTGGTCCCTTGCAATTACAATGTCACTATGGCGGGATACAGACCGCCAGAAAGAGGCGGCCTCTTTTCCGCATAGCCGCACCACATCAATCAAATTGGACAGCGCGGCTATGCGGAAAGAAAAGGAGAGCTGAAAAGCAGCTGCTTTTAGTGCCGCTGCAAACTGCCTGTGGTGGCACAACCACGTCGCTGCCGTGCGTGCCCATCTGAATGGCGCACAGCAGTGATGTCACAGCTGTGCGCGCCATGTATACGGCGCCACACAGCGATGACATCCTGATGACGTCCTACGGTTGTGGGGCATCTGAAAATGGCACCCCAAGGCAACCCTAGCATGTCGCCAGGACTTGCTAAAGGGCCCATCTGTTGGGGGCCTATATTTTATTTTTACTATGCATTATACTGTATTGCTATCTCTAAATATTAACATGACAATTGATTTATTTTTCTTTCTCATTCTCTGACATCTCATAGAATAATTTTAAGACTTTTTTTGTTGTTCATCCATCCTTTCAGATATGATGGGAAGATCAGTGACAATTACAGTAGGAATACACTAATTATATATAGCAAAACCTTCTGCCAGCATTCTGAGATTTTAACTTCCAAACAAGGCCTATTGATTGATCATTCCAGCCAAGCTTCAGAATAGTTTTCCATCGCTGGCTTAGTGTTTCATAAGAAAAGGATACATACAGTTCTGGCAGGTGAAGTACTGTCATTCTTCTATATAAAATGTGCATTTTAATCTTTTGAAGCATTCATCTGCTTGCTTTCTTCTTTCATTTTTACCACTTTGATATGTGTGTGTGTGGGTGGGTGGGTGCCTTAAAGTTGCCTGTCAACATATGTTGAACCCATGAATCTCATAAGGTTTTCTCAGGCAATGAAAATATTCAGAGGTATACCTCAGGGATTTTGTAGTACAGAATTTCTGGCACTATGATAGAGCATCATTCCTTTCTTTTTCGTAAAATTACTCTGATATTCTCCACTACTTTTGTAGTTTCTAAAGCCAGAATTTCTGGTAATATGCTGGAGCATTGTTGTGTATAAAATTACTCTGATGTATTCCGGGTATTCTATAGAATCTGAAGCCAGAAGCCAAGTTATATCCCAAAGTCAAATAAAGGAGAAATATAAATCAACATTTTCCTCCAGGATATAATCATGGTAATCTGAATGACTTTTCTGATTTTTTTTCTTTTTGGCAGGAGTCCCTTCCACGACAATAACATGTGGGCATAAACACTTTATTCGGAGGAGTAGCATGCTAGTTCATTGTAGCAAACTAACAGAGTCTTATGGGATCATAAAGAGTGACAAATTTTATCTGGTTGGTGTCAACCTTTCATTCATTCCATCAAGTTTACTCTCTTGGTTGCTTCTGAATGAAATTGGAGTTTATCAGACATCTTACCTTCTGCCATGCTTCTGTCACCCCAGCGTTATCCATCTGTGATGGGAGCCTCCTGGTGGGATCATGGATGGCGCTATTAAAGGGAAACGCTTCCATTTTCGTCATGGAAGCATTCTCGTACTTGTTTTAAAAAGAGCCCTTTTAAAATAACGGATCAAATCGTTATTTAAAAAGGGCTCCTTTTAAAACAATTATGAGAACGCTTCCATGATGAAAATGGAACGATCCCACCAGAAGGCTCCCATCCCTGATGGATGATGCTGGGGCGAGGGGAGCATGGCAGAAGGTAAGACGTCTGATAAACTCCATAGTGTACTTTTTTAGGAGGTAAAAGGCATAGATAGTGCCTTACAAGAACATGTACTGAAAGACTTAAGGTATTCTGTTGCTCTTAGTGCAGAATCATGGCATTGATTTTGTGTGGTTGGCTTCATAAAGGGCAGGAATGATGTGTTTCTCTTATGGACAGCAAATTCCAGCAGTCTCAGCCTGCATAGCCAATAGTAAAGAATCAGTAGTTGCATTTCAGCATCTAAGGGGCTAAATGATTCCCACTTTTAATTTAATATATGCGCTTAATTGTACTATGAAGTATAAATTATGTGTAAAACTCATCTAGGTGACTGAAGTAATCATTTCACTCTGATCTGTACATGTTAAGAGCAATCAACTTATTTTTTGCTTGGCAGCCCACCATCTACAAATATGTGCCATGGAATTAGGGTTCAGAGAAAGTTTTGAATGTTCAGTTTCATGCTAATGAATTTGTTGTTTATTATTTTTATGCGGATCTTCCCTATCCATATAAATTGCAGAACACAAAGAGAAATGGAATAATGTGTAATAAATTCTTTTTAAAAATCTACTGAATTTATGGTAGCGATGGATCCCCTGCAGTTCTAACCCTAGTGTTTCTGTTACTCACATTGTCATTTTACCCTCACTAGATAACTTCCTGGATCTTGTATCCATGCCTCAAAGTTATACCAGTTATGGACAAATGGCTGTGTTGATCAGTTGATCCAGTGTGGCAAAGTATATCCAGTTATCCTTATCAATTTTTAAGTGAAAATAGTCAGACAAAGTTGTAGAAAATAAAACCAGTGAAGATTTAATATATAGCAAATAAACATCTAGCTTTATGCTGATTGCCCATACAGTAAAGCCTGTTTGGAGTAACATTTCTCCTTGACTCTTTCTACATTCTGAGCTCCCAAAAACTCAGTCCAGATCTTCTCCATTTCCCTCCTCCTAATCAGCCATTACTCTGTTTCTGACTGCCCTAGCTGTATTTCATCCTGTCTATCTAATTCTTGAACAAATGCTTTTAGTTTATATCCTTTCTCCATAGTGACCCCCCTCACAATAAAGGGAAAATGCTGTAAAACAGGGAAAAAAAGTAAAATTGCAGAATGTCAGGCATATCTATGATAATGATATAATCATTTCACCATAGAAATGAGGAGGGTGGTTAAGTGTGGTACTTGAAACATTTTTGTGACAGAGAAAATACTTATCATTTTTCAACAGGTTATGAAACTACCAGAAGCACATTGCACATATACCAATATTTTTACATTGCAACACTGGATAAAATGAAACAAAAGAAAGAAAGAAAGAAAGAAAGGAGACAATCCTGTGAAAATGGAGTATTACTTCCCTTGCTCTTTGTGCTTTTTAATGTTACAGTTTGAAACTACTTACTCCACAATATCTTTAAGATGTAGTTCAAAGTTAATGTAATTAACATGCAAGGATATACTATCTCTAGAATGTTTCCCTGGAAGATTTTGTTGAAATACATTGGAATTAACAAAGAACTGAGGCTCGTAACAAACGGGCATAAAAGTACGGACTGGGTCCGTCACTTCTTGACGCCCCTAACCTAGTACGGACCAAGTCCGTACAAAATGGCGGCGCCCTATGCACAGGGGCACCGCCATGACTACGTCACAACCGCGCCACCTCTAAATGGGGCGGCTCGATTGTGATGTAGTGGGGCCGTGCGAGGGCGCCTAGGGTGCCCTTTCAGTGGCCTCGGAAGGAGCTCCGTTTCGGAGCTCCTTCCAGCTTTGCGTCACTGGGCACAGCCTTTACATGGCTGCACCAACGGCACAGAGGAGAAAGGGGCCAAGCGGCCCCTTTCTCCTCCTCCCCACTGCCGCTGGGTGTCCTTGGGGCTTGAAGCTCCAAGGACACCCCTTTCCAGGCCGTGGGGAAGCGGCCTTTTGCAGCTTCCCCGCGGCCTGGAAAGCAGCGGATTGGGACCTCGGAGGCTGCCGTTGTGGCAGCTGAGGCCCCGATCTGGCGGGGAAAGGGCCGGTTACGGGCCGCCCCAAACAGGCGGTCTGTAACGCGCCTGCATGTCCTGCTTACCTCTACTGAGGACAGCACAGCAGGGGAATATGCAAAAGAGTAGTCCAGAGTCCAGTGCAAGGGTCACACAATACCAGTCAGTCAGTTACAGCAAAAGGCAGAGGCAAGAAGAGCGTAGTCACAAGGTAAGTCCAGAGGTCAAATAACTTGAATACAGGAACAGCAAGGCTGGTTGCTGACTGCAAAGAATCTCTACAGCTGGAGATATTTTAAAAGGCCTCTGCTTCTCTCAGCTAAAACCTATTAGTTCTCCACTTGGCTTCTAGCCTGGAAGACCTCCTCAAGGACTCCTTGATCTGCCTTCTCTCCACAGGTCCTAGCACCTGCAGTCTAGAGTTCATAGAGTCTGTTAACCCCTCTACAGCTTCCTGAGCCTGCTCTGGGACTGCTGATCCAGGCAGCCTCAGGTGTGCCTCTGTCTCAGCCTCCTCCATTTCTTCAGAGTATGAGTCCTCTGCCTGTGCCCCTAAGTCAGGTCCAGGGCAGTCCATGACACTATGTAGGTATGGACCAGATTAGATGATACAATGGATGATTTCTTGTCCTCTTATATTTATATATTTTAGTAAATGGTAACTGTATGGACTGGGAAAAATGACGGAGAAGGGTTATAACCCTATTACATCTCATGCACTACTGTATATACTTGTGTACAAATCTAGAAATGTTAGTCAAGAAATTGACTCCCTAAACCTGGGTCAGCTTGTCCACAGGTAAATATAAGTACTGTACCCTAAAAAGGTAAAGGTAGTCCCTTGACATGAATGTCTAGTCGGAACTGATATAGAGGGTGGTGCTCATCTCCGTTACTAAGCCAAAGACCCAGCATTGTCTGAGGACTGCTCTGGTGGTCATGTGGCCACATAACTGCACCAAACACTGTTAACTTCCCACCTAAGTAGTACCTATCTACTTGCATTTGTGTGCTTTCGAACTGCTAGGTTGGCAGGAGTTCACCCCATCATGCAGCACTCGGGCCTTGAACTACCAACCTTCTGGTCCTCTGATCATCAGAATTATCATCTCAACCACTAAGCCACTGCATCCCTAACTCTTATCAAAAAAGAAACCACCCCCTTCTATCAGTAGAGTGGTAAAAAATGAGAGCCTAGTTCATCCCAGGAGAACCTGAAAGAAGTACCTCTACTCTCTGTACTGTGGCACTGCTTCTGGCTTTTTTGAGTGCCAGACTAAGAGAATGGTGACAATTTTTTGGCCCTTCCCCTCAAAGGAGCACTGAGAGAGTAGAGGGGATTGGAGTTTCTTTTTGGTTTTCTTGGGACAAACTAAGCTTTTGCCTTTCATCACTGTGCTCAGAGAAGAGGATAGTTAATTTTGTACCTTACCTCTTGCCTTCACATCCTTTTTGCTGTGTGTATGTTTTCTTTAGGTCTTTCGGGTGAGCACAAATAGTTACATGTGCTGGTATTTTGTAAGTTCTTTGTGATTGTTTTCCTTTGCTTCATTCTTTTACATCTTTAGTTTTACCCTCAACTTACCTGAAGGTTGTATCAGAATCCATAATTTTGGACCCAGAACCTGTTCCATGAGTAACATGAGGTCGATTTATAGATGAATATATACAGTAATTATGATTGCATTGTGAAGCTGGCATTTTTTTCATGATTGGGCAAATAAAAACTGGGAGTACAGAATTCATGAAAATGACTCATGGGAAAGGAACCTTTCCTCCAGTTCTATGGTGATCCAAACTTTGGTCTGTATTTTTTTGCTACTATCTGTTAAAGACAGAAAAGATCTAATCAGATATTTTAGTTGTTTCATTTAATTTGGTTCTCAGCTGATACTGACTGATTTTCTAGTGGAACTGTAGTATAGCCCAAAGTTTAAAATTTAAAAAGTGGATTTGTTTTTGTTTTTGTTTTTAATGCATTGTGTCTTATTGCAATCTGGCTACAGTACAGAGCTCACATCTGCAAAGGCATGGCATGTTACAAAAGTCACTGTAAAATTTATTTTAAACTGGGTAAAAAAATTGCAGAGCACTTGTCAGGAACATGACAGGCAGTACTGCTAAAGAGCTATACATGACAACTACTTTTCTAGGAGTGACTATAAATACCAGAGAGCTGTGGGATATGAAAAGTGAAAGTGGTTAGAAAGTGATCCATGTTTAGATAATCATTTTAAGAAGCAATTTAATGAATAGTAATGAACATGGAGATGGGACAATGCAAGAGATTTTGCTGTCTGGGCCTTGACAATCTACTCCCTGAAGTGGAGGTGCATAGTAACCAACATCTAGTTGCTTAGGCAACTGACACATGAAGTCCCACAAAATATTCCATATACTACTCGGCAGTAAAATACAGTCACAAATTAGATACTTAACAATAACAATAACTAATAATATTTGTGCCAGCTTGTACAAAGTCTTGACTTTAGGGATATTTGAAAGCTTTAAAGCATTTCTTTAGTGCTTACTCAAAAATTCTTTATCCTATTACAGTGTGTCCACTCTGTATGCAGGCTCGCCATATGTGGACTCGAGGTCATGTGGATGGCAAGCCCTAATATAATGAATGGGGCACGTGTCCATGGCATGAGCCACACTATGCACCACAGAGGTGTGTCCCATTCAAATAAATGGGGCTTGAGTATATACTCGATTTGCCTTTTGTGAGGGGAAGGGGGTCTAGAATAACAACAACAACAATAATTTTTATTTATATATCCCACCTCTTCCAAGGATTGAAGAGAGATTACATCATTAAAATATACAATACAGTCTAAACAATCAATAAAATGCTAATACTGAATTACACATCCCTATTAGTTCTTTAAAATATCCAATCATCAAATCGTTATATTGTCATAGTCAGGGTGGAGCCTTAGACATAGTCTCTATATAAAATCTGGAATAGATAGCAATAGCAATAGCAAGTACATTTCTATACTGCTTATCAGTGCACTTAAGCACTTCTTAAAGTGTAAGCTAGATCCCTCGTGTAAGGCAAGGGCAGACTGTATTGTCGTCTCTCCACATTTGTCACTTTAACTTTTGCAGATTTGATTATTCATGGTTTTATTTATATGTTCTCTCTAGGAATATCTAGGTCCTCCAGCACAACTCTGTGGCCAACTTTAACCAAAAGTCGCACTGAAGAACCTAGAAATTCCTAGAGAGAACACTCCACTAGTCTTTTGTAGCTCCTCCAGCACAATTCTATGGTCAGTCTGGCAGATGTTGACCACACAGTTGCACTGAAGGACCTAGAGATTCCCAAAGATGTAAAAACATAGTGTTTTTGTTATTTGTGGCTTTTCCACATTCACGGGGGACCTGTGCACCTAACCCCTGCAAATGTGGAAAGATAAGTGTACAGTTGGCCCTTCTTATACACGGATTTTTTATACATGGATTCAAGCATACACGGTTTGAAAATGTTCCAAAAAAGTATAAATTTACCTTGATTTTCCATTTTTTATAAGGGACACCATTTTGCTATGCCATTATATTTAATGGGACTTGAGCATACACAGATTTTGTTATACACGGGGGATCTTGGAACCAAACCCCAGCGTATAACAAGGGTCCACTGTATTTCTCTTTTTAGAAAGTGCCATGTATGTTTTTATTCTGCAAGCTATCTTGAGGATGCCTATGAGACATAAGAAGCAGAATATAATGTCTTTTGAAAAGATTTGAAATATTTCATTCCTAATAAAACTGATTCAGACCAGGGGCAAGGGGAGAACTAGTTTGAAGGAGAATGGAAAATTTCTGTAAATGTTGGGAACAGGCTTGAGCAAAGAATAATGCTATATTTCTGTACTGATATGGTATATTTCATTTCATATCATTTATATGCCACCTTTCTCCCAGAAGGGACCCAAGGCAGCACACAGATAAAATCATTACTCCCCCCCCCCCAAAAAAAAAACACATTACAATAAAAAATTTAAAAGTCAACATCCATTTAGATGGTTTAGATAAACTGAGAATCTAGGAATGCAGAAGACTAGCTGTGATCATCCTCACTGATCATGACAATTGGGGCTATGAAGAAGTTGTGCTTCTGCATATGCTACATTTTTCTATATTGATTTTTTCTATTCAGTTTTAAGAGTTATTTTAGAATTCCACATAAATTCTTCAGATTATTCAACCTTTAGGCTAAATTACGTTCCATATATACTTGACTAGAAGTCGAGAAATTTATGCCCCAAAATTGCCTCTAAAATCTTGGATAAACTTATATAAAGGTCAATAGATCAGTAGTGCTTAGAAGGGTCCTAAAACAAGCAAGCCTGACACTCTAATCTCCATCGAACACCAATTCCTTCCTCCTCCAGTCTGTTTTGCAAATCTTTGCTTCCTATCGGAAATACAGTCAGCCCTTCTTATACACAGATTTTTTATACACGGATTTAAGCATACACGGTTTGAAAATGTTTCAAAAAAGTATAAATTTACCTTGATGTTCCATTTTTTATTAGGGACACCATTTTGCTATGTCATTATACTTAATGGGACTTGAGCATACACAGATTTTGTTATACACGGGGGATCTTGGAACCAACCCCCAGCGTATAACAAGGATCCACTGTACTCCCCTTTTAAAAGCACTTTCATCTCTTTCTCTGCTCCGTTTTGCAAGCCTTTGCTTCCTATTGGAAAAATTCCCCATTTAAATCCACTTGCTCTTCTCCCATGGCCCCTTTTGCAAGACCTGGCTCCCATGGTCAAATCTCTCCATTTAAATCCACTTGCTTCTCTCTCTGGTCCCTTTTCAAGACCTTGCTTCCTATGGAAACAACTCTCCATTTAAATCCACTTACTTCCTTTCTCAATCCGATGTTAAAACCTCTACTCCAGCACCTGGGAATTGGTTGGGAGAGGTCCAGAGAAGGAGAAGAAGGGATGGAAGTGGCATTTCCCCCTTTCCATCCTTCCTTATAGCTCCCTAAGTTTTACTCTTGACTTATCCACGGGTCATATCAAAACCAGGTTTTTGACCCTGAGACTTCCCTCGAATTATACATGAGGTTGACTTGTACATGAGTGTATATGGTAATAAGAACAGCTATTCTGGATTAGACTGAGGAACTATCTAGTCCAACATTCTGTTCACAGGATGGCCAACCAGTTGTGTATGGGAAACCTACTAGCAAGACAGTTAAGCAACTGCATCCTCCATGCTGTGTTCTTCAACAGCTAATACACAGAGACATATTGTGTCTGATTCTGAAGATGATGTATAGCCATGTTGACTAGTAGTCATTGATGAACCTTTCCTCCATAAATTTATCTAGTCACTTTTTAAAGCCATCCTAATTTGCAATCCTCATATATTGTTGCATGGAATTCTACACTTCCATTATGCTCTGTGTACTTATTTTTGTCCTTTCTGAATCTTGACCATTCAGTTATGGTGCCTGACCCTGGATTCTAGAATTAAATGATGAATAATCTCTGTCAAATATCCCCTTGCCTGTGCTTTACCTTAACCAAACAGCCCAAACATTATAATCTGTCCCCATAGGCAAGTTGCACCAGTCCTTTGGTCATTTTGGCTACCCCTTTCTGCATCTTTTCCATCTCTACAACATCCTTTTTAAGTGCAGTGACCAGAACTGTACACAATATGGTAGATGTAGGTATGAGGGCAATATGATATTGATTGTTTCACTCCTGATTCCTTTTCAAATTATTCCAAACTTGGATTTTGCCTCTATTATTACACAACAGTCATTCATTGGGTTGATATTTGCATAAAAATATCTGCTATGACCCAGAGATCCTTAACTAACATCCATCAGTGTATATATGAAAAATTATTATCTTTCCCCCCCTAATATGCACAACATTAAACTTGGGTTTCACTGAATTTTAATCCAGTGTTTTAAAACACATTCTCCCAGTTCAAACCCAGTTGAAGAAATCCTCTTGAAACTTTTTACACTCTCTTCTTGTTCTCAATACCATAAATAATTTATTTTCACCAGCAACTATGACCACTAATTCCAGATTTTACATCAAGAGATGTTCTATACCTCAAATTTGATATATTTGCACGTTTTGTATTTTCTTTTGGTAGTACTGTACTGTGTTTCCAATCCTGTATCTTCTAACATATCTTCACAGTTTTTGTTATTAAATTAGTGTAGGGGCAGGTGTGCTAGGAGACCATATAGACACTTTTAAATTCACTCATATGGTCTTAAGTATATCACCCCTCCGTGTTTGTATTTTCAATGTTTTGTGAAAATGTGCCTGCAGGTGGGCAAAATTGATAATGCCTTGCCTACCAATGTTCCCTACTTTAAAAAGCTTAGGTATGCCTGTTGACAGAAGTTAAATGCAGAATGTTATTCTCTAGTGGATACTGCTTACATCTACTCTGTATACTCATGTATAAGTCTAGAAATTTTGGTCAAAAAAATTGACCCAAACCCCCTGAGTTGACTTATCCCTGGGTCTTATAAGTACTGTACTTTAAATCATAAAAATGAACCACCCCTGGTGAAAGACAAAAGTGTAATCTGACCTCCCCTCTACTTTCTTATCCATGCAACCTTTATGGTGGATATGAACAGTTATGCCTGTTGGAATTTTGTACTTTGGCATTGTTTCCTTTGTTTCATCCTTTACATTCTTTAGTACATGTTCCTAAATTTTACTCTCGATTTATCCACGAGTCATATCAAGATTCATAAAGCGTGTGATTGTGTTTTGTCATTCAGAGTGTAAAAGGTTCTTCTATCTGTGGAACTTTTGGATATCTTTATATGCCCATGATGACTGGACAGGTAAAATTTTTAAAAATTAAACAGGAAAAATGTTATCTGGCAATTTAAAGATCCAGTGTCTTTATTCTCCATGCAATGTTCTTGCAGGCTTTTTTCCCTATACTGTTTTGCATTTGGAAGATAACCTTTCTATTTCTTTTTCAAACCTTGGTCTTAATTTACTGCTGACATAAACTGAATTTTTTTAATATTGTTCTGTACTGTCTATGCTGGATTTATTAAGAGTACCACACAAGTCTAATAACAGTTTTTTTAAAATATCTGGAGGCTGTGAATTACTCAATGAAAATGTGTTATGGAAATGTGTTCTATGTTCATATTAAGAAAGATTTTAGGTCACAGGTGTATATTTGCTTCTTTGTAGACAGTAACCTTTTTCATAAAATAAAGAGAAATAAAAAACAAATAAAGACAAGAGAAAAACAGGCTCACAGTAAACAGAAATTTAAAAAGATACAGAAGTACTTGGTAAATTGATGGAAGGATGTTCCATGACCTTTCTCTGTCTGAGGTATAGAGGACCAAATGGTGCCACTCAGTTGGACATGTAAAGGAACCCAAAGCCAAGAAAGTAATTTTGACACATGAAACAGAAAGTCCCACAATCACCTCTCCTTGTTTCTACCATACAGCAACGACAAATTAAGCAACAATTTTCGGTCCTCCCATGATGCTCAACATTTGCTGCTGGACTGATGGTCACTTCACTCTGCCTAAATGTTATGGCTCTCCCAACCCAATGAATATTTTTTTTTCTTGATAGAATTCTTACAGGAATATTTGTTTCTAAGGGGGGGAAGTAGGTAGTTTCCTGATGTATTTATTTTTGTCCAGGAACCAAAGTGAAAGGGAGTCCTGGGGCCAAACAGAAAGAAAGGGTAGGCGAATAATGCGTGTCTTTCCAGAATTCTTTCCTTGCCACGGGACTCCAGGCATAAGAATACTACAGGAAATCCAGTTCCACATTAACCCCTGAATAGGTTAAGCAGAAACGAGAACATCACAAACAAGAAAGAAATCATACCTTAAAAGTGAACTTCTGTGTCTCCTCCATCCATCTCTGTAAACATTCTTGAACAGATATGAGTGTTCAGAGCAGTCAGACACCCAGATTACATTTCATTTGTTATCTAATTAATATGATTTCCGTATGATTATGTTGTTGCTTAGGAAATACTGTCAGCCCTCCATATTCACTGGTTTAACTTTCATGGATTTGACTATTTGTGAGTTTGCCTGAGGACAGAGAGTGTGTAGACAAATGGGTGGGCAGCTGGATGCATGATGTGGGAGATGCTCCTGAGCTCCCCCCCCCCCATACCTTCCTGTTAATTTCACAATTTTGCCAAAAAGGAGCTTGAACAGGGGAAATCATAAAAAGCTAGATTTACAAGGGGAAAGGAGAACCAGCCCCTGCCCTGTCAATCTCCAACTGGGGGAGCGGAGGGAGAAAGCAAAGAAGAAAAGAAGGAAGGAGGGGAAGGAGGGAACTGGGACAAGGGGTGCAGGAAGGTAGCAGCAGGGTCCACCTCATTGCCCTTGAATGGTAGTGAAGGGCTAGCATAGAGCCAACAGCAAGTGGAAAGGGGGCTCAGAGGCAGTGTTTTCAGCCTCCTACCTATGGAGGCTGAGGTGGTGCCCAGAAAAGGCCAGACCAATGGAAAGAGAAAGGGAGGGAAGGACTCTTCTCCCTGTGTGCCCTTCATGGCCTCCCTACTACTGGCCCTGGCTACCTTCCCAGGGTCTTTACCTCTATTGTACCTGTCTTCTCCACATGCAGAGGAGCAGGGAAGGTGAGTGGATGGAGGACCCTGGGCTGTGGACTTGAATGTGCCCGCTGTGGACCATGGCAGTGGTGACAACTCATCTCCTCTCCCCAGCCGCTTGCTGATCCTGAAAGACCACTCCAACCAAGGAAAGATCAGAGATATTTCTTGGTTTTTCACTTCCACAGGGATCCTGTGCCCATGTCTCTTGTGATTATGGAGGGCCTTCTGTACATTATTGAATATGATATTGATTTATTATTTATTAAATAATTTGTTTAAATTATCTGGGATTACAGAGGGATACTGCGGGACTCTAGAAGGAGCTTGGGGAACCACATTGACCCATGGCCTGCACTTTGCCAGCTCTCGGCTAATTATCCTTCAGGTAGAATGGGTTTACACTTCCCTAAAAGAAGAGATTCAAAGTAGGGTTCATCAGCAAAACATCAATTTTTTTTAAAAAAAAATGTTAAAAAGGAATATAATACTGAAACAGAAATAGAACATTTTGACAGTGCACAAATTAATCACAGATTTTCAGTAACCAGTAGTACATAATGGTGGAGCATGGCCATTAATTAAATCACTGAACTTAAGATTCAGCAGGCCCTAATAAGGTTGTGCTTAGGTTTGGTGTTTATTAAAATAAATTTTAAAAACCATGATTATCAGTTACGATAAACTGTTCAGAATGCAACACACGCTGAAACATGTTTGGTTTAGAGAAGCATATGTTAAAGCAATGTGATGATGAATAACAAAAGTGGAACAAATACTATTTGTCAATGCTAAGGGTGTTTGGTAAGAGGTGCAAATAAAATGAAAAAATGCCCAAATACATTCATCTACAAAGGAATAGATTTTTTGGCAAAATAATAAATTGTTTGATGTCTAGTATTGACTCACTTTTTTTTAAAGCAAGAATCAATTAATTAACTACCTAAAATGATTTGGTTTTAATGGATCCCAGCCTTGATTTGTTGTTGTTCTTGTTGCTGTGTGCCTTCACGCCATCTCTGACTTATGGTCAGCCTAAGGTGACTCTATTATTTCTTGTCAAGTTGTTGTCAAGAGGTTTGCTGTTGCCTTCTCCTGAGGCTGATAGCCCATTTATTTGGAATGAGAATATGAATGACACTGAAGTAGTTTGGATATAATACTTAACTGTGAATTAGCATTACTGTGGTTATCCAGCAATAATCCTAAGGTTAATATGGTCTCACTCCAAGTCACAAGGAGTGCAATTTTGTTATAATTTGACTATGGTTTATCGACGGTCCAATTCTGGATATACTATGGGAAGTTTCCAGAGGTTGACTGTGGCTAGTGGAATATGTCAGTTCTGTGAATGGAAAGACATCTTTCATTCAGAACTTGATCCTGAATGCCAACCTGGCTTGTATTATGGAGACCTGGCTGGATGAAGCTGGAGTGGTGTGGGTTAATCTCTCCCAGCTTTATCCATCTGGGTTTTCCTTACAGCAGGAGGCGAGGTCTAGGGGGTTGAGAAGTGGGGGTGCTGTGGTCTATCAGGATTCTATCTCCTTACCCAAGTGCCCTGTCCAACATTCTAATGGGTATGAGTGTGTCTACTTAAAGTTGGGTGGCCAGGGCAGAATAGGGATTCTGTTGGTGTACCACCCATCCCACTGCTCAACAGTCTCCCCTCCTGAGCTGGCTGAATTGGTTTCATCAGTAGTGTTGGAGTCCCCTCAGCTTGTTTTGCTGGGGAACTTCAACATCCATGCGGAGACTGCTCTGTCAGGAAGAACTCAGGACTTCATGTTCACCATGACAACCATGGGGCTATTCCAAGTAATATCTGGTGCCCATGTTGCATGACACACTCTGGACCTGTTCTGGTTTTCTGTTCTGGACAGGATGATAGTGATCCAGGAGTGAAGGAACTCTCTGTAGTTCCATTGTCATGGACTGACCACTACCTGGTAGGGTTTAGATTTACTGGAATGCAAGGGTGGGGGCTGATTAAGATGGTCCATTCCAGGTGGTTTATGGATCCGGGTGGATTCCTGGTGACTCTTGGGGAATTTCTGATTATCTTGACAGCTGATCCTGTCAAAGCCCTGAATGATCTCTGGAATAGGAAAATGGATAGGGTAGTGAACATGATTGCCCCTAAATGTTACCTCCCACGAAGTGTAGCCAGATGAGCCCCTTGGTTAACTAGGGAGCTGGTGGTGATCAAAAAGGTGGGAAGAGACTAGAGTGATGATGGTGGAAGACTGAGAGCGAATCTGATTGAACACAGGCTAGAGCTCATTGGAAGGCCTATGCTATGGTGATAGTGGCAGCAGAAAAAGAAGGAAAAAAAACCCTCTGGCACCATAGTGTCTGAACAGTGTAGTCCAGCAGAGCAGTTGCAAATGGTGAGGGCCCTTTTACATTCTGACCCACAAGAAGGAAATAAAGACTACTCGACAGCCTGCTGTGAAGAATTTGCAAGACATAGGTTGTTGTTTTTTAGGGTTTTTCAGGCTCTGTGGCCATGTTCTGCAAGAGTTTATTCCTGACATTTCATCAGCATCTGTGGCTGGCATCTTCATGGATGTTTTACCAGCATCTTCAGAGATGCCAGCCACAGATGCTGGCAAAACATCAGGAATAAATTCTTCCAGAACAGGCCACACAGCCCAAAAAACCCACAAAAACCCTATGAATGCCGGCCATGAAAGCCTTCGACTTCACATTTGCAAGACACTTTGCAGACAAAATTACTCAGATCCTGTGAAGGTGAGCTCACCTACCCAACTTCTTTTCTCAGAGGACAGCATGGTGGGTCTTTTTGATCCCACTGCTGCCACCAATTATGTGAATATGATGTCCACTATCCCACCAATTTGTCACTGTGAGACTTGAACTCGGGACTGTCTTAAGCGTCTCCTGCACTACAACTCTCTTAGCTGCCAGCACTCTAGGTTTCAAATTTTCCCCCAGCTTGGCACCAACTATTCTTTGACAGCCACATACCCACTGTCTAATGCGTCCCAAACCTAAAAGACTTTTCTCCATGTAGGTAACATTTTTAATGTGTTTCTGAAATCACTTCAGACAGTTGCTTGTTGAAACAAAATAATAAATGTATTTACAAGTCAGGATGAATACAGTATCTCTTTTAGTGGATGGTGTTCACAATAGCTACAGTGTATAGATACTTTATTACACAGTTTAACAGTTTCTTTAGCCTGTTTTTGTAATTGTTTCTCTATAGCATTATCTATGTTTCCTTACAGATTAAGTTCTTCCAGAACCTTTGTTAAACTTTTTTTTTATCATATAACCCTTTTGGTTACCTGTGACTCCAGTAGTCACTAAACACTATGTCTCCTACAGGACACTACAACAATTTAATTAAGGACACTCTTCGTCCTTTTCTTCGGTACCTAAAACCCTTTCTAACTATCACTCACAGCAGCATATCCTAGCCTCAGTGGGTCTTCACCTCTCAGGGCACACTAAACATCAACTCCTTTCAAACCTGCTCCCTCTTATATACTTACTCCTGGGAGCAGCCCCACTTTTTCCTGGCTTCGCTCTCATTGGTTAGTGCCAGGGATCTAATCTGCCTGTTGTCTCCACACATATGCTATGACTTGGATGCTGTAGTTGACACAGGTCCAGTGGATGTAATCTTGGTGCCTGCTTGTCCTGTGTTATTGGGTAGATTTCAATTTGTGCAGCCTGAGGATGTGGCCGAGATCTTTGGAGAAGTGAGGGATACCACATGTATACTGGATCCTTGCCCTTCCTGATTTCTGAAAGCAACTAGAGAGGGACTGGCTGAGTGGGTAAGGGGAGTGGTGAATGCTTCACTGCAGCAAGGCAGCTTTTCATCCTGCCTAAAGAAGGCTGTGGTGAGGCCATTATTGAAAAAGACCGCCATTCTGGATAACTATCAGCCAGTCTCTAAAATTCCATTCTTAGGCAAGGTTCCGGAGTGAGTGGTGGCCTCCCAGCTCCAGGGGTTTCTGGATGAAAGGGTTTATTTAGATCCATTTCAATCTAGCTTCAGACCTGGTTATGAGATAGAGACAGCTTTGGTCCCTATGCAGGGAGCTGGACAGGGAGACTGTGTTCCTGTTGGTCTTGTTGGATCTCGGTGGCTTTCAGTACTATTGACCATAGTATCCTTCTGGGTCACCTCTCTGAGATGGGACTTGGGGGCACTGTTATGCAGTGGTTCTGGTTTTTCCTGGAGGGAGAGCATAGGAGGTGGAGTTGGGGGACTCCTGTTTGACCCCCTGCCCATTGCCCTGTGGGATTCCTCAAGGATCTCTTCAGTTCCCCATGACCTGCTGGGAGAGGTCATCTGGAGCCTTGGGAGTTCGGTATCACCAATATGTGGATGGCACCCAAATCTATGGCCCGAAATAGAAAGATAAAAAGCACTCCTTTGGGAGCTGCACTGAAGCTGACTAATGCATCCCAAACCCGGCAGCAAAAGGAGCAGGAAAAAAAACCACTCCTTGCTGGCGGTCCATTTCAGACCATGGCAGCGGCTGGCCATGGGACCACAGCGGCTGGCCACCGCAGTCCCACACTGCTCAGGGCTCAATTGGGTCTCAGTCCAAGTCGCTGGGCTGTTTGACCACTGTCTCCCCATTCCATCTGCTTCCAAGGAAATTGTCTCTGTACTGAACCAATGTCTGCTGTCAGTTACAGACAAGGCAGAGGTAAGGGAGATGAGGGAATAGGGATTTTGTCTGTGCTGGATGGGGTTACACTCCCCCTGAAGTCTCAGGCTCACAAATTGGGTGTGCTTCTGGAGTTAACTCTGAGCCTGGATGCCCAGGTCTCAGCAGTGGCCAGGAGTGCAGTTGCGCAGTTAAAGCTAGTGTGCCAGCTGTGCCTATTCCTTCACATGTCAGGCAGATGACACATGGCTTGATTACATCCTGTTTGGACTACTGCAATGCACTGTGTGAGGCTGCCTTTGGAAACTGTTCAGAAACTTTAGCAAATTCAAAACACCGCAGCTAAAATGCTGGCCAGGGACAGTTACAGGGAGCATGTAACTCACTTGTTGAAACAGCTTTACTGGCTATCAGTTCATTTTTGGGCACAGTTTAAAGTCCTGGTTATATCCTATAAAGCCCTGTATGGCTTAAGTCCAGACTATTTGAGTGATCGCATCTCCCCGTATGAACTTGCTAGAGCTCTCAGATCTCCTTGGGAAGGCTTTTTCTTGTTCCCACTACCATCCCAGTCTCGCTTGATGAGGACATGAGACAGTGCCTTCTTGGTGGCTGCTCCCACCCTTTGGAACTTCCTTCCATGGGAGGCTAAGTTGGCCCCTTCCCTCTTTGCACTTCACCAGAAAGCAAAAACATTTTTATTTAAGCAGGCTTTTAAACATATAATCAGGCCAGAGTAGTTTTTATATGGGCTGTGTGTTTTTAGTTATTATTTTTTTACTTTTTGTATGCTTTTGTATTAATTTTGTACTATTTTAAGTAGTCAATTTTAATTGTTTTTAAATTTTTATTGTGATATTTTAATCATGTTTTATCTTGTGAGACACCTTGGGTCCCTTTTTTGGGAGAAAGGGGCATAAAAGCTAAATAAAATAAAATAAATTCAGATTGGGAGTGTGCAATGTCCAATTTCCTTTGTAATTCTTTGTTGTTGCTAATTGCCTTGAGTTGGCTTTGACCCAGGGCAACCCTATAAATGAAAGATCTCCAGGTCACCCCATCCTCAACCACCCTGCTCAGCTCCTGCAGAGTCATAGCCATGGCTTGTCTTATTGAGTCTATCAATCTGGAATGTAATCTACTCTATGATCCAGCCATTGGTCTTTTTGGTGTTAAATGGTATTCTAAAAACTCTTCTCCGGCACCACATCTCAAATGAGCTTTCTCCACTGTCCAGCATTTTTTACATAGAAATGGGAATACAGTATACAATGGCATGGGCAATCCTAACCGGTATTTAATGATATCCCTTTACACTTCAGGATCTTGTCTAGTACCTTCCTAACTTCCTGTCCAAATCCTAGTCTTCTTCTGATTGCTTGACTGCAGTCTCCACTCTAATTGATGACTGAGTCCAAGTAAGGAACATCTTGAACTATTTTGATCTTTTCACCGTCTAATGTCATCAATGTTGTTATAAATGTTATTTATTTGATGTTTGCCTTTGCACTTTCTGCCATTGATCCTCTTCAATAATCTTTCCATATCTTTGATATTTTCTGCTAGTATTAGGCATCATCTGCATATCTTAGATTGTTGATATTCCATCTTCCAGTTTTCGTGCCTTCCTCCTCTGAGTCTAACCGTGTTTTTCATGTGATGTTCTTGGCATACAAGTTAAATAGATAGGGTGATAGAATGCAGCCATACCTGACCCCCTTTCCAATTGGAAACTATTCTGTTTTTCTGTATTCTGTCCTAGCAATAGCCTCTTGTCCTGATTACAGATGGACATCAGGACTGTCAAATATTGTGGCTCACCTCTGGAAGATTGAGACCCCCCCCTCCGAGCTGATTTTCAGATGGTTCCAAAGACTGCAGGCTGAAAGGAAGGAAAATGCCCCATAAGGGCACCTGCTATGAGATCTTAGTTCATTAACATCTTGGCAGTATAGAGCAACTTTTGAATGTTTCATAAAAAAGCAAACAGTTTTGCAAGTAACATGGCTCTGTTAAGACATTGTGTGATGAACATTTTCAAGAGCTTTCTATTACTGCTCACAATAGTCACCTTAACTCTGCCAGCCTGGTTTGTCCAGCTGTGCCCTCAAGAGCAAAGTAGTTGTGTAATGTTCTCATCAAGTGGATAACTTACATTATGAAAAGGCTTGAGTTGTTGTGCATCATTCATCAGGCAATTTTTACATTGAATCGTTCTCAATAGAGACCAGTATGGTAACATGCTACTCCGACTAGAAAACAGATTTATTGTAGTCACGTATAACAAAAGTCCACCTACAGAAACTGCATCAGTGTACAATGGCATTAAAGGCCACAGAGAAATTTCATTGAACATCTATTACTCATGCAAAATGAGAATCTTTTTGATTGTGACTAATCCTTACTGCAGATGACAAGTAGAACTGAGTCAGATGGTAAATTTTAAAAATGAAAGAAGTGAAATAATTGTCCAGGGGCTTCATTTTTTGACTTCTACTGAAGTCTCACCTGAACATTTCCACTCTTGTGAGACAAGAAAATATGGTTTTGAGGCATGAAGAGAAATTAATCACTTAAAAATAGAACTCTCAATTCATTATTGTCACTTTTACCCCAGTGTGCCTCTGTGGGTTCCTTTCTCTGATGGTTATTTATTGGTTTGATTTGTAACCTGTCTATGCCCCCCAAGAATGAACATCAAGGTGACTGTATTTATAACCAGTTTGTAATTCATTACTTACAACCTCATGTCATTTCATTTCCTCAATAGCAATTTAGATAGCTATGCCAAGATCAAAACGGTGTACTTCAAAAGATACAGCCAGGAACATAATTGCCTATTACATATCTTCCCTGCTCTTTCTCTAAGCATCTTGGAGTAGTTTATATTGCTATATGTGGTATCCATGCTGCCCCCAATCCAGGCAGATTAGAGGGCAGGAGCTGTTTAATTTCATCACTAGGAACAGACATGTGTCTTTAGACCATTTCCTGGCAATAATCAAGGGTGAAAATTTGATGTAAATCTTTTGCTAATTCTTTTAAAGCCATTTCCAGGAACAGACTATATTTCCCAGAACAGATTTTATTATTATGTGCTTAATCAACTAATCTCTGCATTTGAAAAGCAGATGTAATCAATGGCAGTCAAGAAATTCTGTTGCTTAATGTATATATACAGAAAGTACATACAGAATGTTTAATTACAATATTTCAGTCTTCTGTCTGAAATAATTAGAATGGTTGCTTTTAGTACCTAGACTGCCTTTTACTGATGTGTGCCTCCTTGATGATTCCTACTGTGATTTATAGATTATTCAGATAGTATTTTTGCCTCACTGTGGGGAGATGTGCCTAAGGCTTTTAACTCACATGAATAACATAGCATGTATCTGTTAATAAATTAACATTTAGAGACCAATTCATTTGAGAAAGGTGTCCTGTCTCAGCACTAGCCCAAGGTGTATTCTTATCTGAGTCAAAGATAGCATCCTTTCCTCAGTTCATGAACAGAGGTAATTTAGACTAGCAGATGAATCTTAGTTCAAATGGCAATGGGTTCTCCTCCACTTCCCATTCTGAAATTGTCAGCATAGGCCAGTAAGACCTCCTGTTTTTGCAAGCTTGAACAAGACATGGGAAGCTGAACTGGAGGGGCGAAGGTGCATGTACACCTTTAAGAGTTGCAGGTAGTTTGGAAGAGTGGTGCAACATCTAGAGAGGTAGGGAGAGGTTAAGAGCAATCTTCTAATGAAGCAGTGGAACTGTGCATGTGTGTATAGACTAGGGAAGTATTTCTTTGTTAATTTTGTACTTTAAGAAAGCAATGAGGAATTTAAAAAAATGCTTCTTGCTATGAGAAAGTCTTTGAAAAAGCAGAGTTTTTGAAGGGTACACAAAGTTAAGACTTATTCTGAATGAAGTTTGCATGTTGTATCTTTGAGCAGAAAAAGCATTCTCTGTACAAAAAACAATACTTATTTGCAGAAAGTGTGCAAACTTTGTGCAAACTAAATCCTGCACTGCAAAGATTCTTGTCAGTCCAGGATTCTCCTCATCAGGGGTTCCTGACATTCAAGAACCACATTTGACCATTTTTTGATTATTTTTTCTGTCCTGAGGATAGAGTCAGGCCAGTGATGAAGCCATGATGGATATGCCCACCTCTCTGCTGTCCTCGCTTCTGTCTCGGATTGCTTCCTGGGGACAGAGCCGGGCCAGTGATGAAACCACAAGGACTGCATGCACCCCTCTGCTGCAGTGGGTGGAGTAGCTCACCAGATGTCACCTCTCCTTCAGGATGGTGTGGTTTGCATCCCTCACACTGACTCAGTGACACCACCCTGCTGGGAATTACGTTAATGGACATTTGTTAGACAGGAAATACTCATTGGGACTATTGGAAATGCAAAAATGCTCAGCATTTAAAGAGTTAAATGTGTCTTAGTGAATCAGTGTTAATGTTAAATAGTGTGCCAGTGACCTACAGTCTCCTCATGTCTTATCCACATATACTAATGTTTTTGAGATATAGGTTGATAATATTTAAGGATCATCTCACCTCTTCTTTCTCCCTACTCTTTATTATCGCACTACTATAAAAATGAAAATAGTTTAGTCCTTCTTTCTCCTATCCCCCCCTCAGCCTAGTTTAGCATGCTTAGAAAGCTTTTCTCTGTCTAATGAAGTTCCTGTAATAAAATGGATGAAGGGAGAGGAAGGGGGAAAGGAATGTAGCATTCCCTTTAAAACCAACACATTTTTATTTTAACATCAGCTTTCATAGATGTAAACCCACTTCTTCAGATGCAGTGCAAAGTGATATCCAGGCTTTAAGAAATAAAGCATATTTAGACAGTTATGGGAGTGGGACCAAATGTAATTTGATCAAGAAAGATGCAAAACATGATATTTCCCCCCTCCCCCTCTTTATGCTGCCAAGAGGCTAATATGGCTATTTCTTCCACCTATAAGAAAACTTTAATTTGCTTTCTATAATCATAGAATCTATAAATCTACTCACTGTATGCATGCCTTCCATATCATAAACAACAGTGGAAATCATCAAGCATGTGTAGACTTTGTAGCTCAGTCTCCAAAACATTTGGTCAAATGGAGCTTATGCCCTCTGTTTTTAATACTACAGTAGTATTGAAGTTGAGGACTATATTTTTGGTTTTGCTGGGGTTTTTTTCTTTTGAAAAATAACATTCTAGATTCAGAAATGAGAAAGACAGATTACCATATTGGAGTCAGGAACTGAATTGTAGAAAAGGGTTTGATACCGTATTGATGTGCATCTAGCCAAAGGTATAGTGGCTGTCACCACAAGGCTTCATTGTCCTGTGTAGACTATTGGCATAATTTGAGTTCCCATTAGATATACTGCACATGCAGCATTTCTTCATGTGGGAAGAGAGAAATTTGAACATATACATAATGTTAAAATAATGTGGACACCCTACCCCCCTTGAATGAAACTCTAGGGTGGTGATGGAGAACATTTTAGGGACTGAATGCCCAAACTCAAAGGTGTTCTGGCACCAGGTCTTACCCGGAGCCAGGGGGGGGACTTCTGAGAGGTGGAACGTTTGGCCTCTGGGGGGGGAAGGACTTCTGTCTTCTGGGGGGTGAGACTTCCCTGGAGACAATTAAAGGCCCGGGAGGCTGAGGAGGGGGAAGGCGGAGAAGAGGAACAGGCGTTTATATAATTTTGAATTCTGCTGATTATATGTTATCATCTGATTTATTTCAAAATGAGTGCAAGAGTAAAAGAAATGATGTGTTCAAAGTGTTCAAATGATGTGAAGAGAAGCCTTTATGGTAGATCACAATTATTATTTTGCATTTATCATATTTGGAAAAAGTCCTTTACAGATAAAACACTACATGTATCACCTACAAATTAGAATTTTTTTAATAAAAAAACAACTCTGAACCAACCAAGTAACCAAACACATGGATAACACACATGCCTCTCAACACCTCATTCTTGGATTTACTAGGTTCATTGTACTAGTTAAGCGTTCTGAGGCTGAATGGAATATTTCTGACTGTAAAAACAACAGTATGCCCCAAGCATAGGGCTGCCATCAGATTCAAGTGATAAAAATAAAATAAAATTATGTTTTCTTTTCTTTAAAAACAAGGAGATCAAGACTAAAACCTACCCACTGGGAATGCACCTTTCAAAGAATCCTAAAGGATATGATATATTTTAACCAGAAGTTGTTTTGATTACATTGACATACATATCTTATGTTTTGAATTTTCTTAATTGTCTGAAATTATTTTTTACTGATTTTAAAAAATGAAGACCCCAGGATTATTTATTTATTACTAACATAAGCTGGTGATGACAACCTGATTCCCAAAGAGTGTTACTGAGACAATCGCTATTTGGATTGTTTATGTGTGACCTTGAATAAGGTCCTTAATCCTTCTCTGCCCTAATTCCCCTTATCTGTATGGTGAAGATGGTGCTTTGCATTTGTGTTCTGAGATCCATTAGAAGCAATGTGAACTACTTTTTCCAGGTGCTTGTTAAAAAGATGCAACGTTATATAAGCTGTTCTGTCCTGAGAAATCATGGTGCAGTCATATAAACACACAAAGATGTTTTAAAATAGATTCAGTACATGCATCCATATGGTTTGGTGGCATTTGATTTAATTTGAAATGTTTGTGCTTGTCAAGAACTTTTTAACTCTGTCACCTAGGATCATAGAATAATAGAATTGTAGAAGAAACCACAAGGGCCATCCAGTCCAACCCCCTGCCATGCAGCAACTCTCAGTCAAAGCATCCCCAACAGATGGCCATTCAACCTCTGTTTAATGACCTCCAAGGAAGGAGACCCGAAAGTCTTTCAAGCGGAGGTGCCAGGGATTGAAGTTGGGACCATATTCATGTCGAAATTGTATGACAGCATGCTCTCAGTGATAGGGTTAATATGTCCCTGAACATGTGCTGCTTGCTTCTTTCATCTTCCTCACAAACTTTATTCCAGGCTACAGGACTTGGTTGCCGGACTGGGTTTGCAGGTCTTTGGTCCAGAGGGTCAGCTGCAGAAAGTTTAAATGGCTTCCCAAGGAAGCTGAGTGACACCACCATTCTGAGGGTGAGGTGAATGAATGAGGGGTGGGGAAAAGAAGATTGACAAAAGGGCTGGAATAGAAGGACAAGGATAAGAGGACCCTAGGCAGTCACACCAAGGCCTGTATGAGAGCAGGCAGTAGGGTTTCCACCAACTCTCCCAGCATGATGTACATCCCTTTTTCTGGCAAAACCATGGGAGAAAGAAGAGAAAAAGAGAAGGGCTTGAGAGCTGATGTGTATGCCATCATCTAGCTAGCACTGTCAGCCATTATCCTCTATTTTCTTGGTTCAGCAAGAAGAAGAAGAAGCAGTGGGGGTGGGCATTCTGAACAGTCCCAACTTCGAAGATAAAGGGAATGACATACTTGATGCACAGCACACATCTCTACTGACTGGCAGGGAAAGTACCTTGTTTGCTTGCTTGCTTACTGTTTTGCTATCCTCTGCTCTTGTCCCTGAGGCAACTGCCTTCTGGGACTTCATGGGTGTGATGATGAGATGTTATGGGTCTTTATGAGTCCTTGTCATTTTGGGAACTGAAGTCATGTAGAAGAAAGCATGGTCTTTGAATTCTTTGTTTCAGCTTCCAAGGCTTTCCCCTTCCACCAGTCTCCAGATTGCCTTTGGTGTGAAACAGGTACCTTGTTGGCCCAGATATAACTTCATGTTTTACATTTTTATCATCCTGCCTTTAGCTTACTCTTCTTTTAAAAAGAAATAGTCTTATAACCTGTTTTCATGAGTTACGTCAGTACAGGAATTTTTAGCACTAATTATTACCTGTACTGCTACATGCATAAAAGAATAATTGATTTCCTGTTGGGTGAATAAAAATAGCAGGCGGGTGGTGTGATGAATAGCAACTATTCGCTAGATAATTTTTAAAATTACTTTATCCATTTTTCTTAGAAGTTTGACTGTGTTTTGTCTTTCATGTTAACTAAAAACCATGGCATGTGAGGTCTTGAATTACTCATTGCCCTTGCTACAGTTTCGTTTTTTTAAATTAAGCAGATAGTTAAAACTGTGCCTGTATCAGACAATGAAAGGTTTCTGTTTTACAGAATTTTTAGGGCACATATACTGATATTTCTGTGCTATGCACATTCTTTCTTTTACACTCTCCTGCAGTACATACAGACCCTTTAAATGAGGTTTACTCTATGATGATTTAAGACCAAGCAGACAATAAGAAGTATAATAATAATTTTTGAAATGCGGGAGCTCATACTATGTATGTATATTCATACACCCGTATCCCAGAAAGCAGCTATACATAAACCAGGGCTATATTCCTCACAAAAGCAGACTTATACTTGCACAATGGGGCTTTTACGTATTCCTCTTTTTTTTTTTTTTTTGTCAATCTTGGAGTAGTTTTGGAGTACCATGGAGTAGATTTTGGATGGCCTGGAGGGGAGCTAAGGGTCTCTTTCCCCGTTCTGCTGGTCCGACTGTACTACTGGTTGATAGATACCATAATATAACCCATAATGTTTAATGTATTAAGATTAGTATGACTACAGTTCTGCTTACCAACAAGTAGGCTAATGGAGTAAGCACAGTTACTGCAGTGGTGCTTAGAGGCTTTCCAGACAGCAATCCCTTTTCACCCATCATTTCCCATGAGTCTCAAATCATTCTCCCTCCTCCAGCATGATCCATGATGCTTAAGGTTGCTTGTGCCATCCACATGGAAGCATTTTTGTTTTTAATCCAGTCATATGAGCCCCTATCTACACTTGTCAAAGGGCACAGCTTTCCCCCTTACACACTCTGCCATCTCCCCACCCTCTATGTTCCAGTGTTTTTTGGAACACAATTTTTCCCAGTGATGGGAAAAGATCATGGAGAGTGGAGGGAAGTAGAAGCACCATAAGCACGTAAGTCAGTATGTACAAACCATGTACAGTTGGCCCTCTGTATCCACGGGTTCTACATCTGTGGATACAAGCATCCATGGCTTGAAAAAAAAATTAAGTTCCAGAAAGGAACCCTTGGTTTTTCCATTTTATATAAGGAACACCATTTTACTATGCCATCACATATAATGAGACTTGAGCATCCACAGATTTTGGAATCCATGGGCTGGTGTTGGAATCATATCCCAGAGGATACAGAGGGACCACTGTACATCCAAATGAAAAAGTCACAGTCTTGCACAAACCACAGATAATATCTCCAAGAGAGGACCTGGGAGAAAAATGCAATGTGCTGCAATGATATCCTGAAGAATTTAGACTAAAGCTGGGACATGCAGGTCAAACAGAGTTACAAGGCAAGACACAATGCCACCATAGCACATTAACCTGCTCTCAGGAGAAAAAGCCCTTAAGGGCATCTGGTCAGTGCATATATACATGGTTACTACACATGAGCCTGCATCCTGTTTGTTTATTTCAAACTGAATAGACCCATTGAATCAATTGTTGAATGGTGAGTCAACATGCAAGTAAATTCCATTGTTTTAATGGGTCCACTTTAGTCAAGACTAACAATTGTTTCATGTGATTCATGCCGTTGTGTAGTTAAAACACAGATTATTATACAAACTCATACGTGGTTTTCCTCCTTTGAGAAGTCTTTGAGGGATGGTCTGAAGAAGGGGGGAAATGGAGTACAGGTAGATTTTCAAAAGGCATATGGAAAAAGAGGGTTATGCTTAGTGGCAGCAGAAGAGATCTCATCAGAACAGCCACCAGAAATTAAAATGTGAAAAGAAAGGAGCCAAAACTATCTGGTCATCACACACACATTATCAGACATGGCCCTCTGCAGCAGTGTAACACAATGAGAAATTCAGGGTAGGAAATAGGGAATTAAATTGTTTCACCACAATAACCCACCTGCTGAGTTATTTTCAAGTGAAATAACATAGGCCCAATTCACACTACAGAATGATAGCACTATTATTCTTGTTTAATTGCCTCCCCCCCCCATTCCTTTGGAATCCTGTGGTTTGGGGTTTGATGAGGCACCACAGCTGCCTTCCTAAACTACCAAGCCTCTTCCTAAACTACCAATCGCAGGATTCCACAGGATGAAACCATGGCAGCTGAGGCAAAATAATAGAGCTATACAGCAGGCCCTTGGTATCTGCTAAAGTTCAGTTCCAGGACTCCCATGGGATGCTCAAGTCCCATTATATACAGTGGTGTAGTAAAATGGTGTCCCTCACATAAAATAACAAAGTCAAGGCTTGCTTTTTGGATTTTTCTTTTGGGGGGGAGGCATATTTTCAGTCTGTGGTGGTGGAATCCGTGGATACTGAATCTGTGGATATGGAGGGCCGACTGTAATTGTGTAGTGGGAATGGGTTTTTAGTTTAGAATACAAGAGGCCAAAGAGTGATCTAAACCAATTCTCAGCTTCTCTTTTCCTTTAATCTCATCTCTCTCTCTCTCTCTCTAGCTGCATCTACACTGCAGAATTAGTGCAGTTTGTCACCACTTTAAGTGCCATGGCTCAGTGCTATGGGATTCTGGGATTTGCAGAATTTTGTTTAGATATTTAGCCTCCTCTGGCAAAGAGCTGTGGTGCCACAACAAACTACAAATCCTGGGATTCCATAAGATGGAGACATGACAGTTAAAGTAATATCAAACTGTATTAATTCTGTAGTGTGGCAGCACCCCTATTCCTTTTAACTGCTATGGTTCCATCCTGTGGTATCCTGGGATTTGTACTTTGTCACTAAAATAATCTGGCTGGGAATTCTAAATGCTTCTCCCTAAACTGCCAATCCTAGAATTGCATAGGGCAGATCCATGGCAGTTAAAGTGGAATTATAGTACTATAACTCTATAGAGTGAATAGGCTCTGGGCACAGACAGGATACTTTGGGGCAGCATTAAGGTTGTCTTGAAACAGATCACACAGTCATATGGTCTATAATCCAATAGAGAAAAACATACCACCCATAGTTTTTTGTGGGTTTTTCAGGCTATGTGGCCATGTTCTAGCAAAATTTCTTTCTGACATTTCACCAGCATCTGTGGCTGGCATCTTCAGAGAATGCTTGCCTGGAAAAAGTTGGGTGTATATATACTGTGTGAGCCTGGGAATGCAGGAGTGATTTGAGCGAAACGTCAGAAAGAAATTTTGCTAGAACATGGCCACATAGCCCGAAAAACCCACAAAAAGCTATGGATGCCGGCCATGAAAGCCTTCGACTTAACATACCACCTATTTGAATTTCCTCTGATTTTCACTGCATAGTTTAAGTTTGTTTAAAACATTGAGCTTTAACACTGACTTACCTTTCCCACCATGGGACTTTAAAAATCCTATTCCCTGAGATCAAAGACACCTATAGTGGAACTTCTTTGCTTTTTCTCAGATGTGTAGTTTTAAGTTATGTGTTACAAAAAGAACCTTCCAAAAACCTATCATTGATCAACATAAATGTTTGCTGGTAAAGTGTGTGTGTGAAACATGCACACCACTATTGGCAACGCAAACTGTGTATCTCTTCTAATATTGCATGTGTTGTTTTTAACTTGGCTGTTGTCACTAGCAGGGAAGCTAATGTCTGGAAGCGCCCCAGATAAAGATAGAACACAATGACTACAAATACTCCTAAAAATAGCTGCTGTTTCATATTTTATTAAAATGCCAGAATGTCTACACATTGCATCCTGGAATTTATTGACTGGTGTTTCTTATATTTTATATTTTTGCACAACACCTTCCAGCTTGTACCTTACCTGTTCTGGTGGGGAAAGAAGTACTTGAAATTGGATGGTCCTTATCTTCTTTGTGGGTAATGGGTCTTAAATTCTGGCTGTTACTCATGACATTTAGAATAATAGGGCTATGTCTCAGTTTTTCAAGGAAAGCATTAATAGTTTAAAAGGCTGTGGAGACTGAACTTTAGATGCTTTAGACACAGCATGACAGGATTTGCCAACATGTCATGTTGGCATTCATAATAAGAATTGCAACCAGTAGCTTGTCATTTATACATTCAGGTCAAAAGTAGTAACATACAAACTACAGGCATATCTCAATTAGGTATATGTATTCTGGGCTTTACTTTAAAAGAAAATTCAGTACCAGAGGCAGAAATAACATGGAAAAAATAGGGATAGGTTCCCTATAGGTAGGAGGTGGGGGGAATTTTAATATGTTTCTGTAGTCTTTTTATTCAAAACTAATAGTATGTGACATGAAACAACTAAGTCAGATAAGTAAACAATATAAGTATACAAAAGCATTTTGAACCTTGTAGGATTCTAGAACCTAAAGGATTCTTCAAAAATTCATACAGGAAATAATTTTTCTTTGACCTGCCTCCATTTTTCTTACGATTTCCATTTTGATGGCCAAACATATATATCTATGCTTTTTAAATATGATGTGGGTAAATGATGAGGCAGGTTAATCTGCTTTTCCATTTTATTTGCATTTTGCTCCTTATGCTCGCTCATTAAGGGATTCTGAAGGCAGATGGAGTTTACCTTGTGTGTTGGAGGGAGGCACACACAGCTACAGTACGGTAGACTAAAGTAGATTCCCATTCTTTCTCAGTGTAAACTGCTGTATTGTTTCCTGCATACATGACACTTCAATCTAGCACTGGAAATTTGCATTTCTATACCTTTTTTCACCATCCTCCTAATGCCAATGGAAAGAAAACAAAAACAAAAGCAACAATTTGTCTGTACAGAGAACAAGGAAAAGAGAGATGCTGGACAGGTGTAAGACAATTTGTAAAAAGGAGGTTTTTTTTGTCAGAGGCTTTATTAACTGAAGTATGCCTGTAAACAGGGGCATCACTAGAAGGTGCAGGGCACACCAAGTGACACCCTAAAAGGGGGTAGCACCACTGCTTCAATATAGCTGTCTTTTGGTAGAAATGGGTTATGGTATTCACCCATGGCCTTTTAAATCCCTGGAGTTCAGAGGGAGAGAGTGTGAGTGGGATATGGCTCAGTGGGCAGAATAAAGAAAAGGCCTCTGGTTTTTATTTATTTTTTTTAAAAAACTTTTGTTTAAAAACATATCTTCCAAAATTTTCACTTTAATAACATGAAATTATGTACATGTAAACACATTTAGGCTGTGCTTATGATACTGTAATTTAAAGGTATAATTTTAATTTTGCTACCTGTTTATGTCACAACTACTGCTATTACATTCAGTGATACACAGGAGTAACAATTTATGAATAACGTTAATACAAAAAAAGTCACTAAGGATTCTGTATGGTGTTGTATGGGAGGTGGTCTATGTAGAGTAACACTATGAGTTACCAAATCAAGTGACACCAACCCTGTGATGACACTGTCTGTATAAGAGAGCAAAGAAAACAATAAAAACGACTAAATAACACTGTCATTTTAAAAAAATTCTGAAGTAAACAGATCCAAAGTTTAGTAGATCAACACCTTCATTTTTGTCTTTCTCTCACAGATAATAATTGGATTTAATAGTCTTGGAAATAATCCGCCTTTAAAAAAAATGTGAGAAAGTAGTGTGGTTATTTTCTGTCAATAATTGTGAGATTAATTTGAATTTCTCACTATTGTTTGGATTCTAGGAAATGTGACCAGCATTCCATTTTCATCATGATATTTCCTGGCTGCTCTTTCTATATGGAGTTTCATGTTGCCCTACAAAACTATTCCTGAGATTCAAGGCCTTTTAAAGAATTTGGGGATGTAGGGGGGCCTCTGCTGGAAATTCTTGATTGCATATTAATAAAAATAGATAACATGAACAGTGAAAAAAATTGTAGCATGCCATTGACTGTTGTCATGATTAAAATGTTTCCCATCCATAAAACTGTACAATTATATCACATTTCTAGACCCTTTACTGTATTTCATTTTCTTAGTCCTCTTGACACTTTTTATTTCTGGACATCTAAGGCCAAATAAGAAGTCTAACAAACTTTCCAAACTCTTCAGCTGTCCGAACTGGGGGGGGGGTATATAGATGGGGGAAATGGTGAGATGCCGGTTTTGCCCCTGACAGAGGCCACAGCAACGAAATAGAAACAACCTTAAATATGAAGACTCTTACAAGCACAAAGGGTACTTGGAACTGCCCTTAAAGTGTTCAATGTAGCTTTGTTATTGTTCTGTGCCTTCAAGTCAACTCCAGTTTATGCCAACCTTATTTTAGGGGTTTCTTTGCAATATTTATTCAGAGTAAGTTTGCCCTTTCCTTCATATAAGACTGAGCCAGTGTCCCTGTATTTCCATGGCTGTGTAGGAATTCAAACTCTGGTATCCCAATGCCCTAGTCCAACACTTGAACTAGCAAATCACAATGCCTCTTTTTCAAATAAATATGCATAGGATAGATTGCAGGTCACCTTTATTAGTCAACAACAACAGTTGTCTTAATATTTCTTAGTGTTTGATAATTTAGTACACTTTTGATTTATAGTTCCTGAGGATGTATAACTGCAGATGAGTTTTGCTTACTCAGTTTCATCAGATTATTTCAAGGGCACTCAGCCTCCCCCATGCCTAGATTTAGGGGGCTTATTCTGTGCACCATGGGTGCAGGGTTATATCCAATAGTGATTTTGCCTTAAAGGTAAGAACTTGTTATTGAGTGTTATTGAGTGCTATCTTCATAACGAGATTATGTCTCCACATTCATAGAATCATAGAATCATAGAGTTGGAAGAGACCGCAAGGGCCTTCCAGTCCAACCCCCTGCCATGCAGGAAATCACAATCAAAGTATCCCTGACAGATGGCCATCCAGCCTCTGCTTAAAGACTTCCAAGGAAGGAGACTCCACTACACTCCAAGGGAGTGTGTTCCACTGTAGTTTGCAGCCATTGTTCCAGGTCCTGTTCTCTGGAGCAGCAGAAAACAAGCTTGCTCCCTCCTCAATATGACATCCCTTCAAATATTTAAACAGGGCTATCATATCACCTCTTAATCTTTTCTTCCTATCTTTGTACCATGAAGGACCAATCAGAAGTGGTCATGTCACGAATAGTATGCAACAGAGTCAATTACAGTTTTGCCTAGCAACAAAACAACACTGAAGACTCTTAAGAAGAACACTCCTATATAGGCTCTGCACTTAAATCTTCAAAGAATGTGTAAAGAGGAAGAGTGAGGAGTACTGGCATGTTAGTTCCACTCCTTTTCATCATTGTTGGTTTAATGGTTTAATGAGTTCTTACAAATATCCCACCAATAGAGGAATTCCATATTCCCAATAGGTCAGCAACACTCACTAGGAAAGAATTGTCTCACTAAATTTTCCACAAAAGCAAATGAGTATGCTCATAGGTTTCTATATAGCTATGTGCATGGAATTCACCAGTCACACAAGAGTGTGATGGAAGTGATAGTACTGTAGTAGTAATAGGTGGTTCTTATAGAATATTTTGGCTTGTTACATCACTCCCATGTTTACTTGCATGGCTGGTAAATTTGGTGAACATTGCTGTTTGGAAACTTGGAGATCTGAACTTTTTTTCTGCAATATAGACATTTTACCCAGAATGAGTACTGGAAAGTGGTTTATGATGAATTCCTTTGTGGAACCTCTGGCAGATAGACCTTAGAGGAAAGAGTTTGCATGAAAATGGACTGATAGAAATCGAGGCTAAGATATCTTCCTTCCAACTGTAAAAAAGAAACAACAGATATTATCTCGTCTGAAAAACATAATTGGTCACAGTCCCCCAAATAACTGAAAATCTTATAGAAGTCAATAAAGTGAAATTTAATCTGTGACACCAAGGAGGCAGTTAGGTTAATGAGGTAACAAGAGGAAGGTTTTTAATTCAATGGATTTCTCCTGTTGTATATCACATGCTAAATACATTGAAGGAGATACTCACGGGGGCGGTGTCTGTTTTTTTTCACAAATATTACGTGTACTCAATGGAAGCATCATTTACCCATACTAGTTTAAATCTTCATTACAAAGGAAATATATCAGGAGGCTTGAAGAAAATCCTGATGCTTCACACCTGAGGACTGACTTGACAGACCTCATCTTTTTACAACTCTTTAAAGTTTGTGGACTTAATCTAAACCCCCATGGTAAGAGTTTCCTAGCTAGGAGTAATGGGAGATAGAAAGGAGTCAGTACATGTTGGAATGTGTTTCGTGTAACTAGCCACCTGGGAATCTGAAGGCTGAGGTGGGAAGGAGCCTTTGGAGTACCATGAGGCATCAGCCCTGTGGGTCTCTAGGGCTTTTGGGGCCTGCAGTGGTCTGCCCAGTGAGGGAGAAGGAAAGCAAGGCAGTTTGGCCCCCCCCCCCGTACCAGATGCACTACCTAAAGGGGCACTGATTGAGGCGAAGATAAGGGCAGTTCTAAAGAAAACCTTTTTCGTCTGCAGGGATCTGCTGCAGAGGTTCACTTTCCACCATAAGCCCAGACAAAGTAACACGGTGGTTAAAAACAAGAACCCGAATGTCTTAAATATCAATCCCATTGACAATCTGTAAAACATTAGAGTCGCTGTTCACCAATGGTCCGAACAACCTGACAGAGCTGGAGCAATTTGCCAAAGAAGATGGACAAAAAGTGTAGGCCCCAAATGCACAAATTGACTTACACAGAAAGAGTTACAGTTTGTAATTGCTGACCCATGGCTTTTGGACAGGGACACAACAGGGAGGTAAAACAAAACTCTATAATTCATTTTTGTGGACTGAAAAGTAACCTTGTAAATGCAGAACATTAGTCACAGATAGTTACAATATTAAAAATCTAAATTTGAGAATTGTTTTTATTGCTTTGGCAGTATTTAAATGATTGGCAAGTATATATAGTTGAAATCATAGGTAGAAGTGTTAGTGTTTTATGTCAGGATATTGAAATTACCTTTGATTTCAGTTTAGAGCTGTGCTCAAATTTTGACAAGAACATGTAATATGTTTAATAGTATTGATTTCCCTACACAGCTGAAGAAAATGATGACAAATGACAGTATAATTGTACCTCTGTTAGAGATCAGGAGTTAGGAGATTCTAGAGCAAACTAATTTTGTTATTCTCCTTTTTAATGATTAGATTGCTGGGGTTGGAGAAGATGTTTCTCTGTAATCTTCTAACCATCTGAGACACCATATAGGAAATACGCTAAAGACGTTGATTGTGTTTTCAATCTATAATATCACAATAAGAAATGAATGCCCAGATGCTTGTTTTTTTCTAATTTTTAAATATTCATTAGAGTGCAACAATTAAAAACTTATTTTTTAAAAAACAAAAAAGCGTATTTTCAATACATATCATGTGTTCAGGTCCACATGGGTGGTGATGTTGATTAGTTAGGCAGGCAGGTCAATGAAGTAATCAAGTAGACTGCTGGTCAGCTAAAGATAGTTTCTGGCAGCATAGAAGAGACTTTAGTGGGCTCTCTTAGCAACTAATTGCCAAAAGTAGAAGCAGTATGTTTTGGAATTTATATAAAACATGGACCAGATTGGTCTCTGGTGTAATTACAGGAGAATTGAACCTTTTGAGATTGTCCTTGCTAAAAGTGCCTTTGTTTCCCTTCCTTCCTCTGAGAAAGTCCTGAATAGTAATAATAGGTTCAGTATCCTACTGTCCTGGCAGCAATAGCACACACTGGCTGGTTGAGTAGAAGAGAAAGCAGTTAGCTCAGAATTGTGAGCTAACTCAAGTCAATGATACTACCGGCTCAGAAGTGTCCATGTCTGTGGAAATCCATTTGGCAAAAGTGTAGTCAAGGCTGGTCTGGTTTTGAGAAAAGAGCAGTGTTGCCAGGCTGTCTAGGGTCAAATAATCTAGCAAGGTCATCAGCATTCAGGGGGCATTGTCACAGAGTCATGAAACAAGAATCCAGCCAGAAATAGACAAGTTGTACCAGCAACCAGTACCAGTCGAGCTAGATGTTAAATGCTCTGCAGCCAGCTGGCTGTAGTCAGGAGGGTCTCTTTTGCGGCTTGGCAAGAACCCAACAAGCATCTCTTTCGGTTCTGCTCTCCACTCCAAAAGCCGAATCAATCTCTTAGGTCTGTGCTTTTCCTTTCTCACCTGCATCCTCTAAGTCTCAGACAAGTTGCTGCAAGTGATTCTGGCTCTGTTTCCTCTTCAGGCTCAGCTGCTCTTTAATCAGCAGAGCTGCATGACTTTTTTTGAGACTTGGGTTCTGAGTCTGAATCCTGGCCCAAGTCCTGACCCATGGCATCTATGAACGAGGCCTTCTTTGCTGAGTCTTAACAAAACTTAACCTATAGCAGGATGTAGAGAGATCTTGTAGCACCTTTGAGACTAACTGAAAGAAAGAAGTTGACAGCAGGAACTTCATAGACTACAGTTTGACTTCCTCAGATACACTTAGTGGAGTGGAAACCAGGGACACCCCACACCCCCACACACCTTTGGAGGTGAGAATGTCAATTCAAATTCAAAATCCTTGTGTATGGAATGAACTAGCAAGTCCATTTTAATTATGGTTGTTAGTGAACAAGACATTGGGAACTAGCCATTGTATAAAAATGAGGTGGCAAAACAAGTTTGGCTTTGAAAAACTAGCCTGTAGTGGGAAGAATAGATGAGTGTAGGACACCTCCCTGAGGATGGGATCAGAATATTGAAATGTGTGTAGTGAAATGTGTGTTCAGTCCATGGCTGAGAGAGTACAGTCATCCCCCATAGGGGCGGATTTGATTATCACGGATTTCATTAAAATGTTCTCTCTAGGACTGTCTAGGTATTATTATTATTATTTATTATTATTATTATTATATTATTAATTAACCTTTATTTTATGAAGCGCTGTAAATTTACACTCGTACACGTCTGTGTCAACTTTAACTAAGTTGCACTGAAAGACCATTGTAGCTACTCCAGTGCCATTCTATGGTCAGTGTATTGGACATTGACCACAGAGTTGCACTGGAGGGCCTAGATCCTAGCAGGCGTCCTCTCAGGTAAAAACAGTGTTTTTGTTATTTGCGGTTTTCCATATCACGGAGGTCTTGTTCCCTAACCCTAGCAATATGGAGGAACAACTGTATAGTTTATGGATGAACTCCAATTCGTTGTTCTCTTTACAATCTATCTTTGTAGTTCTTTTGTTCAAGGATACTCTTCTGAGGTCTGAAATGGTATGCCCAGGAGAGTAAATGTCCTGCCACGGTTTTTGTGTATTCCATTCTTAATCGATTTTACAATAGGTCCATTTATCCTCTGGTGCAGGACTGGTCGTTTTGGCCGATGTAGAGTGCTGGTGGCATGATGACATATATGGCATTAAACACACTGGAGGATTAGCATGTGAAGGTCCGCAATAGTGTGGGTAATGCCATTGAAATATTTGTCCTACTTGTCCCAGTTGGAGACAAATTTTTTGTGCTTCGGCCCCCCAGTTGTCTGAGGGACAGCAACCCACCCCTGCTCAAAAAGTTTGCCTACCCTGCACTAAAGGCATCTGAAAGTAGACTGTAGTCATGAAAGCTTATGCTGCAACTCTTTTTTTTCAGTTAGTCTCAAAGGTGCAACACAATCTCTCTACATACTGATCTACAGACTAACAGCTATATCTTTGAATCCTAAACCTATAGCAGATTAATATTTTAAAAAAACTTTTAATACTGTAATATAATTAAATAAAGAGTACAGTATATTGAGAAATCTTAAGCAATTCTAGATGACTATGAAGATCTTCCTGAGGCTGGGCATTTTACAAGAAGACAGATATTTAGAGAACTCGAATGTGCACTAGCCTACTTCTGTATGGGTTTGTATAGTTTGTGCAATTTTCATTGTGTCATTGGGGCCTGGAAGCAGATTATTTCAAATCTTGAATGAAAGCAAAGCCTAGATCTATTAATGTCAAAAGTTGTGCATTAGATCCGAGACCGATTATTAAAAAATTGGATAGTTTCAATGTGATTCCATCTGGCAAGTGATATAATTAAATCCTGTGAACAATAACTCCTTCACTGCAGTCCCTCCCTCTGAAGCTTTTCTGTTAATCGCTCTTCCAGGATTCCGTATTTATCCCTGATTCATCTGCTTTGGTGTGCAATGAAGAGTTTGTACTGAGATTAGTATGATTTCATCTAATGTTATACCCTTTACTTTTTATATAAAGAGATAAAGACTTCAAGAATCCAAAGACATCCTACAAAGAACAACAATTAGTTTTCCTTAGAAAATTTGTTTCAACAAACAGGACAAACAGGAACAGAAATAAGTTTGGTAGTTTTTTTTTCTCTGTGAACCTCCAGTGCGGCAACAGCCACAAATAACCACCATCGAAACAAATGACATTATTGATGGTCCTTCCCACATGCTGACCATAATTTAGAGGTGATAATTATTATTTAAATCCAACTATGACGGATATTTTCTCTCTTTGGAATAATGAAACTTGGCTATTAAACAGGAGGCAGGTAATGAGATTTTGGTCACTTATTCCAAGAACTGACCTCTAGCAACGGAAAACATAACACTACTTCTCTCCCCCCCCCCCGGCAACATGGACTGTTTTACTTTCTTTTTTGTGCTGTTTTTGAAATCTTTCTATTATTATTTAAAAAATAGAATGATAGGAATGCAAAGAATGAATGATGAGATTAAACAACATGAATGGCTGTCAAACTTTTTGAAATTTCTGAACAACACATGCAGGACTGTTTATCTCACTGGCTGCAAAGTATCATCTTCAGTAACAGAAACTGAGGATTTAATTCTTGTTGTTATTTCCTGTCATATGGCTTGACGTAGTCTACCCTGTGAATAAGAGACATCCAAGACAATGCTGTTATCAGCGGTCCTCTCAGGAACTGCAAACTCAAGTCAATATCTTCCTTGATTGAATCAATCCATCTGTAATGTTAGTTTTTCATCTTTTCCTACTGGCCTTCCATTTTCATCCCATAGAGATGAAATAGAAATAGAATAGACATGGGATATAAATCTGATAATGATGAATCCACCAAATGGTGCCTTTCCTTCCACTGTTCTCTGCACCAAATAGCTACAAACCATGAGAAATTAAAATTTCAGACCTAAGAATCAGCAGATTCCCATGTACAATGAGTTGTTGCTGTGTGCCTTCAAGTCATTATGACTTATTGCAACCCTAAGGCAAACTATCCTGAGGTTTTCTTGGCGAGTTTCTTCAGGGATGGTTTGCCATTGCCATCTTCTGAGGCTGAGAGAGAGTGACTGTCCCCAGGTCAAGGCAGGTTTCAATCCTGGTCTCCACAGTCATAGTCCAACACTAAACCAACACACCAAACTTGCTCTACCAAAACCTAAAAAAAGCCACGCCCTCAGTTAGGTAGGCCTTTAAGCAGTCAGAGGAACAATGCTAGGAAATTGCTGAGTTCAGGAGAAAGTTAGAGGAGGTGGAGCAAATACATCTGAGGAATCTATGGCGCTGTATAGATGGGCCCTATCGAGTGCCGTTGTTACGCGTGAGGGGCAGGCTCCTGATGTGCCTTGCCCCTCACACGTAACGAGGGCGTAAAAATGATGGTGCCCTATACACATGGGTGCCACCATTTTGACGTGACAGACGCCTAGCATCTGCACGTCTCGCGCCTTCATGACGCCGCAAGTGCGCCATGGCGCCTTGCTGTCATAAGGGCGCCACAGAAAGAAGCTGCTTTTGTGCGTTTTGTTGTGCGAGGGAACCGATGGTTTGTCCACGTGGCTCACCGTGCAACAACGGGACGGGGGGAGACCGCCCTTTTGTGGCGTCTGTATCCCGCCTATAAGGGGATCCAGCCAGACTTTCTTACATATTTTAAAGGAAGCTGTGAAATAATTTTTTCCCATGTCTTTGTTGATCAAGTACCTGAATCAATTTTGTGCAGGGAAGACCACAGTCCGTTGCAGTGCCTATTTAAGACTTCTCAGTATGGACACAAGGAAGCTGCTCACCTGCAATACTTGTGGAATGTTGGTGTTTTTGCCTACTGAGTGGGGATCTTCACCTGACCAAGTGCAAGTTTAGGGGTGGGTCTCACTTACGATTACAATGATTTAAAATACAACACCGGTTCCGTTAAATCAATTCAAAATAACACAGTGTTTTTCCCGCGTTCCAAATTGTTTTTTTCCTTCGTTCTCATGTAGCAACTGAATCGTGTAAATGATCCGCTTTCGTTCCTATCAAGAATGAATCGGTGTATATAATAACCCAGTTTTGCATTATTCGTTCACACCTCTCGCCTTTTCGGCTGCCAATCAAAGCACGCCATCATGACGTCGCATTTATCGGAGTAACATACACCGATGTAGCCTGTACCTGCATTCTCCACTACCTGGCCGTTTTTAATTAGTTAAATTTTGCGGTTGTTTTTTTTAAAAGAGCCAATCAAGAGGTGCTATTCATCCTCTTCTGTGTCTCCCCATATTAACTGCCATAATCAGTGCTAGGGAATCCTGGGAATGGTATGATTAGGAACCAGCACTCTCTGGCAGAGGAGGATAGATGTCTCACAAACACAATAAACACAACCATCCCATAGTTCCCTGTAAAGAGCCTCGGTTCCGCAAATCGCTTTGGCCGCCCCATGGAGAGAATCTTTGGGGAAGATGCTCCTAGGCTTGTCTTGGGAGCCATCCCATAGTTCCTCTGGAAAGAGCCTCGGTTCCGCAAATCACTTTGGCCGCCCAGGGGGAGAGAATCTTTGGGGAAGATTGCTCCCAGGCTGCTGGGAGCCATCCCATAGTTCCTCTGGAAAGAGCCTCGGTTCCCCAGATTCACTTTGGCCGCCCCATGGGGAGAGAATCTTTGGGGAAGATTGCTCCCTGGGCGGTCTTGGGAGCCATCCCCTAGTTCCTCTGGAAGAGCCTCGGTTCCCCAGATTCACTTTGGCCACCCCATGGGGAAGAGAACTTTGGGGAAGATTATTCCCAGGGCTATCTTGGGACCATCCCATAGTTCCTCTGGAAAGAGCCGGTTCCCTAGATTCACTTGGGGCCGCCCCCATGGGGAGAGAATCTTTGGGGAAGATTGCTCCCTGGGCTGTCTTGGGAGCCATCCCATAGTTCCTCTGGAAAGAGCTCGGTTCCCCAGATTCGCATATACTATATATAATATATATATATATATATATATATTCATGTGTGTGCGCGCCTGTCTGTCTGTCTGTCTGTCGTCTATCTATCTATATGTGTGTGTTGTGTGTTTGCCAAATCGGATCAAGGAGGAGAAGGCAGTGGGTTAAGTGGGTAGAGACTCGGATCCAAAGCCCAGGATTGGAAAATGGGACAAGGAGGAGAAGGCAGTGGGTTTAAGTGGGAAGAGACACAAGACAGAAAAGGGGAAAAGAGAACGATCCCAGAGGCAAGAGGCTGCAGACCTAAGAGAGAGGAGAGAGTGAAAGCCGAATAAAGCAAGAGCAAGAGACATCCAGGATAGAAAGAGGACACATACAAAAGAGGAGAGGCAGAAGTCACAGGACAGAGATAAGTGGAAACACACACACACACACACACACACACACACTCAGGGTTTCCATTTCTCCCCCCAGATTCCGTTTGGAAGAGAGAAGGAAAGGCTTTATTTCCCCCCCAGACGCTGTGCATCCAGCCTTTCTCCGTTACAAATGGTGTTCAGTGGTTCTCCCAAGAGGTGAGGTTGCAATCCACCGGGGGGGGGGAAGTCTATGCGAATGGAAAAAATGGCACGGCGAGCAGCAGCCCATCGCACCTCCACTCCCCCATCCCACATCGGATTTCAAAGGCTGTCATCCTATTTAAATGCTCCAATTCTTTTCCCGATTCAAGGAAAAAATGTAGGTTCGACCCTTCTACTTTTTAACCCGGTAATGACGATAACACAAATCAAATATAAACGGTAGACGATTCGATTTTAAAGTAGGAACAATTGCGGGTTACTCTAGAAGTGTCTAGAGTTAATTCGTTTCCAATAGGAACGCCTAACCTTGGATCAATGGTAGCCCGGCTTAAACGCCAGTGAGACCCACCCCAGAAAGAGCCCTCTGCAAGAGAAGGTCCAACAGCTGGAGCTTTGTAGTTACACTTCAGCATATAGGGAGCAGAGGTTTTCTTGTACAGAACAAAATAGACAGACCAGATGGGAATACACAGAGAAGTGGTTGGGGGGGGGGGGGGAGGAGGTCACTACATAATCAAGAGGTAGACAGTTGGGAGGAATGTGACACACAGATGTAGGGAAACCAGGGATCCATTTGAAGGACTCTCCCTTACAGGGAGGCAAAGAAGAGCAGCAGGGAGAGTCCCCAGGGAAAGTGCAGGGGCCCGAGAGTCCCACCACAGGCAACAGCCACTGATAAGCCTTGAGAGGTGTGTGGTGGTGGTGTGGGGGACTCCTTGCTAAGGGGTACAGAATCAGTGGTTTGACAAGATCCTAAGTGCTGTGCTGTCTCCTGGGGTGAAACCCATGATGTGCCAGTAAGGATGCACCTGACAAGATGCACAGGTTGTTATCTCATCTCTTCTCCAGTTGAAGGGCATGGTCCAGAAGGGGGAGGAAAATAGTGGATATGAATAACTGGCCCGCAGATGGTGCCACCAAGATGATTTGGATTCTTGGTCCATGGGGGGGACTTCTGGCAATGGATGGGTGGCATTTCCAGGCCACACATATATTACACCCAGTTTCCTGGCAAAGCATTCCTGAAGATGCCAGTCACAGATGCTGGCGAAATGTCAGAAAGAAGCCTGCTAGAACATGGCCACATAGCCCAAAAAACCAACAAAAATTTTCCAAGATAAAATAATTGATTCTAGGCAGTTGAGACTCTATTCGGAATAGCTTAGAAAGTTGTAATTTTAGGAGAAGCAATGAGCTAGTAATACTGAATAGAACTGATGTTTTGTAATATGTATGTGTTGTATCTTTTTAAGTTTCTAAAAATGTCCCTTGTTCCACATAGACTTGTTTACACATCATGATACTTCACATGTTTTGCTTAATTGCTGTCAAATTTTAGGTTAAGGATTTTCCTCCAGGGTCTATAGGCTACTAAATGTTATTGAATGTGATACTAAGGACGAAGGCACATGTGCATGCACAAACATAAGGAGAAATGAAATGTGTGGTAGAAATTTGTGCTATACACACAAATACTGCTCACATTTGTTTATGTAGCTTTGCCTTCCTCTGGAAAAACTCCTTTGGGCACCTGTGTTAACTCTGAAGTAATATTAGATCTAGAGTTGTTATCATAAAAAAATTGCTTGCTTCCAGCTGAAGATGTGGGCCGAAAAACCCTGAATAGCATTGCAAAGGCAAGATGAAAAGCTCTTCCAGGTGCTACCATCCCTCATGCAAAGACAAGGTGGCCAAGACATTATTGAAGTTGGTGAAGACACAACCTCCTGTGCTGGCAATGGATCCTAGCCATTTGCCTGATGGACCTCATGGTTATAAATGGTTCTCTCTTATAATTTGTCAGCATTTTTCATCTTCAGCAGCTGACAGTTGCCCTGTTCAGTTGGCTGAAGCAGCAGGTTATTGCTGTGAGCTATTGTGTTTTAGTTCGTAGCTGTGAAACAGATGTTGAAGTTGATTGAAAGTCAGAAAGGAGTGTGTGTGTGTGTGTGTGTATGTGTATACACTGTTTTATATTGTTCATATTATAACTGAAGATAAAACTTCCAGGACTTTGGATGAATCAACTGTCTGTGATTGTTTCTTTTCAGTGTGAAAAGTGGTCAGTGTACTGCCAATACCAATAGCTGGGTTTTTTTAAAAAAAACCCAACAACTGCTGTGTACATTGTTTTGGATGTAGCTGGGTGATTTTTACTGAGACTTCATCAGGAGTTGGTGTTTGTCCCAGTTTAATATATTGGTTGACAAGTTGTGCCCTTTCTGGGCAATGAGGAATAAAGTACTGGAGGAGTTAGAAAGGACAGTTTGATTCAGCTTGATGATGGAGAGGCCAGTGAAGCAGTGGAGATACTCTTGAGGTCACCTGGGTCAGTGAATATAGTATGAGTCGTTCATTCAACAGGCATTTAATCCATTCTGGAAAACTATAAACCTTGAGTGCTGTTGCTCCTTATGTCAACATAGTCAAGAAATAACTGAAACAGCTTCTATTCTGAGTGCCCCTTGAAAGCATTCTGCTTGGGAAGTAAAAGGAGACACTTGGACATGTTCTTTGGTGGGAGGCTACAGCTGTCGTTCACATACTTATATCCCAACCTCACCTTCTCTAGCCTGGCGGTATGTATTTATGTACATTGTTAAATGTATAGAGGTTTAAAAATGATTATAATTTGATTAAAGAGGGTTTAATTTTTGTCTACCTGGGTACCAAGGCAGATCTGAAGTTTTTTAGTCTTTCGCTAATAAATTGAACAAGAGGTTGGATTCTGTGGTGATGATGGGTAAGGTAGAACCACTTTATCTTAAAATTAGTAAATCATGGTTACCTTATATCTGATTGATTCAGTAGGTCTGCTCTAGTTATCACTAAATCTAGATCCAACCCATGACTCTGAATAACTGTTATATAGTAATAATCCTTAATTCTTATTGTTGTTGTGTGCCTTCAAGCCATTTCTGATTTAGGGCTGCCCTAAGGCAAGTTTATCACAGGATTTTCTTGGCAAGATTTGTTCAGACGGCTTTTTGCCAGTGCCTCCCTCTGAGTCTGAGAGAGTGTGACTTGCCCAAAGTCATCCAGTGGCTTTCCATGGCTGAATGGGATTTGAACCCTTGTCTCCAGAGTCATAGTCCAATTTTCAAATCACCACACCACTCTGGCTCTGTATACTATGCTCTCTCTTGCTGCTTGTTTAATCTTACTTTTTGATGCCAGCATTATAAAATCATGCTCCATTAATCTTTCTTTGCTTCCAAAAGTCATCATTTACTAATTTGCAATGGGTGTATATATGAAAGTTTTCTTTATCTCTATGATAAATTGGCATATGAAGGCAGAGGTGTTTACGGTAAAATGTGTGATAAATAAATAAGGAAAAATTAAGTATGTTATTCTTTCTCCTCCTTTTCTTAGGTTTATTGGTCTGGCAGGAATTTAGTTTGGAAGAGTCCTTCATATAGACAGAACAATTTACCATCATTAACATGAAGAAAAGTCGGAGTGTGATGACAGTCACTACAGAAGGTGTAAGTGTACATGTGATGTTTACTTTCTGTTATCAGCCAATATTGATGCTTTTTCTAGCTTGTTATTCAGTGTGGCTCAATGCAAATCAAGCACTTACACTAAGCTATATTCAGAAGAGAAGTTACATACTTCCTGTTCCATGGAATAATGTGGTTCTTGTTTGGAAAATGTTCTTTAGTCTTTCTATTTATTTGGGGCATGTATACCACACCTTTTAACCAAAATGGTTCCCCGACTGACTTACAAATTGTTAAACTGACAATCCTCTGCTCTCAGGCTTACAAGGGAAAAGGGATGGCAATGGGGCAAGGAATTAATTACTGTAAGTGCTGGCTTCTCTTTTTCCCCTTGGAGGCAGATGCAAAGGAAGTGGGCCTCTCGCCAGGTTCTAGGACAAAGACAAAATGTGGGTTGTACCTAGGTTGATCTTTTTGTCCTTTGAAAGCCACAACAGTGGCAGTTGGAATGGAGGGAGGGCTTCTCACCAACCACTGGGACCCAGGAATGAAAGGCTGGAATATGCAAGGAAATGGATGTTGGTTTTTTCATAGCTCTGAGAAACATAGGTTGACCAGGTATACACGTTGATTCTGAAGTCTTAAATGGAAACACAGTGGGAAAATTGATAGGACTATTTAACAGTCCCTGGGCAGCTGTCAGTGCTGCAGTATCCTAGAAGGGCTTACCAGTGTTAGCATTTGTTGCCTTTGCATGAAAGTTTGCATTTTGGAATCAGTACCAAAGATTGTCTTAAGTGGAGATAAAGTATCTTGTTAAGGAAACTGCACAGAGAAGGACCTGCTGCCTGTAGCTCCATGACTAAGCCAAACACTGTAGGAATGAAATGTAACGTCTTACCTGTGAATATTAGCCTATAGGCAAGCAAACAATAAATCATACAAGATGAAAAGGAAACACACAATCACCTATCTCTACCTCTGATACCCCCACAACTTAGTTACTTGTGCAGACATACTTCCCACTTCCAACAATTCATGTTTCTTGAAATACATATTCAACCTACCATTTTCACCTCCTACACACTTCCTACAGTACTTCTGATAAACTGTAGTATTTCTCCAACATATCTGGTGTTGATTGCTGTGCTACAGCATTAACTCACCATTTTAGGAAGGAACTACTAGAGAGGGTTCTTTTTGAGGGCTATCTCCAGTTTTGAATTAGACATGTACTTGGGTAAGCTTGGCCCTGTATTCTACCTATAATACCTTAGCTATCAACAAAATTGAGTGGTCTGTCTGCTGTGAAAAGCTGTCCGAGGGACTGTACAGTAAAGACTATCTCTAGGATATGGATCTTGAACAGCCTCAACCTGAAGCCCTCCAGATGTTTTGAAACACAACTCCTAACAACCCCAGCCAGCATTTCTTATATTAATGGATGACAGGAAATATAGTCTAAACACTAGAAGAGCACATGGTTAGGGGAACATCTGGCACACCAATTTCATTATGAAAACAAAGTCTTCTCAGAAGGAAATGGGTCAGTGGTAGATTACCTCATGAGAAGTATTCAAGGAACATTCTCTCATATTTTTAATTATTAAAACATACATGTGGATTGTTCAGCTCATATGAATAAGGTGCCTGTCCCCCACATCTATTCTAGACTGGTGATCATGGTGAACAAAATTATTTAACTAAATTGCTATGTTCTGCTCCCATTTCCTTTTTATGTAGACTTCAGCAGTTCCAAAACGTTAAGTAACAAGACTATGAAAGGTTAATAGCTGCAAGTATGTGTCACATTGGTGAGAAGGAGGAAGCAGCTCTCAGTTGATATTTTTAGTCAGTAAAGTGCTGCAGCACTTCTTGCTGCATCCCAGTTATTATTTTGTAGTAGAAGCTTTCATAAGCAATGGAAAGCTTAAGATTTTCTCCTAGATGCTTTAGAAGTGCTCTGGTCTGATTTCTCTGATTTCTGAAATCCTTCAAAATACTGGTCAGTATGACTGATTAGTGACCATAACAAGATAGAATATGTTAATTAATCTAGCAGCTTTGAAATATTAACTTTTAAGAAGAAAGAAATATAATGACATACTGGAGATATCCGTAACTGAGCAGTGGTATAGTGATGTTTGGAAAGTCACAGCACTGTCCTACCACTGCTTATTTATGGGTGGCTTTAGTATGTTGTAATGTTTGTCTTAAAAGTAACTTTCCATGCTCTGTATCAAATGCCTGTATAGTCCAAACAGTGGCTAATCAGATATCAATGGAAAACTCACAAGCAAGACATGAAGGTAATATATTCCTCCACTTACTAGGAATTAAATAAAAATGAATTACCCTGATAATTAATACTCAAAGGAATATTGATTCTTATGATTACTTGTAGCCTTATACTCCATGGTTTCTCTTTCTGATAGTCCCTTCCTAATGGCCCCCTCCTTTCCCAGCAATAAATTCCATTAACTATGTGCTATATAAATAAGTACTTTCCTCTGTTTCAAATCTTTTTTTCATTTAGGTCTAATCTGCACTGCAGAAATAGTTCAATTTGATACCACTTTAACTACTATGGCTCAGTACTATGAAATTCTGGAAATTGTAGTTTGTTGTGGCACCAGAGCTCTCTGTCAAAGAACATCTTATAAAACTACAATTCCCAGAATTCCACAGCATTGAGCTATGGCAGTTAAATCAGTGTCCAACTGGATTATTTCTTCAGTGTAGATGTAGTGTCAGCTTCATTGGCTGATCCCAGATTCTAGTAACATCAGAGAGGGACCAAATCATAGAATTATAGAACTGGAAAAGACCACAAGGGCCATGCAGTCCAATCTACTGCCATTCAGAAATACACAATCAAAGCACTCCCAACCGATGGCTATCCTTTCTGTTTACAAATTTCTAAAGAAGGAGACTTCACTGCACTGTGAGGCAGCGTATTCAACTGTCAAATTGCTCTTACTGTCAGAGAGGCCCTTTACAGACTGACCTGAAAGGTCGGCATGAGGGCAGAGTCGGGGGTAGCTTCCTCATGACGCACAACCAACTTTGCCCCCCAGGGTGCCCTGATACTGTGCGCTGCTCCACACAGCATGCGGCATCATGGTGTGCCTCTGCTGCTGTGTCCATATGACGCAGCGCCGAAGGAGTGCCATATAGCTATGCTGCTGTGGCTATGGCACCGTTTTGAGGGTGCAAATGGAGTCCATCCATCTAGCATGTGGCCTTCCTCTCTTTCTATGTCCCTCCACCTTTCCTAGCATTATTTTTTTTCCAATGAGTGTGCCTTCACATGATGTGGCCAAAGTACAACAGCTTCAGTTTAATCGCGTTGGCTTCTGGAGAGAGTTCTGGCTTGATTTGCTCTATGACCATTTGTTTGTCTTTTTGGCTGTCCATGAAATCCTTCCAGCACCTCCTCTCAAATGAACTGATTTTCTTCCTATCTTCTTTCTTAACTGTCCAGCTCTCACAGTTGTACACAATATTAAAAATGTGATTACACCATAGATTTGTGTAAAGACTTTTGTGTTGACAGTTTTCCTTTCCTTTCCGTTCCTAATTGTCTCCAGCACAGAATTTACATTTTTCACGGTTGCTGCACACAGACTTAGTGTTTTCACTGAGATATTCAGCATGATCTCAGGATATCTTTTGACTACAGTACTTTGCAACAATTGTAAACTCTGTTACTGGAAATGCACATTTATGTCACTGCAACTTGCGTCATGGTTCTTGACATCAGTAGTAAAACTGAATATTTTCTTACTCATTTTATTTAAATTAGCAGATATATGTGCTTTTTATGTGGTTTTTATATTTATATGATTTCTGTGTGACTTAACATTTTACCTCTAGAGTTGTACTTGAAGTTGATATTTTAATGTTGTGAATTGCATCTTTTTATAACTGAAATTTCTGCTTGCATCTACAGAATGCTAAAGATTACTTAGAATGTGGTCTCAGCAAGTCTTACAGTGCATCTAGCAACACTCTTGGAATAGATCTCTGGAGAGGAAGAAGATGCTGCTCTGGTAACTTACTGTTACCACCACTGTCCCAAAGACAGAGTGGAAATGCAAGAACACCAGACAGAGAGAACATTTCTAGACCCACAACTTTGCCTTTGCTGACCCTTCCCAGCATTGCCATTACCACTTACCAGGATAGGTGAGTTGCTTGGAGAAAGATTTAATTTGCTATGTTTCATTCTTTTAATGAGATAAGCAATGGCTTATTTTATTTATTTTTTAAAGCGTGTTTGTTAATATGATTTGGGTGTCTTTCCTGGAGGGTGCAGGGAAGGGGTAAACCCAGAGGGGGTATACACCCAGTAGGGTGGCTTTTCCTGTCTCAAAATCCCCCTGGATGTCCCCTTATGCTGTCCATCAGCTGCATCCACTGCAGGGGTTAGAGCAGTTCCTTCCAGGTCTGGTGGAGCTTCTGGCTGAGTGGGAAAAAGGCCCCTGAATGGCAGTAGCAGGCCACCCTCACCAGCGGCCACTGGTGGGAAGGGGCTGCTTTCTGGGCCTGGTAAGACTCTTTCCTTCCTGGCCAGCAGACCTGGAAAGGGCATCAGAAGCAGCCCATGCCCACCAGGAGATTCCTTCCAGGACCAGCAGGTCTGGCCGGCAACTCCGCCAGACCCAGAAAAGGCCATTGAAGAGAGGACAAGGTGTCAAATATACTAGGTATGCCACTGGTATTACCTATAGTTGGATGAACATGCCTTTTCCTATGCAATCTCCTGTTTCCCCTCCTATTTTGTGAGTTGAAGGGTATTTCAGAACAACATGGAAAAGGAGGCAAGGGGCCGAAAGAGGAACTGGGACTTTGCAGAAGTCCCTTCCTCTCCTTCTGGCCAACCTGAGAACCTTGAGTGGCTTCTCTGAATGGTAGGATGAAACATTGCCCTCCATCCAATTGTTATTGCTAACTAGAGCATTCCCATCAGCGAATGTGCTGTACTTTGGATTAAGGATCAAGTAGGCTTGGGTCAATTCACTATGTTTACACATAGTTTTGGTAATGTGGCTATTCCTATAAAATGTGTCAGCCATATGCATAACCTTGATACTTATTTATATGGATGAACTCTAAATTTGTTTCTATGACCTCTTAAAGAAGATAAAAGAAATACAAAAAACTGTAACTGTATGAAGCTATGTAACTTCATAATTTTATACAACTGTGTTAAGAGGGAGTGTTAAAGAAACGCTAATTAACAATAAAGATCTCATTATTGTGACGTTGTTGTGTGTCTTCAAGTCACTTCTGACTTATGGTGATCCTAAGGTTTTCTTGGGGCTGGAATAGACTGGGCATGGTGTGCAGGTGACACATGCCCTCAAGATGCCCGAAAGTTGGCCATTTACACGGCGGACAGCTTCTGAGTGCTTTGGCGGCACAGTGTTTAAAGCCAGGTTCCTGCTGTGGCAGAGCAGAAAAGCCGGCTTTTTTTCTGGCTGGCAAAAAAGTAGATTGGGGCCGTGGTGTGTAGTGCTACAGCCCCAATCCGGCTTTGTCAGGGGCAGCCTGTTTTGCCCCTTGGTAAAATTTGTTCAGAGGAGGGTTGATATTGCCTCCCCCTGAAGCTGAGAACATGTTACTTGCCCAAGGTCACCCAGTGGGTTTCATGGCTGAGTCATGGAATCGAACCCTGGTCTCCAGAGGTGTAGTCCAATGTTGAAATTACAGCGCCACACTTGCTCCACTTATAGGAAAGCTGCAATAGATTTTGATGAACTGATACTGAATTTCAAAGAGCTTTCAATTATAATTACTATTTCTGGTTGTACCCTGCAATCTTCTGGAATTTAAACAATTTAAGAAAGACTGTCTTTGGATCCTGATCCTAAAGACCAGATGACAAAATTTGTTCTGGAATTAGGTATGAGTAATCTGACTTCTGTTTCAAAATCAGAAGTCTTGGTTCTGAATCTGGTATCTGAACTCTTCTGTTAACAGCCATATGTTCTCCAGTGGATATCCCATAAATATACTCCAATGGATATCCCATAAATATAAATATCTCTGCAGTCAGGATAAGCACATTCCCATATTAGTGTCACAAATTTGTTTAGATTTTTGCACGTGCAGGTAGCATGTATTAGAGCTGTTTTGTTATGTACATTTGCTGTTTTTTATACAATCATTTTATTCAGTATTTTTATTCAAAGCAACTTAACATTTTTGAAAGAACAATGAAAATATTAGCAATTAAATAAAAAATTGAGAGAAAAATGTGGTTTTTTTTTTAAAATAGCAGGAGCAGATAGCCTTTATTAAGAATAGAACTATCTTTGCTGTTTTTGGGAAAAGCACATTGTTCAGGTGAGATGAGCCTTACATAGTCACTCATCAAATGTTCGTTGAAACAGAAAAGTCTTTACTTATCGCAAAAACAAAGTAGAGAGGTCACCAATCTAATTTCTCTGGGAAGAGAGTTCTAGAGCCTGTGGGCAGCCACTGAGAAAGCTGTCTTCCGTGTTCCCACCAGATGTACTGTGAGGGTGGGTGAGGCTCAGAGAAGGGCCTCCACAGCAGATCTCAAAGCATGGGCTGGTTTGTAATGGAGCATATGGTCCTTCAAATAACTTAGACCAAGGGAGTTGTATATTCCATGTAGCCAGCCATAGTTATCAATCTGGCTGCAACTTTTTGGACCAGTTGAAACTTCCAGGCTCAGAGATATATATCCAGGAACATGCCCAAGCTGCAAATTTGTGTCTTCAGGGGGAGTGTAGGTGTCTATTCTCTGCTTTGCCTTTTGACTGATCAAGAGTACCTCTGTCTTGTCTGGATTAAGTTTCACCCTCATTCACTCCATTACTGATTACAGACACTGGTTTAGGACCAAAACAGTTAAATAAAAAATAAAAATGATCAACAGTGAGTCAGCTTAGCATAGTGGTTTGACTGTTGGACTACAACCAGGGTTTGATTCCCAGCCTGGCCATGTAACCCACTGGATGACTTTGGGCAAGTCACATACTTTCAGACTCAGGGGAAGGCAATGGCAAACCTCCTCTTAACAAATCTTCCCAAGAAAACCCCATGATAGGTTCACTTTAGTGTCACCATAAGTTGGAAATAACCTGAAGACAGGTAAACAACAAGCTTCCACTAGCACTTTCTTCTTTGACTGTCTTCAGTAATTGTTCCAAATTTTTATTGTTTTTCTTCTAGTACTATGGTGTCATCTGCATGAAATTTCTTCCTCCCATCTTCCCTCCTTTGAGTCTAAACCTGCTGTGTATATGCTATTTTCTGCATGCAAGTTGAACCAATAAGTTGATAGAATTCAGGCTTGTGAGATTGCTACTGTATTTTCCGGCGTGTAAGACGACCCCCAACTTTTCCAGTTAAAATATAGAGTTTGGGATATACTCGCCGTATAAGACTACCCCTCTTCCAACGCACACCAAATAAAAATTAAAAAAAACATCAGATTTGATTTCAATATGGTAATTTTAATTCAAATGCTTATGACATGCAGGTACTTAGCAGGAAAACCTGTTGCATACAAAGCCTGCTTGGATTGGTCAGCTCTCCCTGCCTGCCCAGCCCTCCCTGTCTCCAAGATTTTCTTCTACCATACTTGTACAGCACCGCCCTTGCTGCTTTCATACGTTCACCACATACGGAGGGTATGCGGGTGCGGACATTTTTGAGCTCCCCCCATCTTATGCGGCAATCGCAGATTTTCCAGTCCAGCTCAGAGGTTTCAACCCTATAAGACGACACCCGGCGTATAAGACGACCCTCGACTTTTGAGAAAATTTTCCTGGGTTAAAAAGTAGTCTTATAAGCCAGTAAATACAGTATATATTAAGGAATCATCAGGATTAAAAATAGCTGTCATTTGGTTAAACAATAATTAATACAAGGTATACAAAGCGTGGGTAGCAACATAAATACTAGTTCAAATAAGTAATGCAACAACTTATATAAATTCATAGAATCATAGAGTTGGAAGAGACCACAAGGGCCATCCAGTTCAACCCCCTGCCATGCAGGAACACCAAATTAAAGCATCCCCGACAGATGGCCATCCAGCCTCTGCTTAAAGACCTCCAAGGAGGGAGACTCCACCACTCTCCGAGGGATTGTGTTCCACTGTCGAACAGCCCTTACTGTCAGGAAGTTCTTCCTAATGTTGAGGTGGAATCTCTTTTCCTGTAGCTTGCATCCATTGTTCTGGATCCTGTTCTCTGGAGCAGCAGAAAACAAGCTTGCTCCCTCCTCAATATGACGGCTAAACATCCCCAGCTCCCTGAGTTGTTCCTCATAGGGCATGGTTTCCAGACCTTTCACCATTAAGTATCTTAGGCCTGAAACACTGGCCAAAAGAAACTGCTTCCAGTCATGTTAGAGGTGTTAGAGGTTATATGACCCATGTCTCCAATACAGCCAGAAGTCACGCCAAGGCTGCACTTTAGTCCTTTAAACTGGAATAAAAAGAAACCAGGATAATCCAGCTCCTGGTGGCGCAGTTTGGGTCCTGTGCTGGCAGCTTGCTTTTGAAGCAGGTTGTGTGGTCACTGCAGACCCGATTCACTTGCGACTGGAGTAGCCTCAGGGTGTGCTTTTGGGCATCTTCTTCACTCTTACTAAAAAGTATACGGATCAGAAATTTTCTTAATTTTGTGCTGGGCATGATGGCGAAGACAGGGATTAGAAACAGTTTTTTTTGGGGGGGGGGGTCAGTGAATGAAATACTGGTACTTAAAAAAGGAAAACTGAAGGAAGATACTGCATATTGGAAAAAATGAACAATTTGCACTTTATTTTGCTGTATTGTTTTCTACATACTTCGCAGATACTGTACAGATAAAGCAATGCATAATTCAAGCAGTAATGGTGAAATTGACAGTTGATCACAAAAAGAATATTAGCAGTATATCATGTTTTTAGAAATTTATATTGGAAAAATAAATAAAAGCATGAGGCTTGAAGAGAAAGTGTGGAAGGATGTGAAAGTGGCTGACATATACTACTGTTAATGATCTTATGATAAATGTAAGAAGAAAAAGAGAGTCAATTTGGTATAGTGGTTTGAGTGCTGAACTATGACTCTAGAGACCAGGGTTTGAATTCCCATTTGGCCATGAAAACCCACAGGGAGACCTCAGGCAAGTCACTCTCTCTCCTCCTCAGAGGGAGACAAAGGCAAACCCCTTTGAACAAATCCTGCCAAGAAAATTCCATGATAAGTCACCATAAATCAGAAATTACTGATGGCATACAACAAGAAAAAAATGATAACCAGATTTAGAGCCTGTTCTTACAACCAATTCAGCATATGTGAGGCTGTGTATGAGACCTCCACACTTTAAAGTTCTATAATACCTATTTTGTATGTTCCTGTCACTGTGGATGTATTGCAAACAAGAATATTTTCCTAAACCATTTGAGGAATGTAGGAGTTTTGTTAAGTAATGCATATTTGCTTGTTTTTATTACTTGGATAAGTTGGAAAAGCTTTGTGCAGAAGTTATAATCTAAAACAATGCTGAACATTTCCTAATGTAATAAAAGCTTTCAAGATTAACAGGAAAAGGATAACATGGAGACAAGCTGTTCAAGCATAAAACACTAGGAATCTTAAGAAAATGGCTTTTCTGTGCCATTCATTTTGAAATTATAAAAACAAAGAATGATTTTTTTTAAAAAAGCTCTCTTCACTCTTTGTTCATAAGGTCATTTCCTGTCCCAACAGAATGCACTTTACGTAAATCTTAATGAAATATATATTCTGTTCATGCCTTCAAGATTTCCTAGCAGTGTCTGGAAAATTTTCAGACAAATTTTCTTAAAGGATATGTAGGATGGAGAAAGGCACTGTCCAAGTTCTATGTTGGGAAACATGAATGGGATGTTTTGAAAAGGATTTTTGAAAACATTATAATCAAATATAAATACTGATCTTATAATTACTCGTGTGTATAGTTACATAGTAAAACAATAAAGCATAGGAAGAAATTGCAAAAACAAAACAAAACCCTGCAGTTTATTTCTCAAGAAATAAATTATTATACACCCAGCCCCTGGAAAACTTCAGGTGTGTTCTAAAGCCAGGTGGCCATACTATTATCTGGGACAATATAAACTGTTACAGGCTTGACTAAACCTATTGACTCTCCTTCCTAAATTAATTTAAATTGTTATAAATAAACTTTAATAATAATAATAATAATAATAATAATAATAATAGGTTTCTTTTCCTGTTGATATGTTTTGATGAAGATTAGCATATTGTTTTCAGTGAAATCTTTATATGAGTGTAAATCCCCAAAGGATTACACTGCTTGCTTAAAATAAATAAATACATCCGTAGTTCTGCTAATGTTGTAGCAGCTCCTTGGTCATGCTGGTACTTCCCTCTTGTTTCATAGTGGCTCCATTTTGCCATCAAATAATATAACACATTTCATTCTCATGGTTCAGTTTTGCAGAAAACCCAAAATGAAATCAAAACTATTGTAAAACTGAATACTAATACACTGGTACCCCGGGTTACTGGTACCCCGGGTTACGAAATTAATTCGTTCCGCCGCCGCTTTCGTAACCCGGGATACTTCGTAAGCCGAATAGCCCATAGGCGCTAATGGGGAAAAAGCCGCGGCTGCGCCGCGGCTCCATTTAAAACAGCGCCGGGGTTTTTTCGTAACCCGAAAAAACCTTCGTAAGCCGAAACAATAAATCCCTATGGGATTTTTTCGTATCCCGAAAATTTCGTAACCTGGGTATTTCGTAACCCGGGGGACCAGTGTACAGTGAATTAGAAACATGTGGCCAGACCTTATATCAGCAGTGGAAGAACAAAATGAATTGCTCAGAAACAAGAATCCAAAATACTGCAAATTAAATACTATATTTTTAAGAGAGGGTAAGTAAAGCAAGTCAATGCAGAGTTAAAACTGAAACAGGATCAAGATAAACACAGCAAGGTCAGGATAGTAATCCAGATATCTATTCATTGCAGAGACAACCTCTTCGTCGAATAAAGCCTTACTCATCCCTAGGTAGGCAGTGTATTTTTTAAGAATTAGTCAGGAGAGATGAAGCAAGAAACATTTTTGTATTAATTTTTATGGCACCCCACCCTTTTAGGCTAATTTGGTGATGCTGAACTTGAAAACCCCTGTTGGCAAGCAAATTTCTCAACTGAATTTCATAATTCAATATTAGAAAGAACTACATGGGCATCTTGTTTGGCTGGCTAGGTACAGTGTAATAACAAAAGGCACTATTCTCTCCTATTTTATTACACAGCCATGCAAACTAGACAACATTGTAATATAGCACATCTAAGGAGTCTTCAGCAATAAAACATCTGGTGACTTTTAAAAGTAATTTCATAGAAGAAGAAATGGAACTGTGGCAGTGATTGCATATTTGTGAGGGGAAAAGAGAAAAACTTTTAGAATTGACCTTTAGGAAGAAAGGAATATTATATTTTATATTTAGGTGAGGTACCTCAGGAATGCAATATGCTGCAAAACATACCTGTGAACAGGATGACTATTCTGGTTTGATCTTAACAACTGATATCAACTTGAGGTAGATCCCATTGAGTGGTGTATTGGAGACAACATGTATTATGGAGCGGATGAATTGTTTAGGTCGTACTGGGAAATTCCTTGTTACTTTGAAATAAATGAAAGGGTAGCTGTGTTGATCATAAAACAAATCCAGAAATAGACACAGAAATAATACCTTTTTAGGCCAACCAGAAGGTGTGTATTTCACTACAGTACGTTTCCAAGTCCACTGGTTCAAGAAGACAAACAAATGGGTTCTACAACAGATCAAGCCTGAACTCTCCCTGGAAAACAGGGTGACTAAATTGAGCCTTTCCTATTTTGACCACATCATGAGAAGGCATAAATCATTAGAAAAGGCATTTATTATTATTATTATTATTATTATTATTATTATTAGCTTTATTTATAAAGCACCGTAAATCTACATGGCACTGTACAAAACCAAGTAAAATCAAGAATATAAAAGCCTGCCTATGGCATACAATCTAAAAGTTAAAGCAACAAATTTAATGCAGAAAGTGAGATAATGCAGAAAGTGAGATAGACCACATGCCAGATGGATGGACTCAATTGGAGATACCATGGGCCTGAGTCTGCACTACCTCAGCAGAGCAGTGGAGGACAGTGAGTCTTGGAGATGTCTTGAAGATGTTTGATCCACAGGGTCTCCATGAGTTGAAGTTGATTTGAGGGCAGTTAACAATGACAAAGTCCTTTAGATGCCACAGGATTGTTATTTTTTGTCTGAGTTATCTTTGTGATTTTTATATACCAGTATTTAGTTATTATTAATATAGAAGTTAGCAGTTAAAATGGACTTAAGTCGGGGGTGGGAAAAATGTGGCCCAAGGACCACATGTAACCCCATCCCAGATATCATACAAGTAGCCTCCAAAAGCCCCCTGAACTCACCCATTAAAAAAAATTGTGTGATTTTGAGTAGATAATTCATTCCCCAAAGTCCCCCCAAAATGTGAAAATATTTCCTACCAAACAATATTCCCTTCAGGACCCACATTACCTGCATTCTCACCTATGTCTTTCCTAAAATGGTGGCCAGAAATGGTTCAACATCACTTCTGATCACCATTTTAGAAAGGGCACAGACAGAAACAGAGGTATTTTTGTATACAGTTGTGGTGGGTACACCTTACAGGGGCTTGAAGGTGGACTGCTGCCCACATAGGTGACATTCCCTGACACAAAGTGAAGGAGTTTTGTGGAAGAAAAAAGTGTGACTTGCAATGGTATGATAGTGATACCAGTAGAACTTTGTCTGGACCTAGGAACATATTTAAAGAGTTAAATGCCTCATTCATCCAGCACAAAATGTTTTGGTGGGCCATTTCTATGTTAGGTGGTCAAAATTCCTCTTGAAAATGTGTATGCTTACATATGTGGACATAGTTTGCATCTTATTTATTTGCAGTAGTTAGGTCTGGTATTAAGTGCTTTTGTGATAATGAGTAAATTTCACTGATAACAATGCAGATCCAGTGTGAAACAGTTATATTTTTGTTTCTGTGAGCTAAGAGGACCATACACTTGTGTTGTTTGTCCTTTCTTTTTGTTGTTGTCCTGATGGTAAAAATGCACACCTGTTCTATAATCTCTTTATGGCAGATACAGCTGTTAACGTTTTAATGGTAGCACAAACTGGATTATTGGTCAAGAGACTGTTTTACGAGCATGTAATCCTGCCTGCTCTATATAAAAATTATAAAAAATATATTTCAAACTTCTGAACAAATATAAACATTCCATAAATCCTCAGCAGCTAAAGTGTTTACATCAAGTGTTTATATTCTGCTTATGGTCACATTTATCTGATCTCAGAATGGACTTATAGATTGATACATTTCTTTGCCAATCCTTTGCATGTGTGTGCTTTAATTGTTTTTTTTTTTTTTGCAGTCATCTCCCTACAATGACACTCAAAGTAGTAAAGTATTATCTGTAGCTGCCTTTGACAGTATGAATAAGTGTATAGAGTTCTCTGAATGTGTAGACTGTGTGTTTAAATCACTGGTATTCCTCTTTAGAACTTCAATTATTTGTGTAAGATGGCTTTTTATATCTTTAAAATAGCTATTATCAGAAGGCCCAGGTATCACTCTTTTTTTGTCTACATGAGCTTAGGTATGTAGACAGACACAGAGACACATATAATTTCAGACTTCTCTTTTTAAAAATGTAATACAGAAAATGTATATGTATGTGTCTTTAAAATATTCTTTCTAGATCTATTTTAACTTTACAGTCCAAAATTGCTAGTTTGTGTGTGATTAGTTTCTTTACAACACAAGAGGGCATTGCTGCATCACTTTTCTTATTCAGTAAGCCTGCATAGTTTGCATTTAATGAAAGATCTCTTCAAATAGCAGAAGTTATGGTGAAAATGTGAAGTCGAAGGCTTTCATGACCAGCATCCATAGTTTTTTGTTGGTTTTTCAGGCTATGTGGCCATATTCTGTGACTGGCATCTTCAGAGAGGCCCGAAAAACCCACAAAAAACTATGGTGAAAATGTTTTAAAATTAACCTTTTAAGAGTGTGATTGAATTATCACTGCCATGTTGTGTTGGATTTAAATTTTTGGATATGTGAGGCAATATTTATAAACGGAAAGTAGGGTGTTTTAGTGTTGAAAAAGCCCACAAAATTTGTGATCAGGAAGTACATTTATAAGGAGTAGTGAGATGTGCTCAAAAACTGTGGGCATGCTTTTGTGATTTCAGAGCCTTTTTATCTGGCAAGATTTTACAAAAAGTAGAAGGATGGGGAGAAGATTGGTTTGAAATCATGACATCTTTTTGATCAGGGTTTAAAGGAAGAAGGAAGGAAGAGTTGTGGACTTAAATGGAATAAATTATATTAGGTGTTATACAGGTTCCAGGTTATCCCAAGGACCACTGGGACAAAATTCATCTCTCCCATCAATTTCTGAAAATACAATATTGGAGACTCAGATTTGTCTTCAGCTTTGAAGCAAACACACAAGTTCTTTGAAAGGGCAGCGATAAAGGGTTTAAGAGAGAAAGAAAGTTGTTTCTATTTTAGCAAAGCTGATGATTAATTTGGCATTGTGCATTAAAAAAACAAAGAGGTCAATAAAAGCTAATTAGATTGCATTACCTAGTGCTTGGAGAGAAGGAAACTGATCTACATTTTTACATGGTACATGTATGCTTCCTTTCAGTGTGCTCTGGGACATTTTCTGCTCAAGACAGATTTGGACCTTGAACAAGCCTACCTAGGCATGCTGTTTCAGGACCTGAACTCTGATTCTGTGGAGAGGAAGCTTCTTCTTGATTATTGCAATTATTGATTCAACTCATGGCTTTTAAAACTGGCTGAGATGCAAGGGATACCTTAGAAGATTTTAGAATTTCTGTACTAGGCCATTGAAAAGGGTACTTCTACACTAGCATCCTTCAGCTTTCTAAAGATGCTAGCCAGGCAGCCATTTCATCCTTTTCTCATTAAATTCAACATCTAATGTGTGGATATACTGCCTGGCAACATGTGGACTTTGTTTATTTGTCATATTTAATATTTGATGAATATCCCCTCCACCATGAATGTGTGTAGCCATCAGATCTGGGAGTAAAAAACTGCCAACGTTTAGTGTGAATGATTTTATTTATTTATTTATTTATTTATTTATTATTAATTTTATTAAGTTTCTACATTGAGTAAATTATAAAAAAAGAAGTGGAGGGTAAAATTGTTCAGAAAAGTAGCCAAACGGAGTGCTGATAAAGGCTGAGGCCAGTTTCAAAAGATAAACAAACCCAGAGGCTTTGCAGCCGAGTTGAAACAAAGTACCAGTTCAATGTCCAATAGAGCAGAGTCAGGGGCAAGCTAAAGGTCCAGGATTCCAGAGAGCAGGTCAGCAAGTCAATTCCAAGGTCAAGGGTTCCAGGTCAGTCTGTAGTTCAAGAGGCAAGGTTTCAGGCAATGAAGTCAAGGAAGCTGGGTACTCATTTTACCAACCAAGGAAAGGTTGCAAGGCTGAGTAGACCTTGGAGCTGTACTTGGAATTTGAATTTTTAACCTTGTGGCTGCAGTACTGGCATTTAACCACTGCACACCAATTGGGCTCTCATTAGAAAGGTCCAGTCATTTTTTATTTTTATTTTGGGTGGAGAATCTTGATGCATATCAGTTAAAGAAGATATCTTCCAAGCCAGAATTTATTTATCTTATATGCCACCTTTTTGCCAGGGTGGGACCCAAGGCAGCTTCCAGAAACAACAAACAACAAAATTAAACATGTCTACAAAATGTTTTTAAAACAATTTAAAATCCTCACATTAAAACATTATAAAATCATTTAGACATTATACAAAACTTAAAAACAGATAAAATATATATCTAAATGAGAACCGAAATGAGCAATGTATGCCTTGAAAAAATACAAAAATCTATGATCCTTTATATAACATTTGTTATAATTAGAATTACAAACCCTGTTCAGTCCAGAAAATGGGTTAACAGTGTCACAAATTTCTTTTCTATTTAGGTTCTCAATAATTAAGTAGTGAGAAGTGCTCTTCTTTCTTCACATTTCTGATTATTTCTTATTATCTTCTACAGTGTTGTCTGGGAGAAAGATGACACTTTATACCTTTAGGTCTCTCTTATTAAATAGGTACACTCTAGTCCTCTTATTCACCACTGCTATATCTCTTCTGAACAAATATGAAAGGAAAAGAAATTGGTGTTGAGGCAGATGGGCAGAACTGGAGAATTGTAACTTTCTTGTCTCACATAGGTTGCCATAGGCTCCACGTCTGTAGCTAAAGTGTAGAATCAGATCAAATTGCCTCTTTGAATAAAGTCGAATGTGCTAAAGGAAAAATCATATTGTGTATGTTGTACATATCATTAGAAATTTATTAGACCTGGCATTTTATATTGATTGGATTGTTGTAAATTTTGCATCAAAAATATCTTCTCTCAGACTTCCCTAGAGACTTCATAAATATGTATAAATTATTGATAATATCATTATCAAACCAAGATCTTTTTGAAAAAGTTAGACAAAAAGAAACCCAAGTTATTACTCTCACATGAAAAATTGGGGCTAATAAAGAGTAACTTTTCCTTATGTTTGCCTCAGTACTGAATATACAGTTTATGTATTGCTATAACATAACATTGTACAGACAGAGCAGCACTTTAATTTAATTTGGTAAAACAACTTTTTTTTTACATTTTGTTGCTCTTAGTCATTATCCTTATCTTGTGAAATGGACCACTAAACTACTGAATAATTATGTGCTAAAGGAAATTTGCTAAGGTAGTTCTTTGAGGATGTGTGCAGGCTTAATACCACTGAAAGCACTAAAGACCAGAAAAGCTTCTGCTGCTACCATTTGAGATTGGTGAGTGAATGGAGAAATTAATTCCTGATTATTTCCATGACCCCATAATAAGCTTTCAATGGTCAGCTTTTCAGCTTGCAGCTGAGAAATGCTGACCACTGTGTCAAGCTGGCTGCTCAAGTAAATGAGTTGAGTTAGTAGTCTCCAGTCATGTTTTGTGTCACAGGGATGGTCAAGTCATGAGCCAAGGCCTGGGATTCATGCAGGAGCTGTAAGCAGTTACTAGATTTGGTTGATTCAAATGTTTAAGGCAATGATTACATTAGTATGTAATATGGGGGTAGTTAATCCTTTCTTTGATGGCTGTCTTGAAGAACATGCTAAAAGTTACAGGGAGGTTGCATACAACAGAGGAGCCACTTTGTGTGGCCTTATCAATGTACTATTTTTTTAAAAATGGAGTGAGTTGAAGTCTTCTGGGCAGACTGGTAAGTCCACAGACATATGGAAAGATGTACTTTGCCTTAAGGGCACTTGTTCTGTGAGATCAAACCAAATTTTATGTGTGATCAGTAGAAGTGTGGTAAACAACTCCTCTTTTGGGATGGTCACTGGGTAAATTAGATTGTGAATGATCCTAAGGAGGGGTGGTAGTAGTAAGTATCCAGAAGGGAAAAGGATAGATTTACCATTGGGGGAGAAATAAATGCGCTGGTCATTTTGTTTGCTATGCATTGTTCGGTGCTCTTGGTAGCAGAAATCACAAAAGATACTTTCTTACTCTTGTTATGTGCCTTCAGGTCAGTTCTGACTTACTGTGATACTATCATAGGGTTTTCCTGGCAAGATTTATTGAGCAGAGGTTTATTATATATATATATTCCCAGGACTGGGACTCAGTTTACAATTGCCTTCCTCTTAAGGTGAGAGTATATGACTTGTCTAAAGTCATCTAGTGGTGGAGCAGAGATTTGAATTCTGGTCTCTTGTAGTTCCAGCCCAGCATTTAAACCACTACACCTTTATGGCTCTCCAGAGTTGACTTAGGGGCTGTACAGACAGCTCCAAAGGAGCTGCTTGGCGCCATTCTTTTACTCGCCGGATTGGGGCTGCAGCAGCTGCATGCTGCAGGCCCGATCTGACATTTTTCTGAGGGAAAAAACTGCCCTTGCCACCGTGATGGCATTTTTACAGCATTTCTTCAGCATATCATGTCTAAATGCTGCACCAAAGAGACGCCGTGGATCTGCCTGTCATTTGGTTGGCCTGGTGACTTCCCAGAAGCTTGTGGTGTGCAGTTGCCGTGCCCCCACTCCACCTTGATGCCGACCGTTTTGGATGGTCTGTATAGTCCCTTAGATTGATTTAAACTTTGCTAAGGGCACATATTCGTATTACATTGAATGGAGGACAAGTTTGGAGCTTTACAAGAATTTGTGGTGCAAAATGTAAATGTTACTTATTTCATTCTCACACATACAAGAAGAAGGGGGAAAATCACAATTTATCTCCTTGCTGTACAAGATTGCAAAAGTTTGCGCGTGTTTTTGATGACTATTAGTCTTTCAAGACTTTATTACACAAATTCCAAGGAAAGTTCAGATAAATGATATTTTTAATGCAGAATGGTTTCTGTAAAAACTGTCACACAGCTGCTGACACCCCCTCTTCCATACTAGTCATTTTGCTTTTTTATGGGTGTAAAAAATTTCATGAAGATAATTTTCCCCCCACAGGTGTTTCAACATTTCACACTTTCTCATAGAAGGTGAGAAAAATTTCAATTTTTTAAATATCCCTTAACACAAGCACATTATGGGATAATATGGGACAATATGGAAGCTTGACAGGAATCTCCAGAATAACTGAAACAGTTGCAAAGATAAAATTCAGGACTGCCTAAAACAGATTTAATGTTTAGTAGTTTTACCCTTATTTTTTCCTTTATTTTAGTTTTGAATATGGTGGATGAGTAAAGACAAGTGTTGGATAACTTCTTGTGGAAAGCTCACCAGGAAAAGATGACATATAAGTTCTGCCTTAAAATAGTTGTGTGTGATAGCTTCCTTACCATTGTGAATCTTCAGCTAAAATCTAAGAAGTAAGCAAAATTTAAGAGAAGAGTGTGAAAGGTTAGGAGCAAGATGCTTGAGCATCAAGAACAAATTGGAGAATGTACATCACCAATGTATTAAACTTTGAGAATGTTAAACTGTATAAAGCAAGCAAATAAATAAAAACTCAAGGAACATGATATATACAACTTCCTAATTTATTTGTAATTATCATTTCAACCAGGTAGAATTTATCTTATTAAACACTGTCTACTAGTCTGATACCATAGTAGCATTGGGCTATATTACCAAAAGAGACACTGCTAAAGGACTGAATTCGCCTGATCCCATAAATCCTATTTTGCACCCTGAACTCTTCTCTAGTTGGTTGGGAGACTCTCTGGAGCAGACTGGCGATATGTATGGGACATTGCAGAGAAAGAGAGAGGAGGAAAATTCTATTGTGCAAGACATCGCTTAACATTGGATTTACTGTATATATTCATGTATAAGTCTAGAAATTTTTGTTAAAAAATTGACCCAAAAAAAACCGGGTTGACTTATCCATGGGTCAATGTAAGCACTGTACACTCATCCCTCCATATTTGCGGCTTTGATATTTGCAAATTTGATTATTCACAGATTTGATTAATATGTTCTCTCTAGAAATTTCTAGGTACTGCAGTGCAAACCTAAGGTCAACTTTAAGTAAAAGTTACACTGAAAGACCTAGAAATTCCCAGAGAGAATACTCTACTAGGCATATGTAGCTCCTCCAGTGCAGTTCTATGGTCAGTGTCTGTTGGATGTTGACCACAGAGTTGCACTGAAGAACCTAGAGATTCCTAGAGAGGCGTCCTCTCAGATAAAAACATGGTGTTTTTGTTATTTGTGGTTTTTCCATATTCACGGGGTCATGTGCCCCTAACCCTAGCAAATATGGAGCGACAAGTGTATTTATATATTTATGGTATTTATACCCTGTCCTTCAGCCCTAAAGGCTATCAGAGTGACTTACAATTATTATTTTTAATTAGATGGTTCCCTGCCCTCAGGCTTACAATCTAAAAGACATGACACAAAAGGAGAAGGGAATGGTGGTGGGAAAGGGGATGAGGTCTAGTGGTTATTCTCTCCCTCTGAGGCCTGGACCAATGCAGATGGACTGGAGGGAGGGCTCTTCTTCTTCAGGCTAGCCCTGGTGGAGCTGGGCCTGCCTGTTTGCTCCCTCACAGGCCGAATGATGACAGTTATCATGGAGGGAGGGGGATACACACACACACACACACACACACACACACACACACACAAAAAGAACCATCCACTTTCTCTGAATAGAAAGGTAAAAGGTGAGAGCTTAGTCTATCCTGGGAGCACCAAAAAGAAGCATGGATCCCCTCTATTCTCTCATCCATCCAGCCTTTAGAATGAGCACAGTTATGTCTGCCAGAATTTTCTAATTTCTTTGGCATCATTTTCCTTTGCATCATCCTTTATATCCTTTGTCCCTAAGTTTTACCCTTGACTTTATCTATGAATCATATCAAAATCCATACTTTTGGTCCCAAAACCTGCCCTTGACTTATACATGAGGTTGACTTAAAGTTGAGTATATATGGTAACTCATTGTCAATAATGATTTTGTAACATTTCAGTTAAGATCTTTATTCTTTTTGCTTGAAGTAATTCAGGACCTTAGTAACACTGCACATATGTCTTGCCCTTCAGTGCTTGCCTTGCTTTTGTTTAGACCGGGTTGACATTTTTAAAGAAGATGAAATAAAGACCATGTGTTGGTTGTAACATCTAATGTACTCTGTAGGAAAAGAGTTTTTAATTACACTCTACTGTTTCTGGACAATATAAATGATAGCTTAGTTTGGAAAAGAGAATTACAATGATTAACACAAGTTTCCTTGACAACCAACGGGATGTCTTGAATGTTGAATTGTCTTAGAGCTTAGGTATCTTGAAGACATTCTTTTAGGGAATGGTCTTTCTTTCTTTCTTTCTTTCTTTCTTTTTGTTGGTACACACTATGAAATTTTATCCAAAGATTTCATGAATCTCATCAGTTTGCAGATTAGGTTTTACTAACTCCTGAAGACAAGATAGTGTGCACTATAAGATTAACTTCTTTAATTGCTATCTTGTCATTTGTGTATTTTTATTTCATTCAGTCTAGTGGGCATGTTCATTATGGAAACATACTAGCAATGTTGCAAAGAAGTATTTATTGAAGTGGAAGTTGATTGAATATTGGTTATCTTTACAGCTATTAGCTTGTTGTGGTTCACTGCATGAATGTATTTCTTCTCTGAAAGAGTTTAGAATAAATATTTGTGATAAATTCCATTTGTACTCTGACAGATCAAAACAGGATTATTTTTTTACACATAAAAGAATTTACAATTATTTATACCAGATTGGCAATAAATCACTTAAATTTCGAACCTGTGTCTCAGTCACTATTTTTGGCTTATCTGCAATAAAAGTTTGGGTGCCTTTTCTATGTTATTTTTGGCATAATTTGAGCTTTTTTGCACTTATCTAGTAAATGTAAGTAGGTGTAGTCATAATGATTAAGAAAATCCAAAACCTCAAACCAATGTTTGAGCCAAGATGAGTGAAAAAACAAATAAGGGTGAAGCATCTGATGAAGTAGACTTAAGTCTATGAAAACGTATGCTACTCTCTTCTTTCACTCAACTAGGAGATTATCACATGCGGCTTTTAAAGTGCAATTGTAGTTGGAAAATAGCACCTTTTGTGATACTTATCACACAACATTGTATCTGACAAGCTGTTGTGTCCATGAAGCATGGCTTCATTGATGGCGGAAACCCATCAATATGCTCCCAATCACACTGCAGTCCCATTAGACCTGATGTGCGAAACCTTACTGCCATGGCAGTTGTGATATTGGCAGTCATATGGTGTCAGTGTCTCCTCCTCTCCCCCATTCTCCTTCCTCTCACTATTTCCAAGCAGCTTGTTTTCCTTAATTTTTTAGTATTTCTTTTCCTATCTTTTTAAAAAACTTAAATCACATTAGCAGGCTCCAGAATTGCATTATAAAGTTAAATAAATAAATAAATACTGAAAGGCACACTGGGTAGGGCATAGGGAAGGGGGCAGGGTTAAGAGAAAGTCTGGAAAAACTAAGTTTTCTCATGGTAAGTCTCCATAAAATGGATGGGAATAAAGTGGCCATTCAGACCTTGTCATACTGCAAATCACAGTATTCCTAATCTATGCTTATGTGGACTAGGATTACTGGGACATGTAGTATAATAACATTTGCCTAGCTGTATGAATCCCATCCTTCTATAAAGGATAAATAGATAAAATATGGTGCTGTTTTGCACCATATATGAAAGTGAAGATCACTCAAGATGTAATATCTTATACTATACATAACAAATTAAAAAAAGGTAACAATAGAAGCAGCCTCCTCCAATCAATGCTATCTCTTTAGAAGAGTTATTTCAGACAAATTTATGCATGCTGGAGTTAATCTTAACTATGGATTGGTGAACCAAGCTAGCTTCATAAACAAGTTGGCTTGCTTCAGCTAATCATAACTAATATCTGTAACCAATATCAACTGTAGTTTGTGTTTATGTTTATAAACAGCCTTACACTACAAACTCTAATCAATCCAAAAAGGAGACAAAAGCTGAGGAAGGGGAGGGAAGTATACAGCCCTGAAGCTAATGTGGATCATTCACTCAAACCACGCCAGTGTGAAACTATGGTTTATAATTAACCAGAGTAAAGAACCAATACAGTTGATTGATCTTCCAGATTTGCAATAGATAAATCATGGTTCAGAGCTGCTTGGCTGCTTTTGTTTCAGAAATAACCTCCACTAAGTTCATCGTATCTTCATGATAGAGCAGTGATGGAAAACTCTTCAGAAGAGCAATGGGCCTAACTCTTTGTCCGTTGCTTTTAAGATTCTCTTTTGAAGTACACAGATTTGATTTTTACTAATAATAATAATAAAAAACTATAACATTTTCTGTGGCTGGTGAGGTGGAGTGGAAATTCAGTAACCAGAGAGCATGATGCACAAATAGGAGAAAAATTCAAACAACCATTTGTCTTTTGATCTGACTATTACTGAGCTGATTTTTGAAATCAAAAGCCTGTTTTCAATAATGAATTTTTGTGGGGTGCAATTTTAGTCCCCCAGGATGTTAACCCTTTTAAAGGGAAACAAAAATTTATTGGTTTGAAAGTTAAACTTGTTAGAGTTCAGTTTACATCAGAACAGCAAAGGTGTGGGTCAGACAATTATTTTACATCTGTCTTCCTAAAGAATAAAGACTTACTCCAAAAAATAACAAACATACAGTTTGTAATTTAAAAACAAATAATTATAACTTTAATAAATAAATACATAACAAACTAAATCCTATTATAACTGGTACAGTATTAGTATAGCAGGAAGAGGCTGTTAACCTCTATCAGAGGAGACTGTTACTCCATCTTAGACTGAGAGGAGACAGTTACTGTACTGAAAGGAGACTGTTTAGAAACTTGAGAGAGAGTCTGTTAAACAGCCTCCAAAATTAAGTGACAGGAGTCACATGTATAGATACAGAGAAATCCCTGTCTATCTAAGGAGGAAAAGGAGAATGCAATACATTGGAGAATGCAATAAAATTTCCAACAATTTATTACAGATTTTGCCAAAGAAAATAGTGCATTTTAAAATAAATCAGTAAGTAAGTAAAGATCTAGAGAATAGAGTCCGTAATTCATAGTTGCATAAACAAATGGCATTAAGCTAGAGCAAATGGTCATTTTCAGCCTTATGTATTATGTATAGTTATTCATGTTTAAATCTTGTGCATTTTTCAGGTGCTAAAAGACAGATTGCCAAAAAGTTAATTCATGCTGTCTGTGATTATCAGAAAGTAATTTTAATGGAAAATATACAGGGAAGTGTTTGGGTTGTCTATAATTAGCTTTCATCTGTTGCTGTCACAGTTTCTAAATACCTTGGATCTTCAGCTCAGCAGGAATATTCCCTACTTATGAAGGCTGCATAAGCTCTGTACAGTTATTGAGCTCTATAGTGACTGTACGCTTTTGTAGATGTACAAACCTGTAGGATTATTTAGAAAATATTGTGGCTTAAAATAAGAAATACTGTACATGTTCTTTCTTTCTTTCTTTCTTTCTTTCTTTCTGTTTTGGAACTTCACCTGATTATTTGTGTATCCTTGTTTGAGTAAGAGAAACTGTTTCTCTGTTAGCACCTCCCCTCAACTCCCCCTTTTAGTGTTTTCAGTATTCTCAATGACAATATGGAATATCATTAGCAGTTGGGGTCTAGATAGTTACATGAAAACCTCAGGATGCAAGTGGCTAAAAGCAAATCAAGATAATATGTTTAATAATTCTATTATAGATATGTAACCTTAGCTAAAATAAAGTGGGACATCTTGCAATATGTCTAAAACTGGGAGAGCTGCCTCAGCAGTACCAATTAGCAAGAGAATTCAAGGCTGCTAAAAGATTCCAGTGTTGAAATTCAGCCCACAAAATCTTAAAATAGTAGTAACCATATTTAGGGCAGAAGAGGTTTTTAAATAAAATAAAATAAATGGAATCAAAATGTTTTAAGGTGAAACTTTTCTCTCAGTCTAGGACAGTAAAAACATTTTAGAACAGTGCTCATAAGTTTGGACCAAAGGATAGTGCACCCATTCTAGGGATGAAATGGTGCAATTCTTCAAATGTAAACCATTTACAGACACTGACCATGATGCCAACTGATTTTAAGGCATAGAAGGCTTAGGTATTTAAGCTTGTAGAAGAGGCTGCGACCCGAAACAGACAGGCAATAGAGTGCAGCTTCTGGCCACTCTGGGGCCTGGTGCTTAGATGACATATGACCCCAGCGTGGCCAGAAATTATGAGGAGAGTGGAAAAGCCAGCTGCAAAAGGAGAAGATAAAGTCTGTTCTTTGCCAGTGTCCCATTTGGGAATGCAGCAGCAGCCCAGATTGGAGCTAGGAACGCGCAGTTGCTGTGTTTTCACGCTGACTGGGGTATGAGTGGCATTTGGCTGCTCCTTTTTGCCCTGTCTGCTTGAGGCATTGTCATATTGACCTACTTATAAATTTAGATTAGATCTGGAATAATTAAACTGAAGTCTTGCATCATTTTGCCCTCCCATTCCCCTTGCGGTATAATGTTTTTGCAATCTTTATAGGAACATCCTGTGGAGGTGGTTTAAAAATACAATAAAACAGTAAACATTTACATTTTTTTGTTTTTATTGTTTTGTTTTGGGGTTGGGTTTTTTTGGCCATATTTTGCCCCCCTGGGACATTTTAGACCCAGCAGAAGCCTTTTTCGAAAACAGAAAATGAACATTAAGTGATTTTTGGTGATATCGTGTTGCTAAAAAGGCTTTTCTTGGGCCTAAAATGGCCCAGTGCTTCCTCCAAAACATGTTAAAAATACCCTCCATGTCCCCCAAGAGGGCATTTTGGACATTGTTGGGTAAACTTTTTTTTTCCAGTCAGGAAGTGTGATGGGGTTCGGCTCCAAGGTCTTCTGTGAGGTTAATGCAATCTTTCAACCTCACATAGGTGCCCCCCCTACTATATACAGATATTCTAGCAGCCAGATTTGGAGCAACCATTAGCCTTCCTTCTTGTTTCCTGACCATCCTCCAAAGGCATCTGTAGAGAGTATCTATTTCTTTGGGTTATCCCTTACATTACACATGACCTGTATCACTCTTTCTTCAAGGATACTGTTTGTTATCTACAAGTGATTTATGTGATTAAAAACAGTGAACACCTAGAAGCTGCTTGGTGACAGGTACAAAAAACAAACAAACCAGAAGCAATTATTGAACATTAGATCCCTAACAGATATGTGCCTGTTAAAGTTGCTATTTCGTTTGTCTCCCATTACTAGGCAACGATCTCAAGTGAATTGCCAGGCATGGTCCAGTTAAAAGATAGAAACAACTGTCCAAATGGACAAATCAATATACCCAGCTCTGCTTACATTTTCTCCCCAGTGCTGTACTGGAATCTCCAGTTCTGGAACATGTGTGTGTGTGTGTGTGTGTGCGCGTGCAAGCAACTCTTCAAAGCTTGCTTTGAATTCATTAGTAAAATATACATCTGTGCACTTCAGAAGAGACTCCCTAAAGCAGCCCACAAACACATCCTGCCAAATGTGATTACCCAGTATGAATAATAGAGCAGACTGTTAAATGTTCTTTGATAAATACTCTCAACCAACTAGATTTAAATGCTGAGGAAGTGGTTGCTGAGAAAACACCAGCTTTGGTTAGTTTATCATTTAAACAGTTATTTAAATATATATCTCACCATTTCTCTCTCTCTACACACACACACTACAGCACAGTTGGTTTACTGACACATGCAGAAAAATATATTTGGTACAACAATATTCCAGATGTTTTTGGAGTACAACTTTTACAACTTTTATAATCCCTCACCAGTGGATATGTTGTTTCAGTCTATTGGGAGTTGTAGGTCAGAACTTCTAGAGCAAGGGTGAGCAACTGTGGAAGGGTAGGAAATAACATTAGTCCTCCCAGGAGAACCACTGCACCTGCTCCATCATTTTTGCCCCAAATGCCCTCTAAGGACAAGGGGGCATTTCCACCATGTTTTAGGGCCTCTGTGAGCAACATTAGGACAAACAGAGGCCTTTTTTTTTACAAGTCACTTCCTGTTCATTCCATGTTTTAGAAAAGATCTCTCTTGGCCAAACATGATGGGAATGGCCTCCCATAGGCCATGTGGGAGCAAAAATATTTGACCCCTGGAAATGTCTAACATTATGGAAATGGCCTCCATGGTCTCTAGAGGACCCGGAAGAGTATTTTGAGCAATGATATTGACTCCCCCGGGGGAGCATGGCTCTTCCAAATTGCATTGGGGGCTGTATGTGGCCCATGGCTCACCAATAATTTAGAGTTTGGGCAATTGTGGACCACCAGATGCTGTTGGACTTCAAGTCATAGTAACCCTAGCCAGAATTGCTAATGGTGAACAATGCTGGTTTGCACTTCAGCAATATGTGGAGGGCTGCATGATTCCCACTTTGATCTAGAGGACCACACACCTAAATCACAGTACTAATTATTTCAACAGAACATTAAACATTACAGTCTGAAATATTGAAACCTCTGGCATTCAGTAATGCTACCTTTAAAAAAAATAAACAGTTAAGGAAATTTTATTAAAACTCAGACAAAGAATACAGGAAAAACTGAAGTTACCATTATTTAAATGAAAACTGAGGTCATGGTATTGGTGTTGAGTAGACCACTGCTTTAGGAGAACTATACTCTGGATCTAAAATGCCCTTTACCATCTATTGAGGTGGCATTAAGACGAAGTGAACGACAGATAAATGCCATGAGATTCTGATGGAGATCTTGAGAGAAACATAGACTCTTCAAAGGTGGCTGAGACACCTTAATACATGTCAGGGAAGTTCACAAGCTTCATTGGATAGTTCCTAGCATTTTCATAGAATGTTTATGCTTCTGCTTGATGAGGCTGAGCTGGCTATGGATATTGTCAGCATTTACAACCTTAGAAATAAAGCCATTTATGGAAGATAATTGAGCAGACAACATGAAATGATGTGGGAAGATTGGTTGCAGGCCAGAGAAGGAGGGACCCAGAGCCCTTTTGCTAAAGGTTTTCCTGCATGACATCAGTCATGCAGCATCTCTTTCTGTTCCAAGGAGCACATAGAAAAGAAAGTGTTTGTGAACAATGAAGGATACCATCCTTGGTGTTACAGCTTACTTCAGAATGTGCTATAAATACCTTTTATTATGTATATGAGAAATCTATCTTAACTTGATTAGAGTCAGCATGGCACATTATAAACTTTTACTACACTGTTGTATTGAAACCAATGGGAATTATAGTCCAATTCCCCCAATCAGCTTCCATTCAAGTCAGTAGGAAAAAACATTCTGATGAATACTTGTAAGTGCAGATGGTCTCTTCCAACCATAAGAAACTGTTAAGGATTCAAGCAAGGATGAGCAACATGTGGATATGGCACTGCAACTCCTGTTTGCTCCAGGCAGCATCACTAATGATGAAGAATGGAGGGAACTCCACCACAACAGCTGGAACACCACAAGTTGCCTATCCAAGGCCTAGAAACAGATGCTCATTGATCTATGCACAGTTGCCCCGAGTGGTTAATTTCAAGAACCTAACACTGGTATTCTTTGGCACTGAAATATGGCTATTCTGCAGTCAGATGGAAGTACAACTATAAAATTAGAACATTGGTTTCTTAACAGCACTAATACAATGCCATATTCCTCATTACAATCATGTAATGTTTGTCTTCACTCATTCTCATTTCTGATAGACAAGATTGTAAGTACAGTGGGCCCTTCTCTTATGCGGGGGATCCTTTCCGGACCCCCCCCCCCCCGCGTAAGAGAAAATATGTGTAAGCTCAAGCCCCATAAGACACAATGGGGCTCATGCCTTGTGGCATGCCATGGAGCGCGCACACCCCATTACTCCTTCCAGGGCACAGGAGGCACTTTCTGTCGCAGCTTCCAGCGTATGCTGGAAGACGCATATGGAGCACCTGTGTATGACGTGGGCACACTGTACAGTTGGCCCTTCTTATACACCAATTTTTTATACACAGATTCAAGCATCGACGGTTTGAAAATGTTAAAAAAAAGTATAAATTTCAAATATCAAACTTTGATTTTCCAATTTTTATGACGTACACCATTTTGCTATGTCATTATATTTAATGGGACTTGAGCATCCACGGTTTTTGTTATCCATGGGGGATATTGGAACCAAACCCCAGTGTATAACAAGAGTCCGCTGTATGTTTATTCTGAATTAAGTCCCATTTTGTTAACTGGAATTAGCATAATCCTAACAGAACAAAAAAGACCAAAGCTGGGTTTAGCCAACACTAGTCCAGCCAGGGACATAGCTAGGATTTTGGGAAGGAGGGGGTCCAGACTAAGTGCCACCATTATAGTGGGGCTTGGGTGCGGCAGCGCAGCAGCACACACCATTCATTTTTCTAATGGAAGGGGGGGTCCGGATCCCAAGAACCCCCCCTTGGCTACGTCCCTGGTCCAGCTTAAACAGTATTAAATCCAAACTCTTCCCTGCCATCCCCATCTTTGTGCCCATATTGTGGCTGATGTCACTGGCTGAAGATGATTTGGATCTTAAGGAACCCAAATTCTTCCTCAGCCTGCCCATTTCCAACTGGAAGTATCTGGTAACATTCTCTGAAGATGCCAGCCACAGATGCTCTTCTAGAACATGGCCACATAGCCCAAAAAACCCACAAAAAATATGGATGCCGGCCATGAAAGCCTTTGACTTCACATAAGAGCAAACCATATTAAAATAAACCAGTGGGGTATAATTAAGTGCAAACAAATGCATTTTAAAAACAGTTTAGTATAATGTGTTTAAAATTCACAACAAAATAGATATGACTAGAACAGATAAAACATTTGGTCTATATACAGCACACCCGCGTTTTACGCAGGCATGCCAGATGCGGCTTTCAACATACATGGAAAGCCATGCCACAAGAGCCCATCACACACCCCAGAAGAATTAATGGGGTGCGCGCCTGTGGTGCACATGCCGCTACACCACCGCATGCCATGGGCACGAGACCCGTTACTTCATATGGGGCTTCAGCTTACGCTGATTTCCGTTACGTGGAACAGATCCCCGCGTAAGGGGAGGGCACACTGTATATGTTATAAAATATAAAGGATACATATAGACAGTATATTAAAATATATATTAAAATGTGAAGCCAAAGTAAGCAGAGCTTTGATATTCTTCCTCCTCCTTAGGCTATGATTCCCATTTAGCACCTCATATAATTTGGACCAGAAAGGCCATCCTTAAATTATGTAATAATAAAATAAAGCTGCTATTATTTGTTGTAAAAACTTTTTAAAGCAGATGCAGTAAATTACTATATAATAAATGCCCTTGGCTTTTTTAGCTACTACAGCCATAATTTTTTATTTTTTATTTAAAATGATTTTGTCTATAGAAATCGATTGACCATGTAGATCCGTATGAATAAATTATTCACCAAATTTAGAAGGGCAACTATCATATAATCTCCTTGCAGTTATTTTGATAGTAGATAATCAATTATTTTTGTTTTCCTAAATCCTTCCAGAAACACAGTTCAAAGTTTTATCCTTAACATTTGTATGTACTATATGATATGCTTGAATATAATGTTTATATGATTTGCTGGAAAATAAATGTTTCTAACTAGATATAAGGTAATTTTTCTAAACATTTTATTACTTTATGCTGGCTGTATGCCATAATAAATTCATTCATTCATAATAAAATAAAAAGGCTGTTAAAATCAGTTTGATCAGGCATAGCAGACAAGTGAGAAAACATTGGGAATATAGTCATTTGAAAATGATGTAATATGGATAGTTCACAAAAAGTGAGGAGTATGGTAATTGTAAGCAAAATAGCTAATGTGAAAGCAGTCTAATACTATAGGTTAGAAAGTTTCATGGGATGTGATGGGTTCTTACTAGGTCTGAAACTTATTGGTTACACCTTTCTGGAAAGACTATGAAAGTTTCTGGGCTAAGTTAAGAATTTCCTGTGACATTAGCTCTCAAATGTAATTCATTGTCTACAAGAATTAAGATCAAACTAGATGAAAACATTCAGCATGCATTTAGTAGACATGCTCTCTCAAGAACTGATAAACTGTTAATAATAAACCAATTGTTTTCAACTGTGTATTCTGCATTAAGTATATTTTGTCTTGTAATCGGTTGTTGGAAGGTAAACAGAGGTTTAATTTAGTAGCCTGATTGTTGAAGCACTTTATACCTGAGGTAACTCCTTTGTGAAAGGCAAAACCTGCTAATGCTCTACATCGGGCAACCCTTGTGCCATGTCTGGAAGCTTCAACTGATACAAAACATGGCAGCCAGACTGGTCACCAGAAAATCTAGGTTTGACTGAATTACACCTATTCTAAAGTCATTACACTGGCTGCCTGTTAGCTTCCGGGCTCAGTACAAGGTGTTGGTTATTACCTACAAAGCCCTACATGGCCTGGGTCCAGTCTACTTGAAGGAACGCCTCCTCCCATATAATCCTTCCTGTACATTCTGTTCCTCCAGGAAAATATTTTACATCCAAAAAAGACCAGATTGGTGGTGACCTCCCGGAGGTCTTTTTCTGCTACGACTCTTAAAGCTTGGAATGACCTGCCGGAAGAGATTCACCAATTATCCTCATTGGAGGCTTTTTAAAAAGCGACAAAAACCCTTCTCTTCCAGCAGGTCTTCCGTGAGTGATAACCGCCCAGTACCAATTCTATCCATACTTCCTACTATATCTCCTTGTCATTCGTGGATTGTAAAATAATCTTGTAATGTTGTATTGTATTGTTATATATTTTAATCATATTTTATGTTAATTTTATAGTTTGGGAGGGAGGGTTAGCTCAGGGTTTTGTGGGTTTTATTGTTTTCATATTGTGTATCATAAACTCTGTTATCCGCCTCGATCCCCAAACAGAAGAGGTGGGATATAAATAAATATTTTATTATTATTATTATGAGTTGGAAAACGAAAATAAATGTGGAACTGGAGGATTGGCATAAAGAAGTTTCGCAAACAGCGATTAATTATAAATTAACACGTAAATTGAAAATGAAAAAAAGATTATGGAAAAGAAATGATTTTGATGAAATATTGAAAAAATTATTCAAAAAGCTTTAAGAAAAGAAGATGGAAAATTATCTTCACAAGATGAATTAAAATTTTGGTTGGAGTATATGGATGGGAATGGCTCCAGGGAAGGGGTGCACTGAGGTGATATTTAGTATAAAATAAGTAAAGTGTAAAAACATATATTTGTATGAAGAATGTGTTATAATTTGTAGTGTAAAATTTAAAAATACTAATAAAAAACAAACAGATGGCTACTGGAACACACAAAAGAATTCCAGAGAAAAATCTGGATGGCTCTCGAGGACATGGACATGCCAATGCATTTCATAGCCCTAATGAGACATGTGTACTCAGGACAGGAGGCTACCATCAGAACAGAATTCAAAGAAACAGATTGTTTCCCAGTTGGCAAAGGGGTACACACTGGTAACAAATACTAAGGAAGATCAAAAAAGAAAGTGTAAAGGCAGTCTTAATGTTGAACATAAAGAACACAAAAATAATGACCAGAGAAGAAATACATAAATTCGACCTATACAATGAAGGAATTGAAATAGTTAGTGAAAGATTTCCCATATCTAGTATCAAACATTTGCCATAATGGACACTGCAGCCAAGAAATAAGAAGAATATTAGGAATGGGAAGAGTAGTTATGAAAGGACTAGACAAGATCCTAAAGAGTGAAGATATACAACTGAGCACTAAACTAAGAATTATCCAAGCCATTGTATTCTCCATCACCATCTACGGATACAAGAGGTGGATAGCAAAAACAGCAGAAAAAGAAAATTAACTCATTTGAGATGTGGTGCTGGAGAAGAATGCTGAAGATCCCATGGACAGCTAAAAACAAACAAACAAACAAATGGGTCCTAGAACAGATCAAGCCTGAAAACTCCTTGGATGCCAAGATGATCAAATTTAGATGATAGTACTTTGGCACGTAATGAGAAGGCATGGATCACTAGAAAAGACAATAATACTAAGAAAGGTAGAGGGCACTAGAAAGAGAGGAAGACCACATGCTAGATGGATGGACTCAAAGAGGGAGATCACAGGCATGGGTTTGTAGGAACAGCACAGAACAATGGAGGATGGGGATCATGGAGATGTCTTATCCACAAGGTTGCCATGAATTGGGGGAGACTTCAAGGGCAATTAACAACAAACTGATTTAGTTGGTCTCCTCTAGCTCCTAAAGGTAGGCCTAACTGGAATAGTCTAGCTGCTGACTTCTTCTATCAGGAAACAGGATAAATAATGCTTATGGTTCATTAAAAATTCTGATTGTCATAACAGAGGGTAGAACAAATGTCTTTTATAGTCGCAATCCAATTTGAAATTCATATTTTCTGAATCAACTTGTTAACAACTGCTCCCTAATAGAGTGATGCATCTTGATAGCTATTTAACTAGAACTGTCCAGCTTTCAGAAGCCCTAAAAAGTGTGTGTGAAATTTGTTGCACAAACAATATCATTTAATCGACTTGAAAACCCCAATTCTATGATGTTGTAATGCATGCTATGGGAAATAGTAATTGGAGGAGTTCTAATAGATATATCATTTCATCCATCTGAGCAATCAAGTCTTATTTTTCAGTGAATCACACAATTTATAACTATTCATGTGCTACAGCTTCTGGTTTCCCTACCATCTTCAAAATGTCAAGCAAAAGATGAAGAAGGTCTTCAAAATCTGCTGCCTGTTTTTTTTTTTAAAAGAGCTTTTTGGAGGCTAGCTTCTGGAAGCATTCAGCTGTGAAACAGCAGATGTTGCAAACAAGCTGTAGGAAGGGAAGAGTGGGAGAATTCTTTCTTTCTCACACAACATAAGAAAACAGGTACTGCCTGTTCTACGAATAGCCCTCCTCCATCAGACAAAATCTATTTGCATGAAGAGAATGTTGTTCACGGTTATTTTTTCCCCTTTTCAGTAACAATTATCTTTCTTATTCTGAATTAGTTTTTTTCTAGGAAATCTTTGAGGTGGATTAAAATTACAGTCTTACTCTACACTGTTTGCTCTTGCCAACAAAGCTTTCTTTTTTTTTTAAATGAAAACATAGATTCTTCTCTTCCTCTGCAATGAAGTGTGGTTAATGTTTTGGAAAATTGTCCAATCTGCTTGTTGTGTGATGGTCAAAATTTGAAAGTCCTTGTAGGATGCTTTACCACTCTTTGCCAGTAACAATGAAGTGAACAGGCTGAAGTCAATTCCACATATTTTTGTAAAGATTATCCCAAAATTGCCATAGGTCACTACATAATTTTAAAGAAAGTGGGTAGATGAAAAGGTTAAATTGGTTTCGCCTGTTGTGACCCCCTTGGCTCACTACCTTTGGTAACTTTGCTCTCTGGCTCACCAGTGTTAGTGGGTAGCAGCTGCAATTGTGTGGTAGTATTTGCAGTATTACTCCTGATCCTACTCTTGTAATTAGTACTGCCAACAGCTAGTATTCTGTATTGTTAGGATACACTGTTCTGCTGAAATGGATTGTAACATATTTCTTTTTTTAATTGTATCTGATGTCCTTCAAACCTGAGAAAAATTCACTTCTTTATTTTCTTTTTCATATATACTTCAGTGCCAAGCAAATCCTACACATGCACACTTTTGGACTCTTGTCTCCATCACCTACATTTCCACCATCCTTTTTGGTTTTTGTTCAACAGTAAGCCTGCCTTTGCACTTTCTTCTTTAATTTTTTTAGTAATTGTTCCAAGTCTTGGTTGTTTTCTTCTAGCAGTATGGTGTTGTCTGTGTGTCTTAGACTGTTGATATTTCTTCCTCCAGTGTTCACTCCCCCTTCCTCTGATTCTAAATCTGCTCTGCATATGATCTTTTCTACATACATGATAGAATACAATCTGACTCCCTTTCCAATTGGGAACTCTTCTGTTGTAATGGTAGTGTCTTGTACTGAGGAGAGGTTACACATCAGGACAATCAAATGTGATAGTATACTCATTTCTTTAAGAGGAAGCCACAGCTTTCATTGTCTCTACAAAGAATTTGCTGTAGTTTAGAAGGCATATGCTGAATTTCTTCTAGAATTCCCTGCTGTGCTCCATTATCCAGATTATTTTTGCAATGTGATCTCTGGTGCCTCTTCCTTTCCTGAACTCAGCTTGCACCTATGGAACTTCCCTGTCCATATATAGTATGAATCTTAGTTGCAGAATTTTGAGCATACCTTTGCTTATATGTGAAATTAATACAAAGATCTTGTAATTACTATGTTCCTGTTGAAACAGCTTCACTGGCTGCCAGTTTGTTTCTGGGCACATTTCAAAGTGCTGGTTATGATCATAAAGGCCTATATAGATCAGGTACAGACTATCTGCCAGGCCGTATCTCCTTGTACGAGTGGGCCCAGGCTCTGAGATCAACAGAAGAGATCCTTGTCTCAGTCCCACCACAATCATAAGCATGTGAGAGAGAGCTTTCTTGATGGTTGACCCTGGACTCTGGAAGTTTCTTCTGAGAATGGTCTGCTCCTTGTTGTCCTTCCATTGGCAAGCTCAAGCCTTTCTATTCAGACAGACTTTAAAACATAAATAATAGTCTAGGGAGTGCTGTGTTATTTTCACTGTTTTAAGAACTTTTTATCTTTTTAATTGCATTTTATTCTTTTAACTTGAGAGTGATTTGTTCTTAATGGTTTAATTCTATTTTAATGTTCACTTTTTGTATATTTTTAATTGAATTGTTCTTTTAAATTGTAGCCACTTTGAGTCCCAATCTTGGGGGGAGGAGAAGCAGGGTGCAAATAAATATATAATGATAATAATAATCATTATGATAATAATATCTCCAAGAGAGGCCTAACATGTCCTGAGTTCCCTATGAACACACAGACACTGGAAGCTGGTCTTCCCTCTCAGAATTGACTGTAAGCAATTGCTTTTATTAAAATTGGATGCAATTTGATATATTGAAAAACATCAGTTGAATGTAATTTCCCCAAGCTTTCCATGTTGGTTTTTCCATGGGGGTGGAAAACCTACTGCCAGTTTATCTGTAATTTGTTTCAAATCACCCTTGTAGTTAACAAGTTGACAGGGTTAGCATTATCTTTTAGCTTGTAAAGTACATCGTGCTATGAAGATATAGCATCTGCTATATGAACTTTTCTTTTTGTTCTTTTCTTTTGACTCATTGTTGCTAATCCTTTTTAGATGGTGCAATGACCTAAGTGAAAGAGAGAAGGGCTTTGTAACTAATTTTATCTAAATAATGTGCTTTCATGGAAAGTACCTTCTGAGAGAAGCACCTAATTATTCTGTCATTTGTATTGTAAAGTAGTATCTGGTGCCACCCATGTTGCTGGATACACTCTAGACCTAGTTTTCTGTGCAGGGCAGGATGTTCATGATCTCGATATGGGAAAGGTCTCAGTAGTTCTGTTGTCATGGACAGATCATTATCTAGTGGGTTTTTAACTCACTGGAACTCAAAGCCTCTGCAGGGGCGGGGGCAGTTAAGATGGTCTGCCCCAGCAGGCTTATGGTTCCGGATGGATTCCTGATGGCTCCTGGGGAGTTTCCTGTTGCCTTTGCAGGTGATCCTGTCAAAGCCTTGGCTGATCATTGGAACAGAGAAATGGCCAGGACTGTGGACAAGTCTGAAGCCAGATTGAAATAGATCTAGATTATCTGTTTCATCCAAGATCCCTGCAGCTGGGAGGCCACCACACGTTGCAACACTTTGCCCAAAAGGGGGATATTTGAGACTGGTCAATAGTTCTTCTCCAACCTGGTGGGTTCTAGGAAAGATTTTTTTTCATTTGTGGCATCACCACAGCTTCTTTTAATAATAGGTTTATTTATTTTAGACAAACTGGAAACCTGCCTTGCTGTAGTGAGGCATTCATTACTTCCCTTTCCCAGTCAACCAGTCCCCCTCTGGCTGCTTTCAACAGCTAAGATGGGGATGGGTCCAGTATACATGTGATGGCTCTCACCTCTCCAAAGATTCTGTCCACATCCTCAGATTGCACAAATTGAAACGTATCCAATAACACTGGGCAAGAAGATTCCAAGGTTACATCCACCAGACCTGTTTCAATTACAGCATCCAAGTCAGAGCGAAGTGATTTTATCTGCAAAGTGCTGTGCAAACTCTTCACAGCGGCCTTTCGAGTCGTTTATATAATGCTATTGAGGGGAGGAATGTAAAAAGCCCATGACCACATGGAATAACTCTACTGGATGACACTGTGTGGATGCAATGATGGCTGTGAAGAAGGATTTATTAGCTGCCACCACTGCCACAGCATAGACTTTCCAATGAGCTCTAGCCTGTGTTTGGTCGGACTCACTCTGAGTCTTCCGCCACTGTCACTCTAGTCTCCATCCCACTCATTTCATCACCATCAGCTCCCTTGTAAACCAGGGTGATCGCTTGGTTCCACTTCATGGGAGGGGACGCTTAGGAGCAACTGTTTTTTTCTTCTACAAAACAAAGTGGGAAATTGGGAGCTTCAGACTTGGCTGTGGAACAGAGACAGCTTTGGTTGCCTTGGTGGATGACCTATGCAGGGAACTGGACAGAGGGAGTGTGTCCCTGTTGGTCCTGCTGGATCTCTCAGCCCTTTCGATACCATCAACCATGGTATCTGTCTGGAATGCTTTTCTGGGATGGGACTTGGAGGTGCTGTTATGCAGTGGTTTCAATCTTTCTTGGAGGGCTGAACTCAGAAGGTGGTTTTGGGGGACACCTGTTCGACTCCTTGACCATTACATTCTTCATGAAATCTCAGGCTCACAACTTGGGTGTGCTCCTGGACTCCACTCTAAGCCTGGATGCCCAGGTTTCAGCAGTGGTCAGGAGTGCATTTGCACAGTTAAAACTTGTCCGCCATCTGCACCCATTTCTTGAGATGCCAGATCTGGCTAGTGTGATGTATGCCTTGGACTACTGTAACACTCTCTACATGGGGCTATCAGGGATGATGGGAGTTGTGGCTCTTCACCTGGCCTGGAACTCACCACCTGGTTGTGCACCACGCTGACCAGTTTTGGCCAGTTGTTGTATCTTTGCAAGAGTTGCAGAGAACTGGCTGAAGACCCCGACAAACTCTCCAAGCCTTCTCACTCTTGCTTCCACAGAAGTCTTCACCCTTCTTCACCAGGGTCCTGCTGGTTCTTGTAGCTTCACCCAAGACACCAGACAACTCAGTAGTCTTATATAAAAGATCTACTTTATTCTACTATATACACAGCTCCAAACAATACTCAACTCCTCACTCTACAACCACTACTCCAACCCACACGACAATCCACTACAACCCACAAAATGCATTGGGATGTATAGTCCTTATTATAGCCATATCATGGTACCACCTACTGTTGTCTGTTTCCACCCAGTAGGTGTGTACATCATTCCCATTGGTTCTCCTTGTTCATCCCACAATTAATGATTTCATCATCTCAGCCTTGACCACTTAACAATTGTCAGGTGTGTCCAATTATCCACTCTGCAATTCTTGTCCTTGGCATTCAGCACTTGTTAATTGTCTTACCATTCACACCTGTGTGGTTCTCTATTGGCTTCTGCTGAGTCACTCTGACTCTCACATACTAGTTTTTATTTCTCTTACTGTATGTCCCATGTTGTTTTTTCCTTAACACGGGCTGCCCTTGGAAACTGTTCGGAAACTGCAATGGGTGTAAAATGCTGCAGCCAGAGTGTTGACTGGAGCTGGCTACAGGGACCATGTCACTCCCTTGCTTAAACAACTACATTGGCTACCAGTCCATTTCCAGGCAGAATTCAGAGTGCTGGTTTTGACCTTTAAAGCCCTAAACAGGTTGGGTCTAGACTATCTGAAGGACTGCATCTCCGTATACAAACCAGCTTGAGCATTGAGATTGGCAGGAGAAGACTCGGGAGAGAGCCTTCTCCATGGCTGCTCCCAGATTATGGAACTCCCTGCCATGCAAGGTCAGGTTGGCCCCCTCCCTGCTCTCCTTCCACCAGCACCTGAAGACATTTTTATTTAGGCAGGCATACGATGGCTAGATTTTATTTCAGTGCTGTTTTTAATGTTTAATCTTTTATGATTAGTGTTGTTTTGAATTAGGCTGTTTTTAATCTACATTTTAGTTGTTAGTGGTGTTTATTTTTAACTTTTCTACATCTGATAGTCCTAATGAGGAATCTTTACTCAGGACAGGAGGCCACTGTCAGGACAGAACATGGAGAAACAGGATGGCTACCAATTGGCAAAGCGGTCAAACAAAGCAGCATCCTCTCACCCTGTCTGTTCAACCTGTATGCAGAACATATTGTAAGAAAAGTGGGATTGGACACAGATGAAGGAGGAATGGAAATAGGAAAATAAATTTACACAGATTCAACCTAGATAATGAGGAAATAGAAACAGTAAAAGAATTTTCATACCTGGGATCAAATATTGATCAGAGTTGGGACTGCAGTCAAGAAATCATAAGAAGATTAAGAATGGGGAGGGCAGCTATGAGAGAACTAGAAAATGTCCTAAAATGTAAAGACATACAACTGAGCACAAAAGTTAGAATCATACAAGTCATTGTATTCTCTATTACCATATATAGATATGAGAGCTGGACAGTTAATAAAGCGGATAGGAAGATAATTAATTCATTTGAGATGTGGTGCTGGAGAAGAGTGCTGAGGCTACCATCGACAGCCAAGAAGTCAAACAAATGGGTGGTAGAACAGATCAAACCAGAAATCTCTCTAGAAGCCAAGATGACTAGACTGAGGCTGTTGTATTTTGGCCACTGGAAAACATAATAATGCCAGGAAAGGTGGAGGGAAGCAGAAAGAGAGGAAGACCACTTGCTAGATGGATAGACTCTATTAAGGAGGTCATGGGTATGAATTTGCAGGACCTGGTTTGCTGCAAAGTTTCCTGGAAACTCCACAGCAAACTCTGTTGTTTACACAAACCCACTGCGTATCTTGCTGGCCCTTGCTCCAACACAGAAGAGCTCCATCATCTTCACGTCTGATGTGGAAACAGGGTGTCTACCCATGTGGGTGCAGCCAAGCACCCCGTTTCTGTGTCAGACGTGGCAATGGGCAGCTTCTCAGTCAGAACAACAGCACAGCAATGTAAGGAGCATGCCACTGTCCTAGTCCTGGGTAGATGTGGGGATGAGTGTGTAAATACCAGTCTGTCCCTGCACCAATCCAGGTGAGTACCATGGCCAGAATAGCATGAGCTCAGCCCATGCTATCCTGGCCCACCTGCTCAGCCTCTAAGGTTCCATAAACTGGGTGTGGTGACCAAGGGAAACAGAAACTCATCAGGGATGGATATGCCATCCCTCCTGAGTCAGTTGGCCCTATGTGCTTTTATATACTCCAGAATCAGCTCCATTTGAATGTCACTGCCCTTGTATTGGTCTTATAAGGCATTGTCCAAAAGGTCTTGCTGCAGTCACACAAGTTGACATGCTGTCTGGAAAAACTGGAATAACATTCTTTTTGTTTTTCTTAAAGCCTCAAGCATTATCATAGTGTGAGGGGGTAATTTATTTTCTATAATCTTCTTCTTAGTACCAAGAATGCTTTGCCCCAGAAGATATTGTGTTGTTAAAAAAATCAATACAAAATTAATTATTCTTTGTTTGTTCCCCAAAGCCAGGCCTCCCCCTGCTTCTTGTCCTTGTCAATTGCATGAGATTGACCTTTCCCAGCTTTATGGATTGTTTCTCTATCAATAGTTAGCATGCTGACAAAATCTGTGTTATTTGTATCTTCTGGCAAAAATATATGCACATGGTTACAAAGTCCAGAGGGGAATTTGGGGCAAATCATCCATGTAGACAAGGCCAAAGTTCTACAGCCATCCACTCTTGGGCTGCTTTTATTTAGTAAAGGGATTTTTCTGTGCATGTATACATGTGTGTTGTATTAGCATACTAGCATAAGGCACCTTTGATCAATATTGTACCACAGTGTCTTGGTCACTGTCTTTTCAAAGAGAGGTCAGCACTTTAGGTGTGTGTGAGGGTGTGGAACAATATTGGTCAGAGACTTAGAGTGCCTCCAACTGTTATTTCATAACCAGATACCCTATCAGTACCCTGTCCCCATCAGGTGCAGTCGGTTATTTGGGATGGCTACATGGGCATATGTTGGGCAACCAACCACTTACATACCTTTCTGTTGGTTTCTGTCTGGAGACAAGTCTCAAACTGACATATAGAGGTAGGAAGTTGCATTCCCAAGACGATTGGAAAAAGGGGATCCCCACCCATCACCTTGTTTCTCCAAAGGTCCGATTGGGGTAAAACATGACACTGATTAAAAAAATTTAATCTTTTTTGGAGATAGGAACCTCAAATAATAAAGTTCATTGGTTCCCTCTTTTTTGCAGCTAAAATGTGGTATCAGGCAAAAGTGGTAAAAATAATTTGTTGGTTATTGTTGTATGCCTTCAAGTCATTTTTTTTACTTATGTCAACCTTAAGGCATCGTGGAGTTTTCTTGGCATGATTTATTCAGAATTATCTGTGGATAAAAAAATCAGTGGATATGGAAGGATGACTGTACAGTGCACTTTCCGCTTACGTGGGGATCCGTTCCGGATCCCTTCACGTAAGGGGAAATCAGTGTATGCTGAAGCCCCATAGGAAATAATGGGGCTCACGCCTGTGGTGTGTGACTGCACGGCAGCGCATGTGTGCCATGGGCGCATGCCCCATTAGTTCTTCTGGGGCGTGCAACGGGCTCTTCCGACCCAGTTTTCAGTGTATGCTGAAAGCCGCATATGGCGCACTCGCATAAAACATGGGTTCACTGTATGTTAATCATTACACACTTCACTTATTTAAAATACAAACATATTTGGATAAGTATTATTACATTTAAAATCATTTTCATCAACACTTAAATCAAAACTGTGATCACTTCTTCACTGGGTTCTTTATATTTTTAATCAACATTCCAGGAATATATCTCTAAATGTCTATTTTATCTGTTCATAATTCATAGGAAGACTTTAGATTTGAGAATTATAGGGTTGCTTCCAATCCAGAGAGATTACAGATTTAGTAAAATAGATTATGGAAAAATCTTCACCACTCTGTGAAGAAGAGTTCTACTGAGTTTTAGGTGATGGTGGGTATCTTGTTTCACTCCATGTTTTTAAGAACAGAATACATTTAAATTATGTATGGACAAGCTGCTATCATAACTTGTGAAAAAAAGAAAGAGCAAGCTTTTGTTGCAGATTTCTTTGTCTTATAAACCTTGTCAAATGGAGAATTCAAACTGCCTATAATCTATTTGATAAGATCTATAAACCTTCCTAAATGAAGAAAAGGAGAAGTGAAAAAGTAGTATGCAGTTGGCCCCCCACATTTATGGGTTTGACTTTTGCAGATTTGATTATTTGTAGGTTTGAGTAATATGTTCTGTCTAGAAATCTTTAAGTCCTCCAACACAACTCTGCTGGAAGTTGACCATAGAGTTGTACTAGAGAACCTAGAAGTTCCTAGGTTCCTCCAACATGATTCTATGGTTAATTTCTTGCAGATCTTGATCATAGAGTTGCACTGGAGGACCTGGAGTTTCCTAGAGAGGTGTTCTCTCAGGTAACAAAAAAAGGTGTTCTTTTTTATTTGCATTTTTTTCCGCATCCATGGAGGTCCTTCACCCCTAACTGCAGTGAATGGGGAGGGACCACTGCTGTTTTTAAGAGCCATGAGGTTATGGAATCATAGAATTTGAAGGGTTCTCATAGGTCACCTAGTTGAACCCCCTGCTTGGTGCAGGATGTCCAGCAACAGATAGCTGTACAGCTTCTATTTGAAGAAGTCCAGAGAAGAAAACCCCACCACTTCTTTAGGCAATTAATTCCATTGCCAGACTATTACAAAGACTGAGGGTTGGCAAGGAGGATTCAGCTTGGTTTTCTGCTGCCCCAGAGGTTTAGAACCAGGCTTGATAGTTTTAAGTTATAGAAGAGCATATTTTGATTGAAAATTAGAAGGAACTTCTTGATGGTAAGAGTGCTTCAGCAATGGAACCAATTACCTAGAGATATGCCGGCTTTGGATGTCTTCTATAAGAGTCAGGAAAGCTACCTGCTGGGGATGCTGTACCTGGAGTTCCTCTATTGAGCAGGGGGTTGGTCTGGATGACCTATGGGTTCCCTTCCAAATCTAGGATCCTATAATTCTTTTATGTTGTGGAGAGTTTCCTCCATTCACTTTGCATATCTTTTAGGGAAAGAGATCACAGAGATTTTTATAGAATCATAGAATGTTAGAGTAGGAAGGGCCCACAAGGCTCATCTACTCCAACATCCTGCCATCTAAGAATATACAACTGTCCCTTCATTTTCGTGGACTTGAAGTCTGTGTCCCTCGCCTGTTTGTGGTCTGCAAATGGAGGAGGGCAAAATGGGGTGCACTGCCATTCAAACTAATGGGGCTTGAATATAGACAAATTTCTGTTTTCATCAGGGGTGGTGGTCCAGAACAGATCTCCCAAGAAAACAGAGGGGTGACTGATACCTGCCCTGCCTCTGTTTAAAGATCTTGAAAGATGAAGAGTCCACTACCAACCAAGACAGTCTATTCCAATGTTGAACAGTTCTTACAGTAAAAAAAATTTTTTTAAATAGGTGGAATCTCTTGTCTTATAATTTAAAGCCACTGGTTTGTGTTCTAGTCTCTAGAATAGCAAAAAACAAGCTTGCTCCATCGTCTACATGACATGACTTCAAATACTGAAAGATAGCTCTCAGACTTCTGTTCTCCAAGCTAAATATACCCAGTTCCAGCTCCCTCAGTTGTACCTCATAGGGCTTGCTTTCTAGACTTATGATCATGGTCTCCCTTCTCTGGACATATTCCACCATGCTGATATCCTTCATGAACTGTGGTACACAGGTCAGGTCTGATTAAAGCAGAACAGAAGCACAGTTCAGACCGCCCTTTTCACTCCAGATTGGGGCCAGGGCAGCCTCACCGCCAGCCCTGCAGCCCCAATTGAGAGCTTTTCTGGGCCACAAAGAAGCAGCAAAATGCTGCTTCTCTGTGGTGTGGAAAAGGGGTGTCCTTGGGCTTCATGCCCTCAGACACCCTGGGAGCAACAGCCAAGGGAGAAAGGGACCGCCCGGCCCCTTTCTCCTTGGCATTGTTCCCGCAGCCATTTGGTTGCTGCAGGAACGATGCGCACAATGAAAAGGAGCTCTGTTTTGGAGCTCCTTCCTGCACTGCAGCCAGGCTGCCATAAGAGACCTGGGGTGGCGCGGAAATGTCATGTAGCGCTGTGCTGTTTGGATGCAGCGCATGTGTGATGTCGTTGTCACGTGCCCCATGTGGACAGTAACGTGTAATGACAGCACCATCCACACAAACTAGGGTTAGGGAGCGTGCAGTTACTGAACACTGCCTAACCCTAGAATTGGTGCCAGTTCGCCGCTTTATGGTGGTCTCTGCCATGCCAGAATGGCACAAATATTTCTGTTGATCCTGTTGATGCAGCCCAGAATTTCATTGGCTTTATTGGAAGCTGCATCACATTGTTGGTTCATGTTTAGTGTGTGGTCTACTGAGAGTTTTAATAGTTAAGTGGTATGAAATCCACTGTTAACCATGTTATGGCCTAACAGCTAACTCTGCTTCCCAACCTTGCTGATAAATGGATGCCCAGATGCTGCTCCTGTGTGATAAGAGAGACTTGATAGGGCAGTAATTCTTTAAACTGCCATAGAAATGGAAAGCACACCTCATCGACAAGCTCACCCCAATCAAGTGAAAGTGACATCAGGGTCAGCCAACTCTGTCCATTACGCATTTCTTACACAAAATACGTATTTGGGCTTTGAGGGAAAAAGTGATTTTAGTTATTCAAGGCACTGGTTTAGATGAGCACAATGAATTAAACTGATCCCTTTCTTTTAAGTAGAGTTTGTTAAGTGTGAGGGAGAGGGAAACTGCAGACAGACAGAAGGAGTATTACATTTCCACAAGAGTGATTTACTAGAAACAAGAGTAAATGAATAACTAGACTGAGGAGCCCCTGTTGTATAGGAATATGTAGGGCATTCACAATAGAGAAAGCCTCACCCAAGCTCTGTCTGATCCACTTTTTTGTATTTTTACCCATCATTACCTTCCATTGTAGTTTGGCATTAATCTACGAAAAACAGTTTGTTTGTTTTTAAAATCCTTTTAACGTACTTTTTCTCAAAATATTTATCTTATTTCAAAATGCATGCCAATGGCTGTGTGCTTATTTTGATACTCTTAAAGTTAATCACAGCATTTAGGTTATTGTGAAATCCAGTGGACAGCTATATTCCAATCCAGATTTAAATCCAAAAATCACAGATTATTTCCCGTAGGAATTTGCTGAAATGGGGTTCCAGAAGCATCTGTGTAATTGTTTTATTCCAGTCCCAAAACAAGGAAAGCCTATTCTGCTTTTATTTTGAAAATGCTGATGGATTAGTGTCTTCTCTGTCCTTATCTGTTTCTTTCTCTGTCCTGCGGGTAAGGTCAGGGCATTATTTTATTAATGCCTTGTCATAAAGCCTTTCTGTTGAATGGTATGAACAGTAAAACCATTTTGATTTGTTTTCACAGTGGTTTATATGATGTGCTAATAATGGAAGGGTTTTTTTCACTGACAAAAAACCCTTCCATTATTAGCACATCATATAAACCACCAGTCTCACATTATACCTTATCTATTTAAACATATTTATACTGACCTTTCTACCTATTGTACAACCATGTGTGCTTTTCTTAATACAAGTTTCGTGGCCCTCAGCTGAAAAGTAGCAAGCTGGGAATATAACAGCTCCAGTGTAATCAGAAAGACTGAGGAAACTAAAAACCATGACAGATGTCACTATATGGAGAAGGACCAGAAGGAAATGAGGTGCTTGTTGCTAAATTGAAATGCATCCCTGAAATGAGATTACATTGATTATTTGAGTTAATGGACAGATTAGAAGCCTGGAGGGAATGGAATGCTTCCTGATTGTGCTGTGTATGCGTTGTGGCATTTATGAAGGCATACAATTATTTGGTGCAATACTTTACAGACCTTTTATTGTCTTTCTTGAATCATCTTGAAAATGTTCATATTACACCTTTGGAGTAGATCCAAATATAAGCATACTAGGAGTAGACCCATCAAATAAAAATTATTTAAATGGTTTATTACTACTGTAATTTACTGAGTCAGCTTCTATTGCTCTTTTCTTAAAATTCTTAAGTGTGGATCCAACACTAATTCTTATCTCACATGTTTCCTTGAAAAGAGAAAATATAGCCACATCCATGTGTGAGTGTGTTGTGCTGCATCATTGATATCTTTGACAGTTCTGCATGTTTGTGATAAATTAACTAAAATAACATTATTACTTCATTAGCTTTATTCATAGATTTCAGTTTATTTGTCTTTCATCAGGAGTTAGTGGAGACAGGAAGAAAAATGTAAATGTTTTCCTGTTAACTTAACAATATGACACATTTCATTTTCTCAGGCTAAAACAGGCAGCCTTTAGAAGATTGTGTGTGACTTGAAGGGCCAAAGGCTCCTCCCCACTGAATTAGATTCCACTCAGTCTCTGTTGGTGAAAATACATTTGGTGTAAAAGCTTTCTGTATGAAAACCTCTAGCTGTTTAAAAGCAAGCTAATAGTGAAACCAATTCTCTCTACACATTTCCTGCTGTGTTTGTATTTTTCTCCTGAAATGGTTTATTCCACTTTCTGTTGTAAACGAGTTTCAAGGGTATTCTCTGCTTTCCTCTTATAGTAGACCAAGCTTCTTATAGAATACACAGTTTATGTATGAAAGTTTGCTGAGATCCAGAGCCTTTTAACAGTGAGAAACAGGATGTTCTTTTTCCTATGTTACACCTGGAAAGCAGATGGCCCATCCTGCAATTCCTAACAGTGTTGCATACACAGTGCGCCCTTGCCTTACGTGGGGATTGGTTCGGGACCCCTCTGCGTAAGGCAAATAGCGCATATGCTCAAGCCCCATTGAAAATAATGGGGCTCGTGCATGATGTGCAGTGCAGCGTATGTGCCACAGGCGCACAGACCACTCAACTTCCATCGCATGGCTTTCCATCAAAATTTGAATTTTGGAATTTGTTTTATAGTAAAACAGAATCAACATTTCCTCCTCCTTTTCACCTCCTTCGTCTAACAAAGAAGACTGTAAACATGTAGTTTTGTGTCTGTTTGGGTGTCCTAATAAGAACTTTGATAGTTACTAATGTTATACAGTAGCTAATATCTACCTTTATACAGGCTGGTTGTTACTGATTTCTCCTGACACAGGCCATATTTTCTTTCCTTTGAATACACAGTACATTTTGAGTGCATGTGGGCTAGGACTCCAGGAGACATGAACCTGAAACAGATGGGCCAAAAGTGCTGGCTTTGGTCCAATTTGGAGATATGGCATTCTGATGACACATGCCCCTGGATGAGGCCAAAGCTGCCTAAGGTGGCCCAAACCTGGTGCAAAAAGGAGCACAAAGGAAGTGCTCTATGCCAGTGGTCTATGGTGGACTATGCCAGCAGCTGGCCTTGGGACCACAGTGTGGTCATTGCAGTCCTGCACCAAACAGGGAGTGATTGTGATGGGAGGGACCTCTGGCCGCTCCTTTTGACCCATCTGCTTCAGGCCTAACTGAAAAATCTTTCAGTAGGAAGTAGGCTGAAGCTTTCATAGACTTGATCCTACTTCCTCAGATGCATGTGGTGGAAATGTATTTGAGGATGTAGGTTCAAAACTATGAAAGCTCATGCTACCAACATCTATCTTTCAATTTCAGCCTCAAAAGTGCTGCCCAGTCCCAATCCAGATTGCCACTGCGGTCCTGAGCCAGACCACCGGAAGAAACAGATTCTATCCACTCCTTCTTGGCCCAGTTCTTTGCAAATGATGTGGGCTCAGCACTGCTTCAGGCAACATTTGGGGTGTGCATCATATAAACGAAAAAACACCCAACATGGCCTGAAGTCACATCATTTTGCCCATGTGCTTTGAGCCTTCAACTGCCATGGCAACATCTTTAGAATCCTGGTAACATTTTATGGAATCTTGGGATTGTGACTGCCATGGCAATGTTCTGTGAAATCCTGGAATCGTGACTGCCATGGCACCATGCTGTGGAATCTTGGCAATATTCTATGGAATCCTGGGACTGTTATTTCCATGGCAACATTTTATGGAACCCTGGCAATGTTGTATGGAATCCTGGGATTGTGACTGCTATGGTACCATTCTATGGAATCCTGGCAATGTTCTGTGGACTCCTGGGATTGTGACTTTCATGGCAACATTCTATAGAATCATGACAACATTCTATGGAATCATGGGACTGTCAGTTTAGGGAGGGGCATTTAGAATTCTCAGCCAGAGCATTCCAGTGTCTCACCAAACTGCCAATCTCAGGTTTCCATATGGTGGAACCATAGTAATTGAAGTACAATAATAATCCTATAGTTCTGTAGTGTGAATGGGTGTCAGATGAATTCTTGGTGGGAACACTGGATAAATTTCTAAGATGGAGATGGAGAATCTGTGGCCTTCCAAATTCTATTGGACTCTAATTCTCATCAGTCCCAATCAGCATGGCCAGTGATCAGATGTTATGGGGACTATAATCAAACAACACCTGGAGAGCTTCAAGTTCTCTGTACCTGACCTCCAGAAACAGACAGTGAGATCTTCTCACTTTTCTATCTAGTCGTAACAGTTGTCATACTCAGGTTGTTTTTGTTGGCTCATGCTTCGAGAAAGAAGGCCCTTCATTGTGGACCGAATCATAAAGTATTCCAGTTGGAAACCAAAACCAACTTGGATGCTGGGGCTTAAAATTATGATCTAAAACAAAAGGCATATCTTTCATTGTGCCTTCAAGTTGTTTCTGAATTAGGATTGCCATATCATGGGGTTTTCTTGACAAGATTTGTTCAGAGGGGGTTTGCCATGGCCATCCCCTTAGGCTGAGAGTTTGTGACTTGCCCAAGATCACCCAGTGGCCAAGAAGGGAATCGAACCCCCTGATCTCCAGAGTTGTAGTCCAGTACTCAAACCACTATGCCACATTGTACTTTTCTTTAAAATCACTGTTTATGTATTTTATAAAGAATGTAACTGTCTTTAAAATGAAATACACTATCTGAAATGAATATATATCTGAGCATGTCATGTCTACAGCAATACAGACTTCAAGAAAACAACAAAATCTTGAAGCAAAACATTTAGAATCATAGAATCATAGAATCATAGAGTTGGAAGAGACCGCAAGGGCCATCCAGTCCAACCCCCTGCCATGCAGGAAATCCAGATCAAAGCATCGTCGACAGATGACCATCCAGCCTCTGTTTGAAGACCTCCAAGGAGGGAGACTCCACTACACTCCGAGGAAGTGTGTTCCACTGTCGAACAGCCCTTACTGTCAGGAAATTCCTCCTAATGTTGAGCTGGAATCTCTTTTCCTGCAGCTTGCATCCATTGCTCCGGGTCCTAGTCTCTGGAGCAGCAGAAAACAAGCTTGCTCCCTCCTCAATATGACATCCCTTCAAGTATTTAAATAGGGCTATCATATCACCTCTTAACCTTCTCTTCTCCAGGCTAAACATCCCCAGCTCCCTGAGTCGTTCCTCATAGGGCAAGGTTTCCAGACCCTTCACCATTTTAGTCGCCCTCCTTTGGACACGCTCCAGTTTCTCAATGTCCTTTTTGAATTGTGGCACCCAGAACTGGACACAATATTCCAGGTGGGGCCTGACCAGAGCAGAATATAGTGGCACTATTACTTCCCTGGATCTAGATACGATACTTCTATTGATGCAGCCTAAAATCGCATTGGCCTTGTTAGCTGCCGCATCACACTGTTGACTCATGTTCAACTTGTGGTCTAGTTGGACTCCTAGATCCCTTTCACATGTTGTCTCCTTAAGCCAGGTGTCTCCCATCCTATATCTGTGCATTTCATTTTTTCGTCCTAAGTGCAGTACCTTACATTTCTCCCTGTTGAAGTTCATTCTGTTAGCTCTGGCCCAGCTTTCTAGTCTATTCAGGTCATTTTGAATTTTGATCCTGTCCTCTGGAGTATTAGCTATTCCTCCTACTTTAGTGTCATCTGCAAATTTGATAAGTATGCCCCCAATTTTTTCCTCCAAGTCATTGATAAAGATGTTGAACAGTACTGGGCCAAGGACAGAGCCCTGTGGCACTCCACTGGTTACTTCTCTCCAGGATGAAAAGGTGCCATTGTTGAGCACCCTTTGGGTTCGGCCGGTCAACCAATTACAAATCCACTTAACAGTTGCCTTGTCCAGCCCACATTTTACAAGCTTGTTTGTGAGAATGTCATGGGGAACCCTGTCAAAGGCCTTACTGAAATCAAGATATACTATATCCACAGCATTCCCTTCATCTACCAAGCTGGTAATTTTATCAAAGAAAGAGATTAGGTTTGTCTGGCATGACTTGTTTCTCTGAAACCCATGTTGACTTTTTGTGATGATGGCATTGCCTTCTAGATGTTCACAGACTCTCTGTTTAATGATCTGCTCCAGAATCTTTCCTAGTACTGATGTCAGACTAACTGGACGATAATTGTTGGGATCCTCTTTTTTCCCCTTTTTGAAGATGGGGACAACGTTTGCCCTCCGCCAGTCTGCTGGGATCTCTCCTGTTTTCCAGGAGTTTTCAAAGATTATTGCCAATGGCTCCGATATTACATTTGCCAGTTCTTTTAATACCCTTGGATGTAGTTCATCTGGTCCTGGAGACTTAAATTCATTTAGGTTAAACAGGTATTCCTGTACTATCTCTTTACTTATTTTGTGCTGAATTTCCCCTATTCTGCCCTCTGCTCCATTATCCTCAGGTTGAGCACCCTTTGCCTTTTCTGAGAAGACTGAGGCAAAGAAAGTGTTGAGTAATTCTGCCTTTTCTCTTTCTTCTGTTAGCATTTTGCCATCTTCTCCACGCAGTGGCCCTACCGTTTCCTTCTTCTTCCTTGTGCTGCGGACATATCCAAAAAAGCCCTTTTTGTTGTTCTTAACCTCTCTAGCAAGCCTGAGTTCATTCTGCGCTTTAGCTTTTCTGACCTTATCTCTACACTTGCTAGCTATTTGTTTGAATTCCTCTTTGGTGATTTCCCCATTTTTCCATTTCTTATACATGTTCCATTTAAAATTTAGCTGAGCTGAAAGTTCCTTGGTCATCCATCCTGGGTTCTTGCGACATCTCCCATTTTTCTTTCTCACTGGAACTGTTTTAATTTGTGCCTTCAGTATCTCCCTTTTGAGAAACTCCCATCCATCTTGAACTCCCTTCTCTTTTAGTATTCCTGACCATGGGATCGCCCCCAGTATTTCTCTAAGTTTACTGAAATCCGCTCTCCTGAAGTCTAGAATGCGTGTCTGACTATGCCTGGCTTCTCCTTTCCATTGTATAACAAACTCCAGGAGAACATGGTCACTTCCACCTAAGGATCCCACCACTTGCACTTCATTAACCAAGTCATCCTTGTTGGTTAGGATCAGATCTAAAATAGCTGATCCCCTTGTTGCCTCTTCCACCTTTTGGACCATGAAATTGTCTCCAAGGCAAGTGAGGAATTTACTAGACCTTGAGGATCTGGCTGAGTTTGACTTCCAACAAATATCAGGGTAGTTGAAGTCACCCATCACTACTACATCTCTCCTTTCTGAGTGTGTGGTCATCTGTTCTAGAAAGGCATCATCCAATTCCTCCGTCTGACTTGGGGGTCTGTAGTAGACTCCCACCATAACATCCTTGTTGTTTCCCTGCCCTTTAATTTTTATCCAGATGCTCTCCACCTGGCTTCCAGGATTGATGTCCTGGATCTCTTCACTGGTGTAAATATCTCTGACATATAGTGCTATTCCTCCTCCTTTCCTGTTTGGCCTGTTTCTCTTGAAAAGGTTATACCCCTCTATTTCCACATTCCAATCATGAGACTCATCCCACCAGGTTTCAGTGTTGCCTATTATATCATATTTGCTTTGTTGTGCTAGGAGTTGAAGTTCATCATGCTTATTTCCCATGCTCTGTGCATTAGTGTAGAGGCATCTAAGACCATGTGTTCCCTTTACTTGCTGCTTGTGCAAGTTCTTTTGCTTCCCACTGTTGGGTCCTTGCACTGTTTGTCTTGTTCCCTCTCTGTCAGTTTGATTATCTTCTCCAGTCTTTTTGCCTTCCAGAATACTGTCTCCCTCCCCCACATAACTCAGTTTAAAGCCCTCCTGATCAAATTCTTGAGGCTATTGGCAAAAATGTTTTTGCCAACTGGCGTGAGATGCAACCCATCCCTTGCCAGAAGTCCCTCCTCATGGAACCGCAACCCATTTGAGTGACAAACATCCCCCCCCCCCATCCCTGCTGAATTCTCAATATATTTTAACAGCATCTTTGGCTGTATCTGCACTCCAGTTTATCACTACTGTAACTATCGTGGTGTGATGCTATGGAATTCTGGGATTTGTAGTTTGTTGTGGCACAAGAGCTCTTTTGGAGAAAAAGCTAAAAGGTCTCACAAAAATACAAACCCCAGTATTCCATAACGTTGAGCTATAGGGCAGTTAAAGTGGTGTCAAACTGGATTATTTCTGCTGATACATCCTTGTGGTGGTTTAAATTTAGGCTGAACTGCAACTTTCACGACTGAAATATGTTTAAATTTGTAATAGGAGTGCCAGGTTCTGTTGCTGGTAAGAAATGCTAGATTTAGATGTGAGTCTAAGAATAGGGACAAGGGGAAAAGGCCTAAATTCTAATTTTAGCAGAAATACTACATTTTAAAAGTTGTAGAATAAGCCAGCCATTCACCTCATATCTCCATGAGGTTCCTATTTAATAAAGTTTTAAATCTTGGTCTTCCCTTTAACTTAACCTCTGCAAAATGTTAAGAAACACTGGTTTTAGCTGCTGCATGAGTTAGCAATCTCCAGAGACAATTTTAACTGAAAATATTATTTGAGGGTTTAGGCTTTATTTTAGCCATATATGGAGCCTGTATAGGTCTTCTCATATTAGTAGTGATTGATTCTTACCAATCTGCTCTTAAACTTTTTATAACATATAAAATGAAGTTGACACTAATTAGGTGATATTGTTACTTCTCCCATTGTAGCAGGTTTTGGAAATGTTTTAATTTGCTGTATCTTCACGGCAGAACCTTTGACTAAATATATTTGTTCCAGGTTATTCTAAGAATATATTCAGCTTTAATCTTTGTTTTGAAATTATAAAACCATGGTCTCTTGACATCTGTATAAGATGATCTCTTTTGAAGCTGTCATAGACTGGTACAGTGTTATGCAAGGGCATATACTGTTAAAAAGAATAGCCTTATGTATAGTATTAGGAAGGGCTAACTAGTGTCCACTTGTCAAAATAAATCCAACCAATGAGTATGTCGTAGGTGGAGCAACTGTTGTTTGGGCTGTGGGCAGATTATTCTGAATGAAAACAAATTTTAAATAAAACATGCTGGATTTCATTTAACCTTGTTCCATGAGATTCGCAACAGGAAGGGGAATTGTTATTTTTCAGTAAGTGGGGGAAATAAAAAATCAGTTTGGGTTGATCAGGTATTTTAATCCTAACATTCTGTGGGAAAGGACTGATGGGGAGTCCTTATGCATTTTTCATGAGCTGGTATATGCAGCTGAATGAATTCAGTGAGTGTCATACCATGTAGCTTGCAGACAAACCACATCCACAAGGAGGCTACTGACACAGAAAGCACTTTGGCGCATTTTCAGAGGGGAAGCCAGGACTGATAAAGCTCTTTCTGACAGGACTGACTTATCTGTTCTTCGATTATGCTGCCGTTTGCTTTGGGCAGCCTTCTCATTCAGACCTAAACTCGGTGAATGACTGGCACGGAGCTTGTCGACTTATCAGCATTTGAATCTCCAGCAATGTCTCTGGGCTGTGCTATTGTTGTGTTTTCTGAATGGTGAAAGCTAACATAATATCCAAGCTATGACAGCAAAAGATTCTTCTAAGGAACTTGCTGCTCCGGAGACAGAGGTTTACATAAAGACTTTCAAAGAACAAATGCATTTAGAACTTGAGCTTCCTAGAGTGCCGGGGAACAGACCCACCTCTCCAAAAATTTCCCCCCGCAGTTCTCCAAGGAACTCTCCATGCTTTTTCAGAAAGTTGCTGGTGAATAAAAGCATTCGTCAACGTCGACGTTTCACAGTGGCACATACATGGTAAGATGACTTTAATATTAATAGTTGTTCAGAAAGGTGGATGTGGTATTGCTTTTTACATTTCCCCAACCCAAAAATCTATGATTTGTAGACAATAACTTCTGCAGTAGCAAAATAAAAATAAAATAAAATAAATAAAATAAAAGCATTATATCATTTATGCAACTCTGATAATTGTCATGTTTTCAAAGCAAATAATGTACTTGCTAAATATTACTTTTGAAAACTGTCTCTCCAAATGCCCTGAAATCCACTCAGTGTTACCAATCTTAGCCTACAAAAGATTGTTTGTGGAATCTTACACTCTGAAAAAAGATGGTGATGTGCTTGAATGTTGACATTACTGTCATTTGACTGTAGGGCATAATGTCCCTCTCATGATGCATCTTGGGGAAGATCTAGCCAGCAGCCAGATTTATTAAACTGAACATTTTTGGTCTCTCGACCCTTTGTTTGATTTTTTTATAGCCCATTTGTGTCTGGATTTTGTTATTACTGAGAACAAATAGGAAATTGTAGTGTCTATATACAGTAATAAAGGACTGATCATTTGTTTTCATTTTGGATTTTCTCTTCTCTGGACATGAAGTTGGGATTTATTTCATTTATATGCCTACGATTCTCACATTTTGAAATGTCAGCATATGTTAAATCAAGTTCCAATCTTGTATAACTTTGTTGTTGTTGCTCTTCTTAATATCACTCTTAAAACTGCAATAGAAATAAAATTATCCTAATAATTGCTGAAGGATGTGGGTGAGAGGAAATGAAAAAGCTTAAGTGTGTGTTTGTATGTTTGGGGAGGGGGAGAGTTAAACTATTGGGTACTCTATTCCCACAGACATTTCCTTTTATATTTTTACATACTTGCAATGTAGATTATATTTATGTTTGTGTTAGAAAGAGCTTACTGTTGCACTAAACAAGAACTTTCAAGAAGGAGCATTTAGTCATTCCTTCTTTTTCTTCATTCATAGCAAATGAGCAACTGTACAGCTGTTTTGAATTTTTACCACTAAAAAAACATTGGGAGGGGGAAACCATATGCCATGTGACCACAAATTAAAGCTAATAATTTCCTAAAGCATTGTAATCCAAAGGGCTAAGCACTGTGAGAGTGTTTCAGAATGGTTTTCATTAAAAATGTATTGCTAAGTATGCTTCTAGATGTTTTGCTGTGGCAGTATGAGTATGAGGAGTGGAGAACATGTGGTCCTCTAGATGTTGTTGCATTGGAACTCCCATCAACCCTAGCCAGTATAGCCAATGGTGAAGGATGGTTGAATTGCATATAGACTATTGTTATTTTCTCAAGATTGGAAGTCAGCAGCTATCATTCAGTTTTATACATCTTGCTAGTATGCTGTCTGTCTCAGATGTAAGCTATTCTACCATTGTCAATTAATTGCCTCTGACACTGGATGTGGAAATACAGTCAGGATTCAAGTCTGTTCACATAGTTTAGTGGAAGAGTAAGGAGAAAAAGGCCAGTAAAATAAATGAGGGCCAATGTGGTGTAGTGGTTTGAGCATTGGACTAGGACACTGGGAGATCAGGGTTCGAATCATGGCTTGGCTGTGGAAAACCATTGGGTGAACTTGGCCAAGTCACTCTCTCTCAGCTTCAGAGGAAGGCAATGGTAAACTCTTTCTGAAGAAACTTGCCAAGAAAACTCCATGATAGGGTTACCTTAGGGTCTCCATAAGTCAGAAACAAGTTGAAGGGATACAACAACAACAACAACAATAATAAATGAACATTAGGTGCAGCTACATATTTCAGCACACTTTTGCCATGGTTCAAAGGTTTAAAAATTTGCCTGCTTTCTTTTTGAATTATTAAACAGAGCCAAAATTGTTAGACACTTTTCGTTCAGATAAAAATAAAGATAGTATACTCATAATCTTTCCATATCTAACAGAAACAATCAAACATATGAGAGTTTCCCTGTTTTTTATTATATATGAAAGCTAGTCACAAATAATATACAATTGCATAGTAATTCCAAAGGTTCATTGCTTTATCCAGCAGTATTCTTGAAATCCCTGTTGACAGCTGTAGCCTAGAGTGCCTTTTATAAGATTTGGTTCCTTTGCCAACAATACCCACCTAGAGTGATTTACATAGAACGATCTGTATAGTCTCTGTAGTCCTGTGTAGATAAGGCTGTATAAACAACTCACTGGGTTGCTGCCATCATTAAGCCACAGGCCCAAATCTCCCACAGTGTCTCCTGATGACCACTGTTAAGCAGTTTTCACTGCCTGCATTTTAAAAAAGAATTCTGTTCCTTCTGCCCTAAATGATTACAATCCACCCACAAGAATTTTTCTAGAGGATGAACTCTACCTCTAGTCATTTACATAGGACAAAGAATTACAATCACAATACCTCCAGTTTCTATGCCAGGTTTCCATTTGACCTTCCAACCACTGTTTGTTAATGGCCCTTATTGATATAATCATCAGTCTTTGTATGTTTTGCCTCTCATTTCCCCCACATTCTCCTCTCACCCAGCCAAAGTAGCATTCTGATGAAATGGGCTGTAGTCCACAAAATCTTATGCCCTGCTTTATTTACTCTTTCTTGGAATTGCCACAACAAAATAACATGGTGACCTCCAAGGAAATCTCCCACTACGTTTCAGTTTGAGGAAGGACCCTTTCCTATGGCATGAAACAGGCACACTAGAGAGCTCCATATGAGCATCATCAGCCACTTTGAATTCTCTTATATACAGAGCACCATCAGCCACTTTTCTGGATAGTATTTTACAGTCGACCCTTGACATTCATGGGTGTTAGGGGCACAAGACCCCCATGAAAGTCAAAAATGTGTGAATAAGGCAGAAGCATGAGAGTGGTGTGGACATGCATGCCCCATCTCCTTTTCAAAGCCTCAAACAGCTCTAGCAAGCTCTCTGAGGCAATGGAAGAGCAGGGGAGCACACCTTCACAGCTCCCTTCTTCCCTTCCAAGGTTTCAGGGAGCTACAGGGAGCTCTCTGAAGCCTTGGAACAGCAGGAAGGAGGGTGTGTTCACGTTCACGTTCACTTTCCCCAAACCCCTTCCCAAGGCAAGAGAGTTGTCTTTCCCCACGCAGCTCCCTGTCCTGGAAAAGGATGGGGGATTAGTTTCCCCAAACCCCTTCCTAAGGCAAAAATCTGCTTGGGGAAAGAGGCAGTTCTCCATCCTGGAAAGGGTTGGGATTGGTGTGCTCACCCTTCCCGGCTTCTCCCTTCTGGGCTTTTTTCCTCCCCAGGGGAAAAACCCAGGAGGGAGGAGGAGGAGGAGTGCAGGCGCAGTGGCCTTGACCTCACAAATAATCAAAACCGCGGGTGTCAAAGCTGCAAATGTTGAGGGATGGCTGTATTGTAGAAATGCCTACCCTTGCCTTCAGCACAGGGATTTAAAAAATAAATAAAAGCCAGCAACTAATTCTTACTTACCATATATACTCGACTGTAAGTCGAGAATTTTTTGCCCCAAAATGGCATCCAAAATCTCAGGTAGATTTGTATATGGGGCAATGCAGTACTTTGACCAAGCCCCTCCCCAGCCAGGCTACCTCTGCAAGGGATAGCCCAGCTGGGGAGGTGCTGGGAAAGGTGACCGATTGCCCCGCAGCCCCCCCTTGGCTCGGCTCCCTCTGACGAGAAGAGCCCAGTGAGGGAGACAATCACGCGCCCTGCAGCCTCTCCTCAGCCAGGCTCTGTCCCCAGGGATGGAGCCTGGCTGAGGAGATGCGGAGGAGGGCGATCACGCGCCCTGCAGCCTCTCCTTGGCCAGGCTCTTTCCCCAGGGAAGGGACCTGGCTAAGGAGACGCCAAGGAGGGTGATTGCCCTCCCAAAAGCCTCTCCTCGGCCAGGCTCTGTCCCCAGGGAAGGCGCCTGGCTGAGGGGACGCTGAGGAGGGTGCGCGATCGCCCAAAAGCCTCTCCCTGGCTGGGCTTCTTTTGCGGGGAGTGAGTGAGGGAGACGCTGAGGAGGGCACGCGCTCGCCAGCAGCCTCTCCCCAGCTGGACTGCCCACTCAATGTGACCCTCGACGTATCTACGGGTCATATAAAAATCCATATTTTTGGCCTCAAAATTTGACCACGACTTATACATGAGGTCGACTTGTACACAAGTATATACAGTAAGTAACAGAAAGAGTAAAACCACAAAATGCTTAGCAGCAAAATAAAACTTTTAAAGCTCTCTTGCTTTAAAGATCTTACAAAACAGGTTATTAATCTGAGATAACACAGGGAACTTGCCATGAGGTAAGCTTCTCTGTATGGGACATTCCAAAGGCATGGTGACATAACCCAGAGGATCCTATTTGTTAAACCAACATGCTTGAAGCTAGGGAGACCCAAAGGGCAACCTTCAAAGGTGACGTTACATTTTAGTTTATTCATGTGGTAATTACCATAGTGATGCTGCAAAAATTCATAATTTCAGATTTCCTTGGTCTGTGATCCTAGTGTTAAAGATGAATACGAATCCACACTTTGCTGGAGATACTGGGCTAAACATAACCCACAAGATACATTGCTTCTACTGGTGTATTAGCTTCTGAGCCAGTCATTTTCTTACACAGCTTCACTCTAAAGATCACTTAATTGGATATTTAAATATGGGAAAGATGGGAATGCAGCCTCAGTTTCTCCCTCAAACTGGCTCTAATCCAATACACTTGTGATAGGTAAGGAGAAAGAAAACATTCAAAACACTAGAGTGAAAGCTCAAAAGAAAACAGCAACTGTACAGCCATATCCCACAGCATGCACATAGATGAAATTAATTGGTGGGTGGGTTATAGAAAGACTTCCAGCTGAATGAAATTGCAGTGCCCAGAGAGAAGTTAAAATGTACTTTTAGTTTAAGCCCAAATTTGGTACACTAACTCAAGCAAACCTAAAATCAAATACTGTGAGTATCCTCTTGCAACCTGAAGAGCAATCCATTTTACCTATAGTAACGGCTGAAGATATCTGAATAATTTCAGAATTCGTCTAAAAAAAGCTAGGATGCAACTATTTTCATTTGATTGTTCATCACTGGGTTATTATCATTGAAACATTGGTGAGTTGGTTGTGGGGGCTTCCATGTACCAGCTCTGCTACCCATATGGTGTTGTTACTTACTGAGAAGAGATGCAGTAGACTCTCTTCAGTAGACTCATCACAATGGGCCTTTTTATTGGTCACTTTATTGGAACCTAGTGGAATATATGTTAGATTCTGTAGTCGTGTAAATTGCATTTGTGCATATTCCTCTTTATGTACACCCCATTGCTGATCACAGAGTTACATTCCTAATAATGTATACCCAATGAGGGCCAAATGTGAACACACTTTGGGGATTGGAATATCCAGTCAAGAGGAGACTCTGTATGCTTCTCCTAAAAAGCATAAAGAGCCTTTAAGTCTATGTGCATTGCAGTATCTCAGCTCATCTCCAAATTTTCTACAGTAATAAAATAATGTTTTAATTTAGCTTTATTTGTATGCTGCCATTCATCCCTAGGGGAAGGGGTATCTTTATGCTAGTCAAATGGCCAGTAATGCTAGTAGAACTGTTAGATGCTTGTTTGGGTATTTTACCCCTTGTGCTTGAAGTATAAAAGGAATCTGGAAGACTGGTTTGATGAAAGATGGTGTTGGGACAGCAAAGACTAAATATATTTACTGTATGAGGTGACATGTACAATACCAGCTCCAGCTCTCTAAAAAGCAATAATCTGTATAAAGCTATGGATAGACATTATTCCAAATTGATGGTTATTTAATCTGCATCTCAGATTATTTAATCTCCCTCAGTGAAGATTTAAACATGGGTCTGGTTCACCCCTTCATCCTTTTTTGGTCTGAAGACCAATAATCTGAGCCAGGATACCTAGAGCATGCATACATTTCTGATATTGGTTATGTATAGTTGAAGTATTGTAGGAATTCCTTGGCCCAATTAAAAATATTCCTGTTTCTCATTCATTGTTTAAAGTTTTACATTCAATGAACTATGCATTTTCAAATATTCTGTGCCCTTCATTCTAATTGCTCATTTTCTTTTCAGAATTTTGGTAATTGCTGCTCAGGTCGAAAGGTGTATGCTAAGGTGTGACCTTCATTGAGACTTACTGCATAGTAAATGTGCTGAGCCAAATGGGCTAGAGGGTAGAATTAAGTTCAGTTTCTTATTAATATATCAGATTCTGTTGACGCAAAGCCTATAAGGATAGTTTCTTCTTTGCTCTTGAGGGAGGATGTGTGTAAGGATACTGTCCTGTTGACACTGGAAGCTGTTCTGTATTCATATAGATAAGCATTTGTTTGCTTATCTGGAGCAGCTATTTCAGTGAAAAGTGTCTAGAGGAAGACTTTCTCTCACAGTTCATTTGTCATCCCAGCATGATTGAAGCTGAACACTGGGTATATTAACATTTTCCAGGATGTTCTGTGTCTTCTCATTACAAAAACAAAGGCCAGAAATAGAAGCTAATTTTGATTTAAGAACCTAATATTATAGATCATGCTTCAGATATTAATGGAAACTTTTCCCATTGGAACTATATTTTGATTGTGTGGGGTTTCTTGGAGTCAAAGCAGTGTTAGAACAGAACAAAACAACAGTATGAACAGTGCATACCCAGTCCAGGCCTTTCTCCAGAACAGAAAGTATGCTTGTATAGTTAAACTAGGACTTGTAGTTCAAGAGATAGAGAGTTCTGTGCTTTCTTATGCAATGTGATCTCTCCTGAGAATTATTTAAAGCAGAATTCCTTGTTTCTAGGCTGAAGAGACAGAAGGGATATCTAGTGGGAAGTTCAAAGCATTATATTCAATCAAGGACAAGGAGAGCCAGTGCCATACCCTCCCACTATCCTAATTTGGCAGGGCCAGTCCTGATTAATCCTTTGCTGTCCTACTCTTTCAGATCATTTCAAAAATATTTATTTCTCCTTCCACTTTCCCCCTTCATCCTCAGCTTACTTCAGTTGCCTCAAACTGAGTTTAAAGTGTGAAAGCCATTTGCACTGAATTGACCCAGCAGGAGGAATTGGAGAGGAGAAGTGGAATTTTGTCTTTCCCAGTAGGCTTTGGCAAAATCAAATTGCTACAGCCTCTCCTAGTTTGTCTGTTCTTCCTCAGTAGCAACTTTTGCCACCTTGACCACATTTTGGTGTTGCTTGTTCACATGTGCAATACTTTACATAAGATGTTCAGCCCCATATATGGGAATAATAGATTCATAGTGTGTCAACCCTACCAGAATTCATTAATCTCTCTGAGAGTGAAATTAGGCTCTGGCAAGAAAGGTAAGCAAAAATTCCTCTTTGGTTCTGTTACTAAAGCAGAGAAAATTTTACAGAGAAATAGAGAATCCTTCTCCTTCCCAGCCCATGGCAGTAGTGTCACTGGGAGGTGCAGGGTGTGTGGACCAATCCAGATGACACCCCAGAGGGAGGTGACCCAGTTGGCCCCCCTGCACTTGCCTGTCTTTGCCTGGTTCTTCTCAGGAGAACGGGCGGCAGCAAAGAGCCAGGCTGAGTGTGCGTGTGCTCCCAGTACCTCCTTGCCACCACCCACTTCTCCCCCGAGAAGAAGGGAACAGTGATGAGGATGGAGGCCACGACAGGAAGAGATGGGGGCACACACTCAGCCTGACTGAGCCTGTGCTTGCACCTTCTTGCGGAAGTCTTGCCCCTTCTGTCTCTGAAGGTACTGGGGGCAAACACATGGCAAGGAGGTACTGGGGGCATGCACATGCTCAGCCTGGCCTCCCCTCACACACTGGGTGACACCTTGAGCAGGGATGCCACTGCTGCAGGGATCAGGTGAAGCCTGGAATTTGTTTAGATTCCATCCTTGTTGGATGGAGGTGCACCATGGTAGCAAACGCTGTACCACGTGTCCCCAATTTGCAGTTTGGACATGAAGATGGACACTCAACTTATAATGTCTGTTAGGTGTAGAGGCAGAACAAGCCAATGAATCTTCATTGATTTCCCCTCCTTTTGGTGGTGGAAACAGGGAATGGAGGCAAGTGAGGTTGCAGAGAGCCTTTATACTTACACTTTTCCCTTCTATGTCAGAGCCAAATGTGTAAAGTGTGAAGCTTGAGTGTAATTAGTTACAAAATTATTCAGTTTTTTTCTCTCTGATAGCACAGGTAAAACTATACTATATTAAGAATGTTGACTTAATAAGGCATATCTTCACTCCTGTTGAAGTGTGGTGGTACATTTACTTCTTTCACTTTTATTGTTATGGGGGTATGGTCTCACTAAAAACTGGGGAAGGAATATCACATTGTACAAGTGCTGGTTTGTGTTGTGTCCTATGTTTCTGCCTTGTGTTTACTTGGGATGACTGAGGTGATGAAAGGCTTCACACAAGGTCAGTGTTTGTTTTGTACTAGAGGATTTTAACATTCAGATGTTTTAAGAAGTAACTAGGAACTAACTAATTCAGTTACTTGTGGCTAATGGGAAGATAAAGAATTATCTGTAAAATTGAAATTATATTGGCCGCGAACTACTTCTGGGGATTCCTCAATAATATAGCTGTATAAAACCTATTACTCTGAAAAAATTATTTCAGCTTCAAGCTTAGACTTCGAAAAGAGAACAGGAGATTTAAAGTAAGGTAAGAAAAAAGGCCCTACCCCTTTTGAGGAGGGGGAGCTTGTTAGGAACACATTATGGGTACTTCTGTAATTGATAAAAAAAACTTAAGTGATATCAAAGTCCAGTGAAACCTGTAATAATAGGTGTGCATATATGTGTGTATGTGTGTGTAGGGGAGAATCTGGACATGTTATTACAATTTGATGTTATAGTCGTGCCTGGATAGTCTTCTTAAAATTTATTTGAATGTAATTTATTAAAAATACTTTTGTATTTGTATTCATCACATGTTCATAATTCTTTTAATATTGAAATAAACATAATAGTAATAATATAATTTAACATCATGTAAGAAATCAAAACATAAAGCATAGCAAGAAAGGCTGGAACATAGTAGAGCAGTCATTAATTCCAAAGGCCAAATAGAATACACCAAAGAATGCATTTATTTGTGGAAAAACAGCAGGGAAGGGGTTGTACCAGCCTTTCGGAACAAAATTCCACTGCCACAGAAAAAGATCTACCCCTTGTAGGAGGTAATTGTGTTCCTCACAAAATGGAATCTATAGCAGAGCCAGCCTTCTTATGTAAAGGGAAGGGAGGGGGACATATAGGAAGAGACTGGTTTATTTATAATCAGGCATTCAGAGCTCTTCAGGGTTTAAAGTTAAGAAACAGCAGTTTGAATTGGGCGAAGAAACAAATGAGCCCGTACAGACAGGCCAAAATAAAGCTGCTTCAGGTCACTTTGTAGGTATGCTGTTTAAATGATGCATGCATCCTAAGAGGCCAGAAGCTGTGCCAAATCCATGCTCCAGTCCTAAGGACTGGAGCGCAGCTTTGGCACAGCTTCTGGCTTCTTAAGTGTGTGTGTCATTTAAACAGCATACCTCCAAAGTGACCCGAAGCAGCTTTATTTTGGCCTGTCTGAATGAGCCCAAATGCTTCCAGATCATATGTGAGAGGCACAGTCTATATCATTTAAATATCATACCCTCCAAGTATCACAGTTTGGCAGGGACAGTCCCAAATAATCCTCTATAGTCTCACTTCTTAAGTTGTTTTTAAAATGTCCCAGTTTCTCTCTTCTTCTCTTACTTCCCCCCTCTTCAACTTCAGTTGCTGCAAATTGAGTTCAAATTGCAAAAAGTAGTTTGCATGTAATTAACTCAGCAAAGAGAGAGGATAGGAGGAGGCAGAATCTTGTCCTTCCCAGTGGATTCAGGGATAAGAATATAGCTGCAGCCTCTCTTAGCTTGTATGTTCTTCCTGATTAGTAATTTTACTATCTTGAGCCTACTCTGATGTTGTTTGGTCACATTTGTTCCAGTTTTCATCTGTGAAATAAGTGCCTCTTGTACATTAAAAAAGATAGTTGTGGTGGGAAACATGATAAAAAACCAACAACAGAGGAAGCTTAATATCCTTTGATGGTTCATGAGATCATAAATTGTTGGATGCTGTTGTGGTTGTGTTACTTGTATAACAGCCCTAGTTTGTACTGCCACCTCCCTGCCTTGATGCATGGGCCCAGACAGAATTCCCTTCACACAGAGACTTGACTGACATTGACTGCATTAATTTTAAGTCCCTCAGGCAGTTTAACAGTATGTTAAACTTTGGAAGCATCCTTATTTTAATCCCAGGAAATGAAGTTTTCATTCTGCCCTTATTGTTTATATTTAATTCTATTATTTATTGAAATGGAATCTTCTTCATATATCTTGATGTCTTGTTTTACTTTGCATTATGAGTCACCCTGAGATAAATATTCCGAAGGGCAATGTATAAATCCCTTAAATAAATAAAATGAATGAGATTCCAAGACACATATTGAAAAGTTATTTTCTGAGCTACAGTGCCGTGCTGGCTGAGAGATACTGGAAAATTGTAATTAAAAAACCAAAAACTTTTCCAAACTCTGGTGGTGTCTGCATGGAGAAAAAGAAATGTTCCTGCCCCATTCTTGCATTGACCTGTTTAGACAATGCACATGGCCAAAACAGGCAGAACACAGAACCAATCCACACTCTATGGTGATTCTTTGGAGTAAAAAGACTCCCTTTTACATCCAAATCAGGACAGAAATTCTGGGGAATCCCCTGGGCATTTAGACAGCACACTGGTACAAGGGGAAGCGTGTTGGAGGACAGACGAGCCACTTTTCCTCCCATGAACTTCTAACGTGCCACAGCACTTTCCACTCTCAAGGTTCCACAATTCCTCTGTGGCTATTCCTTTTGCAGATGTGCAGATTGATAGTTCACATTAGCGCCACAATACTGTCAATAAATCACATTGACACAAATTGATTGCACAAACGAGTTATCACACAACAGTGCGTGTGGACAGTACTTCTAGTATTGACCCATTTCTGGTACCACTTGTGCAGACTGTTCATCCTCTCCACAGATTCAGGAGCCCTAACGGAAAGCCAGGTTTTCCTATCCTCATGGATACCACCTGTGTTCCAGCATCATGTCTCTAACTTGAAGCATTTGTGCAGTCCATAAGCAGGACATACGCCATTGTTTATTCCTCACATTTGGTATCCAGCGGTGAAGTACCTCTAGATGTGGATATTTCATTTGGTTATCAAGTTTAATTTTCCATAAATTGCCTATGTGCTTAGTTTTTCCATTTCAAATTTAATCTATCACACTGTTCTCACACACATAACTGCTTTAAAGGCAAGAGAATGACCGTGAAAACAATATGTTAAAGATCATTTCTTAAACTAGGTGAAGAATGTTTAAGGATGAAAAGAATGTGATCATGCTTGTACTGAAGAGGTCTTTGCTGCTTTTTCATTCAAGTGTAGTAGAGTGTTTTTATAGTATTCATTTCTTAAATTGCAAAATAAATGCTAGTAAAGTGCTGTTCATATAAAATCCACTTAATTCCTGGTCTGTATTGATTCTTGTATTAAATATGTGTTATTAATATGGAGTGAACTAGTAATAGCTGTAGAATATAAATATGGGAACCATTGAAGCAAGCCTTTAAACTCTTTGACATAATCCCTCTTGAAGTATTATCCACATGTGGACAAGTTGGCAACTGACAGCTTTCACACCCAGCATCTTGCGTACCATCTGTCAGCCTCCACCTAAAAGCCTCCTTCACACATAGAGCACCTGATACCAGGGCCATCTGATAGCCTTCACCTGTAGTATCCTGTAGGACTGCAACCAGCACCATTCCATTGCCCTCTTCTTTAGAACGTGTAAGTTCTAAATCTTGAGAAGCGCTTTCTTATATACTAGTAATGATCCATATATATTATTATGTAATCAGAATGGTAATATCTTATAACAGATATTGGTTAGTATAGGAAAATTCCATTATCTACAGAAATATATTTTCTTATTTTTTTAAAAAAGAACCAGGTGAGAGAACAACATAAAGTGCACACAGAATTTTGGGGTGGAAAGGGAGGAATGAGAATTTTGGGGAGGATGGGGGGATTGGGGAAGAGGGGAACTAGAACGGAACATCTGAAGAAATGTACTGATGTATAAGTGTAGAAATTTTAGTCTAAAAATTGATCCCAAAAAACAGTCGACTTATCCATGGGTCAATATACAGTAAGTGCTGTATTTTAACTCTTATTTTTTAAAAAGGAACTATCTGCTGGTGAAAGGCAAGAATGTACTGTATATACTAATGTATAAGTCTAGAAATTTTAGTGAAAAAACTGACCCAAAAAAACCTGGGTCGACTTATCCACAGGTCAATGTAAGTACTGTACTTTAACTCTGAATTCTCTGAATAGTGTGCTAAAAGGCGAGAGCTTACTCCATCCTAGGAGCACCAAAAAGAACCATGGATCCCCTCTACTCTCTCATCCATCCAGCCTTTAGGATGAGCACAAACAGTTATGCCTGCCAGAATTTCTTTGGCATCATTTTCCTTTGCATCATCCTTTACATCCTTTGTGACATGCTCCTAAGTTTTACCCATGACTTACCCATGGGTCATATAAAAATCCATTATTTTGGCCCCAAAACCTGTCCTCGACTTATACACGAGGTCCACTTATAGTTAAGTATATACGTTAATCTGTCCTGGAAGCAATGATCCACCTTTGTTCTCTGCTTTCTCTTGCAGCCTTTAGTGTGAACACAAACAATAGTGCCTGCTGGAATTTTCTAAGTTCTTTGGCACTGTTTTCCTTTGCTTTATCCTCAGTTACATGCTCCTAAGTTTTACCCTGGACTTATCCATGGGTCATATCAAAATTCATAATTTTGGCCCCAAAGCCTATCCTCGACTTATACATGAGGTTGACTTATCGTCGAGTATATATGGTAACTTACTGATTGAAACCTAACAGGAGCAGAAGCATTCTACATGCAACATTTTGATTCATGTGGGCAAATCCAGGAGGGAGGAAAGGAGGGTCAGAAGGAGAAAAATGAAGAAACGCCAAAACTGGGAAAATAACAGGAGGAGCCATTTGTCATTGGTTCAGATTTCTAGCAAGAAGGAAGAAATGAGGCTAGGGGGCAATGGTAGTGGGGAAGCCTTTTGACATGTGATCAGTTTACAACAGTGGCAAAAACAATTAACCTCTCCAGGGAAGAGGATGGAGAGAGGAGGTAGAAAGAGAATGCATTGAAACAAGAGACTGAGAGCAAAGAATAATTGTGAGACTGTTATGTCTCGTAAATTCTTAATTTGGGTTTGACGTTTGCTACCTTTGTGAGTTCAGAGAAGAATTTCAATATGCATGCTGACATTAAGTCCCCTGAAAGCTAAAACCTTTTAGGTTGTATGGATGCAAAATCTGTTTTACATTTGTCTTGAGTTTAGTTTAAAATACAGTATCAGGTTGGGAGAGTTGTTGGTTTATTTTGCATGAAAATGGTAGTGCCCTGGCTTCTTCTAAATAACAGATACTAATTGATAAAATGCCCTTCTAGGGAAAGAAAACAAAGCATCCAAAAGCATTGTTTCCCCTCATTAAAATTAATTATTGATTTGGGAATCAAAAGTTCACTGATGTGAGCAGAGGACTATCAAAGATAATGCTATGGCACAAAAGACTGTGTTAGGCTTGTGATGACTGCCTGGATTATTTTTAGCAACCTTTCTGAAGCAATGCCCCTTCATGCCCTTGAAAAGCTTCCCACAAAAGTTGGGTAACTCACTGGCATTTTACAAGAACTATCTGCAGAAGGGTGCACAGAACTGTCACCAGATTTGGGGAGGGGAATTAAGGGGAAAAGAATAAGAGAGCTTGGAAAACTGCTTTCCAAAAAAGAATTCATTCTAATTTTCTCATTTCAGTGTCTTTAAAAATATTGTTGATGTTATGAGTAACTTGTACTGTCTTGCATTAGTTATCTTTCCCCTTAAATGCTTAAAATTCCCTTAAAAGGTATTTTTTAAAAACTGGAAAAAGGTTACAATCACTTAACCCTGTTCCCACTCACAGTGTTACTTTTTGAATGTAACTTTGTTCTCTTTTTGATACAGTTTTAAACATTCTTTATAGGTAATAGTGTTACTTGTAACTTGCTACTTCTAAACTCTGAATAAACTATTGTGCATACATTTATGGGATTTGGATTTCAGCTATAATAGGAAGCACTAGTTCTAAGCACAACACACACACACACACACACACTTATCTTGATATACATTTGTTGGAGTAATTCTCATTTAAATATACAGATAATCATGGAGGTACATTAAGTCTAATATTCCATTGTAATTGAGGTTTCTAGCAAATGTTTATTCAGTACATTAATGGTGGCGTCTTTTCTCAGCAAAATAATCAATCCTGTATAGATACAGATTATGTTTCCAATATAGGATTATAATGTGGGAGATGGAAATACAGATTCAAAAATGATAATGTACACTGCAGATACAACCCTATGAAACTGTTCGCTCATCAATATAGTTTTCAAATAGTTTATCAGGCTGGCTTCCACAGAGGCTGTCAAGGCAAACAGCAACTTTAAAAACAAAACAAAAAACCCATGGTTGCATATGAATACTATAAAATATATTTAAAATGAAAATAAGCATTTGTCCACTCTCAAGAACATCCTGTTATATATGCCTCTCTTTTCAAAATTGTTCTGAAGATTGTTTACATAAGAGTGATCAGTAATGTGGTTTAGGTACAGTGGTGATATTAAATGTATGACTAAGAGAATGAAGCTTTGCAGGAACTGGATGAAAGAAGCAAAATTATCCGCTTGTGTTGACCTGCAAAAATTCAGTTGTACAAGTAAGGGCTGGATCCATATTTAGGCAACTAGATAAATTAGTCAGACTTTCATGCTGAGTTGCAGACAGCACCTGGGGCTTCTTTGTTGGATAATAGTCAAAGCCTCTTTATCAAACCAAGCCTTACAGTCAGCCCTTCACCATAGTATCTGAGCTGGGATGCTCATTAGTGCAGAACGTATATTTAATTAATGGAGGAAAATGTCTGTGGTTTAAAGACAAGCATTTCTATACAGAATATTTTCAAAATGAAACTTTCTACAATGGTGATAGTATAGAAAGCAGTGTTGTGGTACAAATGTTTGTACTGACTGTAAAGCAGTAGTAATTTAAATTATTAAATTCCATTTCCATAGAATGAATTCACATTTTTGTTCATCCAAGCTTTCTGTAATGTAATGTAAACTGATCTCCTGGCAAAAGTGTAATTGCATTTCGTAAACAAACTGTGGTAGTGGTTAATCCCTATGGTCAAATTAAAACCCATACTTTATTCATCTTCATGGGTTTTGCTGTTAGTGATGCAGTCTTGAAATGACATTCCTGGAACCAAATAATGTCCTGCATATTTTACTTTATTTTACAGAGATAATAAGCTTAGCTATGTTCATTATTTTAGTAATATCTTTATTTATTTATTTTTAGCAAAAAGGATTTTAAGTTTACATTCTCTGAAGCTGTCTGGAAATAGAAACATCTCTATATATGTAAATGAAATGAAGTAATTAATAAAATTTCAATATAATTTTTAAAATCAGCTAAGCATTCTTTAAATTCTAGTATGATTAAGATATAAATATTGAGTTGGATTATTATAGTTGTTATGTGCCTTCAAGTCAACTCTGGCCCGAAACAGATGAGTCAAATAAAGTGGCTTCCAGTTACTATGGGGGTGTGACATTTTCATAAGACATGCCTCCAAAGTGGCCAGAAGTCACTCCAAGGTAGCAAGAGCCAGCCCAAAATGGAGTGGATTAAATCTTCTCCTGTCAGTGGACTGTTTGGGGCTGTGGCAGCAGACTGCTTTGACAGTGGGCCATGCAGTTGCTGCAGTCCCAGCCTGATTGGGGCTAGAGTGGCCAGAGTCAGTTACTTCTGGGCCTCTGCTTTGGCCCTTGGGCAACCCTATTATAGGGGTATCCTGGCAAAAAAATTCAAAGGGGGTTTGCTATTGCCTCCTTTTGAGGCTGAGAGAGTGTGGCATGTCTAAGTTCACTCAGTGGATTTCCATGGCTGAGTGAGGATTCTAACCATGGTCTCTCATGGCTTTGAGTCCAGCCTTCAAACTAGTGTACCATATTAGCTGTTGAGTTGTGTACTAAGGGGTTTTCTGCACTGGCCAAAATGCCTGTCTTCCCCCTGGCCTCACGTTGTCTAGATCAGATGATGCAAACCAAAATCCCTAGGTTAGGATCAAGCCCGATCCTGTCTATCCACATGCCTATCTAGAGGATCCAACCTGACACCAAGAGAAAAAGCCTGTATCCTGGTTTTGTGCAGTTTCTAGGAAACTCCACAGCAAAACTAGGCTGTTCAGATGGCCTCTCTGTGCTCTTTATCTTGTCAGCCCTCACTCCAACTGAGAAGTAAGGTGTCACCTATATGCTGATGATACCCAGCTCTATCACTCCTTTCCACTTAATTCCAAGGAAGCTGTTTCTGTCCTAAATGGCTGTCTGGCTGCTGTAATGGACTGGATGAGGGCAAATAAATTGAAGCTTAATCCAGACAAGACAGAGGTGTTCCTGGCCAGTTGAAAGACGGATCCAAAAATAGGGATTCAACCTGTGTTAGATGGAGTTACGCTCCCCCTGAAAACTCAGGTTTGTAGTGTGGGAGTACTTCTGGATTTAGCGCTCAGCCTGGAAGCCCAGTTGTGTGCCAGTTCTGCCAGTTCCTGGAGAGATCAGACCTGGCCACGGTGGTACATGCATTGGTTACATCCTATCTGGATTACTGTAATGAGACTTTGAAAAGTGCTCAGAAACTTCAACTGGTCAAGCTGCAGCCAGGCTGTTAACTGGAGCTGACTACTGGGCTCATACAACTCCCTTGTTAAAACAGCTCCCTTGGCTGCCAGTTTATTTCCTGGTACAATGCAAAGTGCTGGTTTTGACCTATAAAATCCCATTTGGCTTGGGTCCAGGCTATTTGAAGGATTGTATCTCCCTGTATGAGCTCCCCAGAGTATTGAGATCATCAGGAGAGGCCCTTCTCTCAGTCCCACCACCCTCTCCGGCTTGTTTGGTGCGAACAAGAGACAGGACCTTCTCAGTGACTGCTCCCAAGCTTTGGAACTTCTGACCTAGAGAAGCTAGGATGACTTCATCCCTGCTGTCCTTCCAGTGGCAGATAAAGATATTCTTGTGCCAGCAGGCTTTTGCAAACTGCTAAGAGCTGGGAATGTAAAAATGTAAATTTTAAGGTTTGTATTTTTAATATATTTAATTTTAACTCATAACTGTTTTTAACTTTTAAAATTGTTTAATTGATTTTTAACTTTTATATTTATACATTCTAATGTTGTATTGTTTTTAAATTGTTTTATATCTGCTGTTTGCCATCTTGAGTCCCTATATTGGGAGAAAGGCAGGATATAAGATAACAATGGTGATGACGATGATGATGTAACAGTTATGTGAACACTTGTTTGTGTTATTCCAGAAACTGAATAACTATAATTATGGTCTTAACTATGGCTTACTGAAACAAATTTGAAATCTTGGTTTTTAAAATTATGTTGCTTCAAGAAGCCATAATTAGCAAAGTAATGTGGGAAGGCAGCCAAAATATCATACCCTGTAACTGTCCCAATTTGGCAGGGTCACTTAATCCCAATTAATTCAATTGCTTTTAAAATTTCCCAGCTTTTCTCTATTCTCCCTTTAACTTATGTCAGTTCTGCAAATTGAGTTCAAAGTACGATTTGCACTCAGTTAACTTGGCAAGAGAGAAGAGAGGAAGATGCTGAATTTTGCCCTTCCCTGTAGTCTCAGGCAAAAAGCAGGTTGTTTCAGCCTCTCCTAGCTTGTATGGTCTTCCCAAAACTAACTTTTGCCATGCTGCCCACACTCTTGGCTTAATGTATCCTAGTTTTCATCTGTGAAATGTTGGAAGTTGTGAAGTATGCAATTTCCAGATACTGTAATATATTTTTCTAATACTGTACCTTTCTTCCTTTGTGAGTACTGTCCTCACATTCTTTTTGCTCCTTCTACCATTAACTGTGCTGACATACTGCATCATTGTAATGCATCACAAAGATTCTTGCCTGGTATTGATAAAAATGAGTAATAAAATGTTTAGGATATCTAAAAAAGAAAATGAATTGCCAACTCATAATGAAAATAGAGAAATAGATGTGCAGCCCAAACAAATCTATATAAATCATTAAAAATGAAATATCTGTTTGTTATTCCATCGTGAGAAAATTGCTGGATGGATTTTCACCTGATTTTGTGTGTTATTTTTAGAATTGTACGACATAAAATATAGACTATGAGGTATATAGGTTATAATTCAATTGAACTGAGATCTCATCCAATTATTTCTAACTAAATATTCAGGATTGTATGTTTCATAGGGTGTGACCTAAAATATAGGCAAAATGGCAGATATGAAATTGGCTGAGGAGGAGGGCTGGGGCCACTCCAGATTTTTTTTCTTCCACTCATACCGAGCAATGCATTTGGTGGCTAACTGGGATCCCCCCCCCCCCAAAGACTAACTCAGACTGATGCACAGTGTGAAGGATGTTTGACCACCGAAATAGGTATGCACTTGTCCAGAGCAGTTGAAACTGAGTAATCATTAACTATGATAGTTAATGATTCTGCTCTGCAGTTCTGGATATTTTGGCTATTAACCAGAAAAATTCTCTTTAGGGTATTTAAAATCTATTATCCTTTAATAACACAAAGCTGCCTGTAATAGATAGATCATTACTATTTTCTGACTAAAGGCAGTGGTACTTACTTTATAATGGAGAAGAATGTTTGGTATCATATTGAAATAACAGGTTTGCAAGTCCATAGTGCTCTTATCAGAATAAGATTGTTTAATTTTTAGTGACTTGGCAACAATAAAGATGAAAACACATTGCTCTTATGCCTGTCTAATGTGATGTAAGCACTGTAAAATAAATGACTTTTTCTATTAAATGTAGTATGGGTTTTAAGAGCTGTTGCTGCTTGTAAAATGCAAAGTTTCTGTACCTGTGTCTGGACATAGCATACTGCCATGTATCGTGACAATAATGTTAATAAAGTTATGTTTAAGGAAACAGATTGGCACTTTTTAGTGAAAGCTATAATATTGCAAATGAAACTATGGCTCAAAACATATGGGCCAAATAAAGTGGCTTCTGGATGCTGGAAGGGCATGGCATTCAAATGACATATGCCCCATAGTGGCTGGAAGTCATTCTGACATGGTGATCCAGTCTTTTGGATCGGATCAAAAAGGAGACAGAATAATCTGGTTCTTGGTGGCAGCTAGTCTGGAACTGTGACAGCAGCCTGCTTTGGAAGTGGACTGTGTGGTTGCTGCGATTGTGGTTGGAGCAGCCAGACACTGCTCCTTGCTGCCCATATGCTTTGCCCCTACATTATTCTGTATTCATTTAACACCTATATATAACACACACACACTCTCTCTTGATTAGGAATATAAATAATATTGATATTAATAACAGATCATGTTTCACTTTTGAAAAGTTTGAGAAATCTCATAAAGATTTTGTAAACCCTGCCATTGATCCCCTGTGAGTTTATTTATCTGATTATAGTTATAAAACGGATGTCACCATCTGTCTTAGATGTTATTCTAAGAACAAGTGTTGGATAGTTCACATACACTTGTGTGCAAGTGCAAGTGTATGGAAGTGCATTTCCATAAATCTGTTAAAATAAAGTAATTGAGTGCATACACACACACCAAAGAAAATCATATTTTTAAAAAAATACTGTATGCTTTTGTTACATACTGTGGAAGAATTATGCTCTGAGATAAGGCAGATATTTTGCCAGTAGATACAAAGCTACTGTATGTTTTTTTAAAAATACACTTTTATTCTTTTAGTATTAGACTTATGCCTTGTTATGATACTCTAAAAATACATTTATTAGATCTGTAAGTATACTGTGGACACATGGTTCTGGATTAATCTCACAGAATTTAGTGAAATGTCTCTATGGAGCTAGCGTAGTGGTTTGAGCATTGGTTATGACTCTGGAGATCACATTTCAAATCCCAACTCATCCATATAAACCCACTAGGTGACCCCCGGGCAAGTCACACACTCTTAGCCTCAGATAATGGCAATAGCAAAGCCGCTCTGAAGAAACTTGCAAGGCATGCAACAGCAACTCCTGTAAGGTGCATAATTGGAGGACTGTAAAACTGAGTTCAGCTGCTTTGTCAAATAGTTTGCTTTTAGTGTAATATGTCCTCTGAAATTTGTTTATCTTGAACATTTGCCTATGAATTTTACATTGAACTTTTCCTTCACTTTTTTCATTAATACTGAACATTATAAATATACTGAATAAAGTGCTTTCTTCCTCAGTCAATTACAACATAATTGTACCATCATTAAAACTATTCCATATGCTGGCATTCAAAAGAGACCCATCAAAATTCTGTAAAGGTTAGTCACCACACATAATCATGCAAGAACTTAATAAGCAAGAGTAACAATGACTAGTAGCTGAATGAGAATAAAATAATACATGTTTATGGCGGGTTACAGACCGCCAAATAGTACGTATACAATACGTACTAGGGTTAGGAAGGGGCGGTGCTTCCACACACCCCTAACCCTAGTACGTATTGAATATGTACAAGATGGCGGCGCCCTGTTCATACGGGCGCTGCCATCTTTACGTATCGGACGCTGAGCGTCCGTACGTGTCGCAGCCTTTATGACGTAGCGAGTGCGCCCCTGGCGCCTCGCTACGTCACAAACGCGACTCTAAAAGAAGCTCCATTTTGGAGCTTCTTTTTCGGTCTGCGTGGGAGCCGGGCCGTCTGAAGGCTCCGGCTCCCCTGCGGACCTACCGGCGGCGGCGGCAGACCGCCGCAAAGCGGCGGTCTGTACCCCGCCACAGTTAACTGAATGAGATGAATTTATTGTATACTAGAGGAGGCCTGAAATAACTTGAAACAAGAGATTTTTTGCATCTCTGTGTTGATATTTCTTGTGGTGAGCCATTATAGGATCAGGAAGGAAAAGTCTGCTTTGATTTACAGGATCCAATTTCTTGGTATAAATTGGTTAGTCTGTATATTTCTATGGATGGTGCCAGATTCTTTCACTCATGTTCAGCTGTTCTCTGCTTATCAGTGGGATCCCAGGCCATACTCCTTTCCCCCCTCCACCAGGGGAAAAGTGGAGATTATAAGGCAGACCAAGGTGAGACTGATTGATCACACAGGATGTTTTCACAGACAAGGAGCAGAAATATAAGAACTGGAGAAAAGACAGCCCATGGTTCTATTGTTATGCTGGTTAATCTGTCTAATTTCTTTGGAAACACAACTGGAAATATAAAGAGAGCTTTCTAGAATCCAGTTCAGAGCAGAAGACCTGGATTTATGGATAATAAAAAGAGCTGAATTTGGCAAAGAAGAAAAATGGGGGTGGGTGAGTCTTGAAATGGAAAGGGGTTCAGAGGAGTGATTTCTTTGCAATGCCAAGGTATTGAATTAGTGGGGGGGGGGGGGTCTGTCAGAATGTGAGACTTGTAGTCCTGAAAGGCTTTAACCTTTATGGAAGGAAACTTTTTAATGTGCTTATTGGGGATGGGGATGCACCATGATTCTTATCACTAGCTTCCCTTCCTCTACTGATTATATTTGGGACTGGTTTCATTGTGTATTATTATATAATACAAACACACACACACACACACATGCACACACACAATATATAGATATAGATATAGATATAGATATTATTGTATAACATACAATTATTATATAATATTATTTGTGTTGAGCTACAGTTAATCTCTTCATAATCTTACTCATGCATGCACTTGGATAATTAAGTACAACTTTAGAGCCATCCCCCATTTATTTCCCTCTTGTTTTCTCTTTGCATGTCTCTCGTTTTCTCCCACCTCCCATTCCTCTTAATAAACCTCCCTTCCCACTCCTTTTAATGATACAATTAAAGTAAGATTGATGCAGAGACTGGGCTTGTAAGATATGTGATAATTAAAACTGAATATACCACCAGCTGAATTTGAAATTCCTGAGTCCAGCATGCAAAACATTGTTTTACCACTGATCTTTGCAGACAGCGCTTCTTGTTTGGGAGTGGAAGGGAAGGGGCAGAAAAGAAGCAGTAGTTAAATTATGCAGAAATATTTTCTTCATATGTTCAGAGGTCCAATTTTGAATTGTATTTCTCCATTTCCTTTCACAACTGGCTAAAGGGAATTCCAGCAACATCATGAGAGCCAAAATTATCCACTCTGCTATGTGGTATTGCTTATCAGCCAGTCTGCTTTGCTTGAAGTAAATGTAGAGTACATTTATTTTTTCTTTGGACAATTTATTGTCACATTTTGTTTGTTTAAACAAAACAATACCAAAGAAAAACACAACATATATGTATATTAATTTCCTTAATAAAATTATACATTTTGTTCATACTTTCATCTGCTTTTCTTCTTTGTTTGTTGGATGTGCTTGACACCTCCCTCAAATGTGGCCATCTTTAACTATCCTTTTACCCCTCAGGCTTTTTTAAGGGGTGGGGAATCCCATTATTTCAGGTAATCCTTTGCTAAACTTCTGGAGTTGAGCTGATCTGATTGGTTTGCCATGTTTGGGCTCCCTGCTGTTATAGTTGGATTCACTGGTTTATGTAGAAGAGATAATCCCCTGGACATCATTAAATTTAGGTCTTTTGAGGTTATGCTAATGGGTGTTTCCTGTGCTGAAATTTGCCTGTTTGTCTTAACATATGCAAAGAAACAGTATCTCTAAACAGATTTTTATTCTTATTTTATAGCAAGCTGCAGTTGTAAGACTTTGCAGGAATATATCTAAAGTTCTGTAAAATATCTCATCATGCCTTTCAGGCTGTTGTTCTTCCCTTTCCCCCCACTTTCAGCCTGACATCATTTTCACTAGTTAGCCCCTCTAGGCCATTGCTGTAATAAACATCATAATCTTTCTCTGAAGATGCCAGCCACAGATGCTGGTGAAATGGCAGGAATAAACTGTTCTAGAACATGGCCCCATAGCCCAAAAAGTCCACAAAAAACCTATCATAATCTTTATCTTCCCAATAGTAGCTGTATTTGCTGGTCTCTGCTAAGCAAGATCCAGGTTTCTCAGAACCCCCCCCCCCCCCCCCGGGCTTGGCCTTAAATAATATATACAAGGCCCAGATTTATCTTTTCTTTTGTACCTTACTTATATTACACAATGTGGATAAAACTTTTTTTAAAAAAAACAAAACAAAAACAACAGCTCCATCCCAGTTCTAGCACAGTTTGCTTTTAATTCTCATAGATGGTTGCACAAGCCTGCTGCATGTGTGTGCTTGCAAATACATTCACGTGCCTTCAAGTTCATACACTTCTTTGGACATCCAGTGTATTGATATGAACAACCTGCAGCCATCAGCTTAGTTCTGTGTAGGCTGGCAAATCCTAGAAGGAGAAAGGGAGGGTCAACAGAGGAAAACAAGGAATGACGGGACCTAAAGAGTCATGGATGAGGTATCAGCTCAGGCCTCTAGCAAGGAAGGGAAGACTGGAAAATGGGCAAAATGGATGAGGCAATGCTGATTGAGGGGAGGAGGTAAAATTTCTATAAGTAGTCAGTCCCTATCTTTGACAAAACAACCTTTCTTTCCCGGCAGCTTTCTGTGCAGGAATGGAGAGGGAGATAGAAGAAGAGGAGAGAGAGAGGCTGGACCTAACTACTTTTGATCAGTGTACTGCCCACTTCTATCATGTAGTCATTGGTAGAATACACACACACACACACACTTGTTATATACTTGTCCTGGGAAAGCAACCAAGAAGACTGATAGCAACATAGAGCTGTAAACGATGCCTGAAACTTAATGCAGTCCAGTAAAGCAAACAAGAGAGTTCAAGAGCACAAACCAAGAGAATTGTCAGGGATTATATGTCCAGGCTTCCAGTGAGTGACGAGACTTGTAGGCAAATCCAAAGCAAAGAAGTCCAGGGAGACAAGGCAACTAGCAATCTGAGGAGCAGGGTTTCCAGCCAGGAAACAAGGGAGGTCAGGATCATGCATAGTTTCGCAAGGATGCTCAGCTAATCTCTGACATTGAGGCAGGCATTCTGCACTTGTTTAAATTCCCAAGCTGCTGGAATCCAGCTGCTGTTGATTTACCTCGGCATTTTTCATATAGCCTACTTGAATGCGGGAGGCCCTCCATTTCTACTCATCATTGGCTGAAGGTAGGTACTGTTGGTGCTGCTGTTCCTTCTCCCTCATCCATGCTTGGAGGTTCTGCTGCTGGGAGGCTTGGCTGCTAAGTCTCCTGGGAGGCCACAGGCTGTGCTGGATCTGGCAGAGCAGAAGAAAGGCCAGGCTCAGACTCAACTTTAGCTTCAGGCTCAGATCCCAGAGGAGGCTCTAGCTCTGCTTCCTCATCCTCAGAGTCCTTAACCTGGATGGGCATGGCAATACTATCAATACTAAAAAAAGCCATTAAGACGGATCTCTTCCGGCAGGCCTTCCCGGAATAAAATACTCAGCCACGGGAAGACTTCCCATCTAGTGACTCTGCCCATGATGATTTTTTGTTTGTTTCGATTAGTTGGTTTTTAATCTTATACTGTTTAATCTTGTTTTAAAGGGGGGGAGGGTACTGTGTATATATAGTTGTATTTTAACTTGCTGTATGCCGCTTTGATTGCTTGGCAAAAAGCAGGATAGAAATAAATTTTTTATTATTTATATTATTATTATTTATTTATTATTTATCATTATTTATTTTATATTTTATTATTATTTAGTCAAAGTTCGGGAAAGCTAGTTTTTACTAAAACTTTCATAATGCCCAAGCCAATACAATTCTCTCAAGCAACTTCCCCAACACATCTGTTCACATCTCATAGTCCTGATGGGGAATCTGTATTCAGGACAAGAGACAACTGTCAGGACAGAACACAGAGAAACAGAATGGTTCCCAGCTGGCAAAGGGGTCAGACAATGCTGTATCCTTTCACCCTATCTGTTCAACATGTATGCAGAACATATTATAAGAAAAGCAAGCTTGGACACAGAAGAAGGAGAAATGTAAATAGGAGGAAGGAATATCAACAATCTAAGATATTCAGATGACATAATAGTACTAGCAGAAAACCTCCCAGACCTGGGACCATTACTAGGGACGATCAAGGAAGAAAATGCAAAAGCAGGCTTACTGTTGACAGAAAGAAAACGAAAATAATGACCACAGATAATCTATACAAATTCAACCTACACAATGAAGAAATACAAATAGTAAAAGAGTTCTCATAACTGGGATCAAACATGGATAGAAACAGCCAGGAAATCAGAAGAAGATTAAGAATGCGGAGGGTACCTATGAAAGAACTAGAAAAGATCCTAAAATGCAAAGATATAAAACTGAGCACAAAAGTTAGAATCATACAAGCCATTGTACAGTCTGCTTACGCTGAAGCCGTGTGCTGGAAAAGGCATTGGTGCATGCGCCGCATCACATACATGAGCCTAATTGTTTTCAATGGGGCTCAAGCATACATGGTATTTTGCCTTATGTCGGGGTGGGTGGGTCCAGAACAGATCCCCCATGTAAGGGAAGGGCCCTCTATATTCCCTATTAGCATGTATGGATGTGACAGCTGGACAGTTGAGAAACAAGATAGGAAGAAAATCAATTATTTGAGATGTGGTGCTAAAGAAGAGTGCTGAAGAGCCCATGATCAGCCAAAAAGACAAATAAATGGGTCCTAGAGAGCAGATCCAACCAGAAATCTCTCTGGAAGCCAGGGTGACAAAATTTAGGCTGTCATACTTTGGACACTTCATGAGAAAGCACTACTTGCTGGGGGGAAAAACAATAATGCTAGGAAAGATGGAGGGAAGTAGAAAGAGAGGAAGGTTGCAAGCTAGATGGAAGGACTCTATTAAGGAGGTCACGGATATGAATGTGCAGGAACTAATAATAATAATTTTAATAATTTGTTTTATTTATATACCGCTATTTCAAAGATCATAGCGGTGAACAGCAAGTAAGCTAATTAGCAAGTAAGCTAATTTGCCCCCAACAGTCTGGGTACTCATTTTAGCGACCTCGGAAGGATGCAAGCCTGAGTCGAGCTTGGGCCCTTTTGCTGGTCTTGAACTCGCAGCCTTGTGGTTTCGAGTGAATGGCTGCAGTACAGGCATTTAACCACTGCGCCACCAGGGCATGACACCAGAGCATGACATGAGAGCAGTTAACAACAACAAAAACAAACTTTCCCAAGCCTCTGCCAATAATATACCCTTTCTCTGTGTGAAAACCTCATAGAATGAAAAGTTCAGTCATTGTATTTTTAAGCCTTTGCTCCAAACTGCTTTTCAACGTTTCTGCATTTTCATAGTCTTCACATACTGATTTGCTGTGAAACAAACTCCAGCAGAGGCCTACTCCTTTAAGCCAGTATCTTACATATTAACATATAATCAATGCAAAACAAGTTATATATTAACTTCTTTAGTGATAATTGGTGATAAATGATGTGCTCACTTCTTTCTTTTAACTATTATTTCCATTCTTTGGTGGTGGTAGTGGTGGGGGAATCCTAACACAGGAGAGGAAGCTAAGCTGAGTGCACATGCAAATGCAGCACACATTAAATTGTCTCATACTCCTCATACACATCTTTTTGCTGAGCAGCCTAAAGTGTTTTAATGTTGAGGTATCTGATGCTTTTAAGTTGCGGAAGGAGAAAACAAAAGCTGCAGGTGCTGTCAATTATTTATAAGATATTGTATCCAGTTGTAGCCACTCTGCTTTTGGAAGGTTAATTGATCCAATGAAATCTAGTTGTTATTGTATGCTGTCAAGTCAGCTGCACACTTGGTGATGCTATAAATGAGAGACCTCCAAATAAGACTGGAAAGAATATTTGTTCCCAGCTTGAAAACTGAGTTTCTTGGCAGTCAGGAAAACCCATCAGGAAGAATAACTGATCAGGAAGAATTTTGTGCAGCTTTCTCCTGGTTCTCAGTTTCCAAAAGTATTGTTCAGCTATTATTCTGTGGAGAAAAACCTGTTTACATGGAAGGTTGGTGTTCTGTGTAGAAAGCAGTGGATTTTTCTGCAGGAAACCTGTTTTTGGCACAGAGGTGTATTTTTCTAAAGAGCACTTTCCCTGCAACACTTCAGGATTTTCAAATATGGGAAGAATACTGTGGAAGAATGTTTATTTTCTCCCACACTGGGAAAAACTGCTGTAATTATTTGTTCTTAAATGTGAGAATGAAATAGACAAAAATTTAAATCCTTACACCCAAGAGATCCTGTCATAAACAGGATCTTGCTTGACTCTTGCAAACTGAGGGCCATGTCTTTTTTATCAAGACAATACATTTGCAATATTGTCTTCCAATTTTCCTGTTGTCGTGCACTTTATCAAGCATTATTTTTTTTCCTTTGTATCATGTCATCTCATGATGTGTCCAAAATACAATAGTCTAGTGATTTTAGTAATTCTGTAGGAATTCAATAGTTTATTAATTTTGATTTCTAGGGAGAGTTCAGGCTTGATTTGCTCTTGGACCCATTTATTTTTTATTTATTTTTTGGATGCCCTTGTGTCTGTTAGAGTTCTCCTCTTTGTGCAATTTCAAGTGAGTTGTTATTTTTCCTGCCAGCTTTCTTCACTGTCCCATCTTTCACATTCATATATAGGAATTGGTTATACTATGAAATTCATGATCCTGACTTTGATACTCAGATGTATCTATAGCTAGCCTTCCATAACTTTACCACATTACTGCACTACACTCTTATAGTGCTGCTATTCCACTTTTACTGCCCTTGCTGCCTCCTGTTGCATTCTGGGGTTTGTAGTTCAGTGAGGCCTAAGAGCTCTCTGGCTGGCTGGAGAGTTCTAAATGCCCCTCCTTAAACTGAAAATTCCAGAATGCAACAGGAGGCAACCAGAGCAATTAAAGTGGAATAGCAGCACTATAAAAGTGTAGTGTGGTAATCTAGATGGAAAGATGATTGTACTGTTCAGCATCTGACAATGTCCTTTATCATTTGAGGGAAGCAGAGTGGTTCAGGAAGTGGAGATATTTGTTAAAATTGAATTTCAATGACTTCATCATCCACTTTTCAATTATGTTAATATTATGTGGTCATTTTTTTTACCAGCCAGCTGTAATCTTGCCTTTACACTTGCTTGACTTTCATCAGTTATCATTCCAAGTATTTCCTATTTTCTACTAGTCATATAGTATCATCTACTGTTAGAATCATAGAATTGAAAGAGAGCACAAGGGCCATCTTGTCCAATCCCCTGTTATGAAGGAACTCACAATCAAAGCATACCTGACAGCCTGGATGGCTGCCTCCTGTTGCATTCTGGGGTTTGTAGTTCAGTGAGGCCTAAAAGCTTTCTGACTGAAAATTTCTCCCTCAACTGCAAATCCCAGAATACAGTAGTAGGCAGCCAGAGGAGTTACAGTCGAATAGCAGTGCTATAAGAGTGTAGTGTGGTAATCTCCACAGTATTCCAGGTGAGGCCTGTCCAAAGCAGAATAGAGTGTCACTATTACTTCCCTTGATCTAGACACTATACAGTGGTCCCTTGCCTTATGCAGGTAAGGCAAGATCCGCCTATGCTTGAGTCCCATTGAGGATAATGGAGCTCTTGCACATGGTGGCATGAGCACCATGTGTGTGTGCACCATTCATTAAAGGGCATGGGGATTCCATCATAAGCAGGATACCTTTTAAAGGCACCTACGTATGATGCGGGCGTACTGTATTTCTGTTGATGCAGCCTAGAATTGCATTGGTCTTTTTAGCTGCTGCATCACACTGTTGAATCATGTTCAACTTGTGGTCCCTTTCACATGTAGTCTCGTTAAGCCAGGTGTCCATCATCTTATCTATGCATTTTAATTTTTCTGCCCTAAGTGCAGTACCTTATATTTCTCCCTGTTGAAATTCATTTTGTTAGCTTTGCCCCAGCTTTCTAATCTATTAAGGTCATTTTGAATTTTGACCCTCTCCTTTGGGGTACTAGCTATTCCTCCTAATTTGGTGTCATCTGCAAATTTGATAAGCATGTTCCCTATTCTTTCATCCAAGTCATTGATAAAGATGTTGAATAGCACTGGGCCCAGGACAGAACCCTGTGCACCCCACTAGTCACTTCTCTGCAGGATGAAAAGGAACCATTGCTGAGCAGCCTTTGGGTTCAGCCAGTCAACCAATTACTAACCCACCTAACAGTTGCATTGTCTAACCCACATTTTACTATCTTGTTTGCAAGAATATCGCGGGGGACCTTGTTGAAGGCCTTACTGAAATCGGCAGATCTCCAGAGTCTCTTTCTGCCTAAACAATGATTTAACATGATGGAAATTATCCGCAATGAGCCATAGGCCTGGTACAGATGAGAAGAAAGGGATGGCCAGAGGCCGTCCCTTTCTTCTCCAGATCGTTGCTGTGGCAACCGCACAGACACAGCAACGATCCGCCATGCTGCCAAGGTGCCATTTCCACCCTGGGTTGTCGCGGTGATGTCACACACCATGCTGTTTGGCCGCAGCACGTGTATAATGTCATAGATACACGCTCTGTATGGACGGTGCTATATAAAAATGGCACCATCCACATGAATTAGGACTCGGGAGCATGTGGTTGCTGTGCGTTCCTGAGCCCTAGTTTTGGACCAGGGTGCCACAAGGTGTCCGTTTGTATCGGGCCTTAGTTATGGAATTAAGGTCAGGTTAAGGGAGATCTTTTGTACCATAGGCATAGATCAGGCCTGATGAAACTAGAGTTCTGGCTAGCTAATAAAGCTATATCCATTATTTTCCTTGTGCTAACTGATTAAGAAGTCTATCTTTCTATCTTGGCTAAATTACATTTATCACTCAGTCAGTTGGTAATAAGCCTGTGTTTTTGTTGGCATCTTAAAGGGTCGTCCTGCATGATCTCAGTGAAAATTGGCAGCTGCCCTCATTACACACTAAGGTTGTACAACATTCAGGCTAGTGCTGTATGGGATGCAATCTCCTCTCCTTTTCTTGTCCACTGACAGGAAGTGTATATAAACATTAACAGATGTAGTCTCCATTGCAACACAGACTGGAAATTCCTCAAGCAGTGTCTCTTAATTGACTTATTTTTGAATTAATGTTCTTGGAGATGTTGGTTTCTTTTGGAGAGTCCAGCTGCTCAAATGATTCACTCTTGCTTTTAACATTCACTGTGATACTACTGAATGGGCAATCAAAGTAACATGCATTAAAGCTAAAATTTGTTTGTGCGACACACTCATGCGTAAGTTAAAATGTAATTAATCAATAGATTTCCCCCTTTTCTTTTTGAATCAGCAGTTTAGTTAAGTTAAAGCAAGCAATCTGTGTATTGATATTAACATTCACAGACAGAGCACTTCAGTGGAGAACAGATTTTGATGTAAAGGTTGGATGTTTTAATATTGAATTATTGATGTCCAACAGAATAGAGTGAATGCTTTCTGCCTGCAGCTCTGCTGGTGTCTAGTTCTGTGCATTAGAGTCTGATGACAGTCTTTTGCACTGTGCAATAGTTTTCCTCTCCTTTTTAAGGAGAAAAGTACAGATTGATTGGAAGTCCTTTTCTCAGAGTTATTAAACCCTTGGTTATCAATTTGGACTGCTCGGAAAAAGCAAGCATAATTGTATACTATTTGGAGAAGGAATTGTGTCCTGCCTAGCCTATCACAGATCTGGTTTTTCCTTCTGGCGCTGCAGTAGACCCAATGCTTAGTAACCGAGGGCCCGAACAGATAGGCAAAATAAAGCTGCTTTGGGTCACTTTGGAGGTATGCTGTTTAAATGATGTATGCATCCTAAGAGGCTGGAAGCAGCACCAAAGCCATGCTCCAGTCCTAAGGTCTGGAGCGTAGCTTTAGCACAGCTTCTGGCCTCTTAAGATGCGTGTGTCATTTAAACAGCATACCTCCAAAGTGACCCAAAGCAGCTTTATTTTGGCCTGTCTGTTTGGGCCCTATGTGTATGTCCAGAGTTTCTTTCAAATACACTAGTGAGGCCCCCTGCAAAACATGCAGGAAGGCAGATGTGTGTGATGAGAAGAACTCCTCATGCTATCTCCCTTGTTCATCTGTTCCTTTCCTCCTCTTCTCCAATTTCCCTGTCTAATAATGTTATCCTGTGAATGGAACCAGTTGACTTGGCTACTTATTTGAACATATTTTTGTTGTCATAATGCACCAGTCTGGTCTCTCTGTCCAACTCTCATTCAACCTTTCCTGTTTTATAGCAATAGCAATAGCAAGTATATTTCTATACCACTTTTCAGTGAACTAGCACTCCCTAAGCGATTTACAATGTGTAAGCCAGTTGCTCCCAACAAGCTGGGTACTCATTTTACAAACCTACAAAAGGATGGAAGGCTTAGTGGACCTAGGAGCCCTGCCTGGGATCGAACTCACAGATGAGTATCAGTGCATATCTGCTTTGGAGAATGGAGCCTTAATTCTTTGGACAAAATGGAATGTATGAACTCTGAATTTACTGGGTAAATACCACAACCATTTAAGGCTTGTATAATTTTCATTGGAGTGAGCTATTTTCCCCATTAATTTATTCATCACACTCCCAGGGTCTACTTCCAAGTCTTTTCTATTCAAAAACTAAGCCCTTGAAGTGGGAACAATATATGATAGCCTTTCCAGTAGGAATCTGCTTCTGCATGCTACCCCAAGTACTTGATTCTCCACACTAGCTATTTAGTGTCTGGAGTCCTGTCCTGTCCTAGGGCTTAAAAACCCTAAAGACATCAGATCCCATCTGATCTTGGAAACTAAAAAGGGTTAGCCCTGGTTATTACTTGGATGGGAGACCACAAATCTATATTATGTGCTGTAGGCTATATATTTCAAAGGAAAAAAACTGGTAAAACCACCTCTGAGTATTCTTTGCCGAAGAAAGCCATATGAAAAATTCATGAGGCACCATAAGTTAGCAGGCAAATCAAAGACCACATGCACATACAGTTCCTATCCTTCTCATTCTTCTCTTGAACCCTACTAGACTGCCTGATTTTATAGAGGAAAAGACGTGGTGGGGTATTTGCCGGGCTGAACCAAAACATTTTGCTGCTTAAGGACAGTGCAGCACTTGCACCTTTCCACCTGCAAAAAATCAGGATGCTGTTTTGGAACATGAGGCAAAAACGTTCCCATTCCTGGCAGTAAAAATATGAGGATAATAAAACAAATTGAATAACACTTTGCTACTCTTCCTAACACCTCAAATTGGCTGTCAGAGGCAGCTGACTCACTCTATCTAATGGCAGGACCACCCTTGGCCATTTGGCTTCTCCAGTGTCAGGACCTTCTGATGACAATTGCTCTGCAGCTTGCTTAATGTCAAGGTCACTAAACTATATTAGGCTTTTGCTTCCTACTTTTTTGCTGCCAACTGCATGTCTCACTACATCCTATCTATTGAGATAAATGTTCCCAAGCTGTATGTTCCATTCCTTTTATGGGACTAATCATGTATTAGTTGTACTTGCTTATTAAATAGAGGTTATTCATATAAATAATAACTTTTTATATAGAGGATAACCAAAGTACTAACATTTTTAGGCCTCCTTAACTGTTTTTCAAATGCTCTGTCTCTTCCTCTGTTATACCAAGAAAGTCCGAAGTATGAAATACCCTTTAGTTACTATTCTTATATTTTTAAACAGTTGGTGTTGCATTATCAGTTTCAATTGGCAGAAAGAAACACACATTCAAATTTAAGATGAGTTACACATAATTTGCTCTTACTAGGAGAGGTATAATGTCACACACATGCTGGAAACAGTTCAGCATGTATAAAAACTAGTCAGGCACCTGGCACTATTCATAACTCTACCGAGACTTCAAGAAATACACATATAGAAAGCTGAAAGAATCCTATCTACCCACACACAAAGTGTGCTAAACTGCAGACATGCAGTCATAGGTAAGGCAGAATGTAAAATATATAGACTATCATGAATTACATATAGACTCATTTTATACACTAAATGATGTATAGATTATTTTTGTTCTTTTAATGACTGACACGATTTACTACTGTGCTAGTTTAATTCTATTTTAATGCTCATTTTATAATGTTTTAATTGTATCGTTCTTTAAATTTCTAAGCTGCTCTCTGTCCAATTTTGGAGGAAAAGCAGGATATAACAACGAATGTAACAACAGATCTAGGTTCCATAATATCAGATCTTTTTGCCTTGGATAAGGTGATCTGTTGGAAATGGTGAAAACTACAGCCCATTCATTCTTTTTTTTGTTGTTGCCAAAAGAGTTCATTTTTTTTTAAAAAAAGAGACAAACATAAGTATGTTATTTACGTGATTGAATTTTAAAAGAAATTCTACTGTCCATAGTAAATATCTGCTATAAATTAATCTGGACTAGTTTTTCATTCATTCTGTACTGGACGATGATTGCAATGTCAGATAATGAGGGTGAAGATTTGTTTTCACAGAAATAGTGAGATGACATAACTAAACTAATTCCAATCCAACCTTGGGTTCATCTGTAGTTCTTGGCTCAGAGCATATTCTGTGCTTTGAGCTAATGATCTAAGCACAAATTTATACCTCTAACCATAATGTGTTCATACAACTTGCTGATCCAAGGGCCTGAATAGACTGGATGTAAAAGCCAATTTCCCAGAGGCTTGAAGCCATGGCATTTAGACACCAAAACTCCCAAGACATCTTGAAGCCACCCCTCTGCCCAGACATGTGTGGCTTTTCAAAACTGGTAATTTCAAAACTGGATTGAATTGAAGAATTGAAAGAAGTGTTGTTTTTCAGCAAGAAGTAACTTGAAGGTACATACCAACTCATCCCCCCCCCCAACCTATTTTAGAATTAGTGTTTCCAGGTCTCTGTAGAATCTACTGTTATTTCCAGTGCTTTGTTATTATTCCGTTTATCAGAGGAGGAGGAGGAGGAGTTATTATCATTATGTTTGTTTATATCCCACCTTCCTCCCAGTACAGGGACTCAAAGCAGCTTACAAATCTAAAACATCCAGGTTAAAACACTATAAAACATGCAAAATACAAGTTTAAAAACAATTAAATAATTCAAACAATTAAAAACATTACATTATTAAAATGTAAAGTTTAAAACTGTTTAAAACAAAAACGAAACCGGTTCCCTGTCATGTGACAGCCTAGTGGCATAGAAACGTCTTTACCTGAAACTGGAAGGACAGCAGGGATGGGGCCATCCTGGCCAACCTAGGGAGGGAGTTCCAGAGCTTGAGAGCAGCCACTGAAAAGGCCATTTCTCTTGTTCCCGCCAAATGCGCCTGAGAGGGTCGTAGGAAAGAGAGAAGGGTCTCTCTCAATAATCTCAATATTCTCAGTGGCTCACACAGGAAGATATAGCCCTTCAAAAAGCCTGGACCCAAGCCGTATAGGGCTTTATAGAGTTCTGCATTTAGATATCAGTCTGAAAACAGTTTTAAAAAGGAGATTTTTTCCCCCTTTCTTTTGGGGAGTTCTCCATTATACTCAGTTATAAAACTAGGCTATAAAAATACTGTATGTAGAAATTGCTCTTTAAAAATACTCACTTGTCAAGCCTCATGCATTTCCAATTATTTAGCTTTTCTTCTGTTTCAAATAGCTAACTGTGGCTGCAGTATTGTGACCATCAAACCACATTGAATTTTTAAAATGTTCTTTTTGCAATGTTTGGCAGTGTACATTAGTTACAAATGAACCAGGTTATGAAAAAAGTAATTTTCTTGATGTTCATAAAGTTCTAATTGTGTGTTTGGGAATATATTGGTTTAGGCTGACTACTCATTTGGATCTTATGTAGAGCACTAATAATAAGACTAAGTCTGGAACGTGTGTGGGTTTGGGGCTAGGGTTGCTATTATTCACTGGAAGATATCAAATCTTGTACTCCTGTAAGGGAGGAATTATCCTTATTTTACAGGTTTTGAGAGGAGATCTGAGAACGGCTGTGCCATTTGGAATGATCTATTATATCAGTGGCAAGAAGCATGACCGACGCTTTATGCAGCAGTGTTGTAACCATGACACTAATGACGTCATTCAACCCATTTGTGAAACACAAAGCTAGCACTGCTCTATTCTCTGCGCAAAGGACCTTTGCTAAATGCTGCAGGGGAAATGTATACTTTCAATTTACATAGATGTGAGCAAATTTCTTTCCTTAGCTATTCATAGCTGTTTTAAGTGGCTTAGAAATGTTGGATTGCACTTGAAAAGCCATCTACAGCTCCACAGTATTGTCATTCATTTATTTCTAGGAAGAAAGGTAGATTCCCTTTTTCTAAGCAAAAGAGAAATACAAGATTTTGGCACTAAGGGCATGGGTGAGCTTTTTAAATTGCTGCCATCTGTCTTGCACAGTTGGTTTCAACTATGGTTCAAGTGCAGGAGACCGGAATGCATATGGTTTCTTTTCTGTAGCTTTTTCTGAGCAGCAACTCTGCTGATTCAACAGCATGTAGTTTTATTTATTCCTGATATTAAGGGTGGTGGTGCTGTGCTGGTGGAGGAGGAGTAAGAAAAAACTGAACTGATTGTGCTATTAATGTATTAGAGAAACCATTAAAGTAATTTTCATTGTCATTGTAGCAAAAAGACAGAGAAGTTCTATAATAAACACAGAGGAAGGATGGCAGCAGTCATAAAACAGATAAAAATGAACTACTGAATAAAACAAACATACATACAGAAAATAAAAGGAAGACAGACATGATTAGTTGTTAAGGACCAAGGAAGGGAAGTTCAGAGAAATCTCCAAGGTGTTAAAAGGTGCAGAATCTATAGCTTCCCAAAAGTTTGCAGAAGGATTCTATTCCCTTTACTCCCCCCCTTGCCAATAGTTCAGTTTTATGTCCATTTTAAAATGTAGCCATCCCTGCAAAAGTATTGGACTACAATACAATGTGCCCATGCCATATGTGGCTTCGAGCTTATGCAAAAGCCATGTGCCAATCAAAGTAATGGTGCATGTGCCGCCGTGAGCATGCACATCATTGTTTTTAATGGGACGTGAGCATACACTGATTTCCCCTTATGTGAGGGATCCGGACGGATTGCCCACGTAAGGGGAAGACCCACTGTACTCATTATCTCTAACCACTTGCCATGGTGGCTTGGTATAATGGGACATCCAGGTGGCTCCAGATTCAGAAAAGCTGCTCTGTTCTTTGCTGTGACTTCTCTCATGTCTAGGATAAAGTGTTTTGACATCTTCATAAATACAAAACAAATAAACTTACTAGGCAATGTACATCTTGAAATACAGAATCTGAGGGCAAGACATAGGAAGACATTGAGATTGAACCTACTTGGAAAACTCTCCATTGTTCAGCAACCTGTACCTGGGTAGTAAATTATATATGTGTGGAATCTTTTCTTTTGGGCTTGCAATTCTAGCATGGACAGAAACCAGAAGGCAGAATATTTATTGTTATAGTCTACAGTATACCCCAGCCAGGAGCAGTATATCATTTCAGCCATCAGAAATCTTTCCCAAGAATTAGGAATAGCCACCAACCTGATAGCATTAACATAGAGGGGAAAGCTAACAATTGCTCTTCATGTTTATGGCTGTATGTATTGCCTCCAGTATCTCTCTGGACATCTCAGCCACAGAGGAAGGCAATGGCAACCCCTCTCTGAATAAATCTTGCCAAGAAAATTCCATGATAAGTTTCCCTTAGGGTCACCATAAATTGGAAATGACCTGAAGGCACACAACAGCAACAACCACCAGCAGAGATAGTATTCTGGTTGATAAAGAATACAAGTAGAACAGTATTCTGTTTTAGTCATGTATTGTTTGTGGGTTTTGCCTTTTTATCTGCTTGGCCATTGTGTGTTCAGAGACCCTTATCACATGTGAAACTGAAACTCAAATCCAGAGCCAATTCGAACTGAAGGAGAAGCAGAGTCAATTCGAATCCAAGGCAATTCACATGATGAATTATCACACGTGAAGAATGAAATTGTGGTTATTCCTGAGTCAAAGCAGAGTGAGTGCCCATTAAATTATCACACTGGTACATACCATGCGGATTCAACTATTCGAATTAGGACCCTTGTGCATGCTCAGTGGGAGTCTGAACACATCCTGAACCTTTGCACTTCCAGGGTTAAGAAGGGGGCCATTTCCTGGTTCCAGTTTCATGTAAATGCTAGCCTCACATGAAGGATTGCTTCACGTTTCTTCTCCCCTTCTATTTTCCCACCCCTGGCAGCCAAATCCAAACGGGTTCTCTGTGTCAGAGCCCCCATCAATTTCAGCCATATCTATATCTACCCTCCTGTCATTCTCATCTATTTCTGCTACATCTACATCTATCCTCCTGTCTAGGGTTGCCATATCCCGCCCCCCGGCGGGACAGTCCCGGTTTGGGCGGTGCCGTCCCGGTCCCGGTCCGGTTTGGCGCCCAAACAGGGATGGCCCCGCCCACCGCGGCCCCCGCGGCCCCCGCGGTGGCTCCAAGGCCTTGCTGAGGCCTGGGAAGGCTCTCCGCGGTTGGAGCTCCAGCCGCGGAGACGCTCCCTCCCGGGCCCCAGCGAGGCCTTTGAGGCGCCTCCGCGGTCGGAGCTCCGGCTGCGGGGGCCTCCAAGGCCTCCGCGAGGCCAGGGAGG